>NC_137461.1:81459135-82038283 GCF_964235325.1 Thermobia domestica
AACCACCAGTAAGTAACTTTAGAAAGAAAACATTTCCGAGGTATACATGTTATGGAATGCAAAGGTACCGACTAAACATCTTTATCCTTATAACTAACGTAATAGAAACGATAGCATACAGGGTGGCCCAAATGTAGATATACAGTACAGTATTGCATTTTATATCATTTCTTATTGTTATCCATCAGGTAGACTTTGTTCTTAATGTGTTTTTATTTACATCTTAAGATTGGAAGAGCCGAAGCAAATAAACCCATAACCTAGAATGTTATACTTGATCTATGCAGGGGTACATACTTACTTTTGGGCCTTAATTGCTGCTAAATTTTTATATTTTCTCACATGTTTTAAGTTTATTTTTATATATTGTTATTGTTATTTTTTTATCTTATTTATTCTTTTATCTTCCACTTTTGCTTTTATCTTTTTCCTATTCATTTAGCAGCACTCTCGCTCCTTTGCACTGTCTCCGTTTTAGCCTGTAATTCCTTTTTAATCTTGCAGTCCTGAGCAACGTTTTTTTATCGTGACGGGAACATATAGCCTCGTTGCTGACGCCCCCATTAATCCCCATTCATTCATTCATTACTTTTGGGCCACGATGTACAATTAATCAAATATTAGATAAAGGCGTTCCATTAAAAAATAATTCATGTAGTAAGCAGACTGTCTCATTTTTAAAAAATATGGAAATAATTTCTTTAATAAAAGATAACTGAATATGGCATAAATAGTTCAAGCCTAAATCATTAAATCTTATAATGACATACGTATGATGACAGTTTAATTTTGGACCTTAATTATTTTTGATCTAATTTAATTACAAAAATAAAATCTAATTATCCAGAATGTATTTGATATTCATATGATGTTAAATTATACAGGAAATAAGAGTACGATTATAATGTATTAAATTACAAGACCTATCTTTAAATTGTGTTTATTTATTTATTGAATAAATTCGCAGATACACCATAATTTTGCCATTTTACACAGGGAAATTTTAACAAATAAGAAAAAAAATAAACTATAAGCAATAATAACAACAGAAGTGTTCACAAAGAATGCAAAAGTAATATTATTTGATCAACACACGTTTAATTACTTTGTCAAACACCGGTTAGCTCGAAAAAAAATGATTATCTCGGTTGTTGGATGATTATAATAGTTTGAAAAAGAGACTTCTGTATATTCTAATAGCCAATCTGGGGCGAACAAGATGGAATAGGTGGGTATTCCGGGTTATGTGGGAAGCGACACGTAAGGATAGTTCTTGAAGAAGCGGGTTTCCGATCTTAAGTTCCCATTAACTATCTTATGAAGAAATTTCAGGTCAGAGATATTTCTGTGTACTCTCAGGATCTGGATATTAAGATATCGCAAGAATTCTTCCTTGGGTAATATTCGAAGTGCGGAAACACGAACTGAGAATAGAATCAACTCTAGAGAGAGGTGTAGGAGCGCCCATCGCCCATATGGGAGAGCATATTCGATCTTGGACGCTATTAGTGTTTTATAGAATGTTGCTAATGATGTCACACTGCGTAGTTTAGTAAATCGGGAAAGAAGTCCCAATGTACGCACTAATTTCTTAGCTATTGAGGAGATGTGGTCAGAGGACGTGAGTTTCGAGTCGAAGATGACACCAAGATCATTACGACTAGCAGAATATGTTATAGGGAGAATCGTAAACACCGTGGTATTCGGAGGGAACAGAAGACTTTATCAGAGTAATGGTAATACTGTCATAATTGATATATTGGGTAATGACTTGCGTAAGTTGATTAAATGTCCTTTTATTGTTCTTACAATTACTTTATCAGTTTATAGTTTTTATCCTGTGAATAATGTAACACAATGTCTGAGACCTAAGACTTGGGCGAAATAATGTTACCCTAGAGACTCGTGAAATTTCTCGACTTTAAAAATGTACTTCGTCTCCAGGCAACAATAAACATTACCGTTTTTACCAGGGGCGGATCCAGGACGGAGTTCTGGGGGGAGCGGTGGGTTGTAATACTGCTATTTAGAGCTACTTTTAAGAGCTTCAAACTCTGGGATGGGCTTTATATATATTTATATATAAAACAAGAAAGTTTCCTCTTCTGGGGGAGGCGACCGCCCCTGGATCCGTCCCTGGTTTTTACTACGCAAGTTTGAATTTTACTTCATCTCTTCACTCCTCCGTTTTTTCTAGAGATTTTACTCAGTCAATACTAAGCGAATGCTGGGATTATACATTTAAAGCATCGTGACTAACAGCGATTCAAAAAGTCACACGAGGACAGGGATAAATTCTTTGAGAATTGGTGTTGTATTTTTCATCGTTATTATTTGCCATCGCTGTAATGTGTCACAGCTATTTTGACCTGTAATAGACCCTAGTCAGCTTCCCTGGAAAATATATTTCCATAGGGTCTATTTCATTATTTCTGATGTAAAATAATTTGATAATAATTTTTGAAACTGTGACAATTAACAAATATATGAACATAGGACATATATCAAAACGTTTGGTCAAAATAACACCAATCAAGTTATTGCTGCAACGACATATACGGGGCAGCGGTGGCTCAGTGACGGAATACTACCTCAGGCGTTCGGGTTTGCTAGTTTGATCCCAGTTTCTGCCCAGTGGGTTCTGTGATGGACAAACCCCATGTGTGTGGGTTTTCTCAGGGTTTTCCAGTTTCCTCTCACTTTTGTCATTCTATCAGTATTATCATCCACTTGATAACATCCTCTTACTTAAATTCGGTGCATAATTGTGAGACATTAAACTAAAAAAAAAAAAAAAAAAAAAAAAAAAAACCAGACAAATACAGTTTGTTGGCTTTACTTTGTTGTTAAGAAAGAATATTTGGATACACACATTTACTTCGGTTCCATCCTTATGGTACAAGAAGAAATATGAATATGCATCTTTTTAACATACCTTGTAGAGAATAGGTTACAAGTCAACTGTGTCATAGTCCAGGTTTTAGTGCTGGTTTTAAAATTCATGTTTTCAGGCAACTCTTTTTCATAGATTTTTGAAAGCAACTTAAGGACTGAAATATATGGGTATGAACGATTATAATTCAACGAGTTGGTGCATGTGTGAGCCTACCAGCAACCTTGATTCACTGCAGTACCACGAAAGAGAGGTTTACGCAACACAAATAGTGGAGCGTGAACAAGCTAGCAGGACACATGTGGACATGCATCACTATGCCTTGATGATTTCCAAGGATGCAATATAAACAGACGGCTGCGTTCGAACGGGGATACATTGGTCAGCCTACAAGAAGGTGGTTTCTCGCATTGCAAAATTGATGTGCGTATAGAAATTGCCTTTGTGTTTGGCTTCACTGGCATTCATACAACCAAAAACGCTATATATGACAAGATGCGTAAACACTGTCGCAAACTGCCGGCCGAATTCTGCTTCAAGACGTACTACAGTGATGACTACGTATGCGTTAGACGCTATGATGATAACGTTTGTCATTGTCACTGTGGCTGAACGGCAAGTGTATTGATTGGTGCCGTGGGACTCGATTTCCTCTCCTATGGTTGAGTCTCCACCAATAGGAGTTACATCAGTGAAGTTCTAAAGGCCGAGTCCGTACCTTATTCTCAGACAAATGCAGGCTGCATATCGCGGAATGTACAACCCTTTCTTGAGAAACAACCAATATCACTATATTGCGTTCATGTACCATCTTATTCCATAGATTCCTTATGCTTATTATTAAGTTTTTAATGTTTTCTTTTTGCTATTACTTATTATGTTTGTTGCAGTATTGAAAAATTAATTATAAGTTTAACTTCTGTAGAAATTAGAGTAATATTCAAATCAGAATCCTCGATACCAAAGACGAAAGGCCAACTATTTAACCACGAGAGTGGCGTTCTACTCTGTGGTTGTTACGTAATTGATATACAAGAGTGGATAGCTCATTAAGCATGAATTCTAGGCTAATAAGAAAAAAGAATATTAAGTTGAAAGAATATTAACGAAGGGAATAGGGCACGTCTTTCGTTATAGCATTGGGCACATTAAGCATTAAAAGTAAATATTTTGGGGGGATGGGGAGATACAGCAATCAAAATATACATGTATATCTTTGAGGAAAATTACATTCCAAGAAATCGTCTATTATTCCTGATCAAGACAAAACGAATTTGTCCGTAAAAACATCAATAACAATCTCTAGAATGTGTTTCCAGCTAATTACCTTATCAGTCCTCCTCTCTCTTTCTCCACTACCTCCCGTTTCATGACTTTTAAATTTTCTTTTTTCCCAATTTTTTCTTTCTTTCTTTCGAAACGCTAATGAAGACTAATACGACTGCAATCAGGCCTCCAGCCCTCTTACACTACCACCGCCCCTGGTTTCCCCTACCTATCCTTTCCCCCTTTCCCCTTCATCTATACTCTTATGGCCTTCATCAGAATTATTGGTTGAGATACGTAATAATAACCAGCTGTCAAGGGGTTTCCACATAAAAATAATTGTCAGCTGCATTATCTTTTGCTCGCTGAGAGATGATTCCTTTTCCTTCTTTTCATACGAGAAATATTCACCCATCTCTAACGAGCAACAGAAAAAAAATAAAGATAAAAAAATTAAAAAGCATTAAAGTGATTGGCGAGACATTGAGAGAGAAATAAGGATAGGGATTATATTGCTATCAGGCATGGAAGTTAATCATATATTATTCCTTCATTTTTATCTTGCGATTTTTACAATACTATACAGCTTTACCGAGCTATTCCCTGAACTTTTCTCTAAGGTTTTTGGACAAACTTATTGACTTTAACATTAGTTGCCATGGCATTAATATATTATGTATTTTAAAAAAATAATTTTTCTTCAACTAGGTGTTGTGGTAATATGGAAATATTCTTGTATCTACCGTATGCTAGTCACTTTTATCAACTGATAATCTCGTTCATCCTTGATTGATATTGTTAAGATATTCTGTCCTTGGTCTCCCATGTCTTAACCAGTATTCTTCTCCAGTACATAGTATGCAATTTTGTAATACAAGGCAAAATAAAGTATTTATATTGCAGTAAAATAATTCACACGCATTGGAAAAAGCGGTATAATGAGTATTCCTGATGTTTAAATAGTTCATGTTCTGTCTGCAATGCGGTAAAATCGGATTCGATTCCTGATGGACCTAAGATTGGTACTGAAAAAGAACGTTATACTTCAATCAACCGTACGTGTAACATACGGTGTTCTCCAATAGAATATCAGTCACAGAGGCATTGTTAATTTTATGCCAAGTGCACTGCCAACGTTAAAAAAAATTAAAGAAGCGTTTGATTTACCAATGGAAGAAAACATACTATACACCTAATGGATATTTTGCAAAGACACTGTAATTACATAATATTTTAATGTGTTGAATATCCGTTTGTGTGGTCTGGGATTCGATTCTTGCGGGAGTAGATACCTCGGATACCTACAAGAGTAGAAGCTTGGATGCTATTGTAAACAGGAGATTTCGTCGTCACGTAGTCTTGGTGCTCAAACGGCACATTAAACTCAAAATAACGAGTCAAATCAAATGAATGAGATGCATATTAATTTGTAATACAAATTAATGAATTTCGGGTATTACGTCTGACCATCATACAAAGATACAAAGTGTAATTAAAATATATTAGTATAGTAGAGTATTTGTTGAAAAGACATGTCAATCACGTATAGTTTTAGTGTTAATTGTTTATAAGTAACATAATAATGGAAAAATCTTTCTTTTGAAAATCTTTATATAATAATTCTGTCTCTATAAAGATCGGTAAAGACTGACAAATTTTCTGTTCCACTTTTTTCCCCTTAACATTCCTCACTAAGTCCACAACACAACAAAACTCAAACAAACACAAACAATACAAAAAAGAAAAAAAAAAAGTCGAAGTAGCAAGGATGGTGGGCTATCCTCCAGGCGAGGTAGAAATAAAATGAGCAGCTGTCCTTCCGAAAGACTCTCACTCTGTCTTTCTTTCTTTTTCTCTCTCTCTCTCTCTCTCTCTCTCTCTCTCTCATTCCTTTAATCTATAAATCAGAAACAATTTAGATGGATAACAAAAAACAAGAGAAGTGGACACCTTAATGATCGAAGAAGATCATCAGAAACACATTATCATGCTTGTCCTTCAGGGGATGAGGGTAATCGCTCGAGCACCCGTTTTCAGTTCTTTTTGGATGTGATGCGATGCGACGCGATGGGTTATTCTAGCTAGCAATCTATTAAGACTGCGAGTTCCAACAGCAGAAAGATGAATGCTCTAAAAACGTCGACATCAGGGAAAGTAAGGGTTTTTGTAGTAGTAATAGTAATAGTAGTAGTGATGGTGGTAGTACACTTTGACTCTTAGATCAAAGGAATAGAGAAAGGGTCGGCTCTATCAATGATGTGCAGACTTTTCCCCCTCAATTTTGAACAAAACTTTCGAAGGAAGAAAAATCGCACAGAAATAAACAAATACACAGAAAAATCCGCTCTCCGGACAGCGGTATATTGTACAAATATATGGAATCCTCTTACTTACTACAGAAATCAGTATGGAGCATACGTTATCCATATGCTACATACGCACTGCCCTTAGATGTTACATCGTGCCGTTGCAGGATGTCTGACATCTAACAGTTTTCCGTATATCACATGCATATAATTATGGTTACATTCCTCAGCTATATGTTATATACGTCCATTTGCATGTGAGATCCTGACCGCCTATATTGTTTTATACGGAAAGTACGTATAGATGGAACACTTATACGGAAAGTATTATAAAACATGCGTTTTCAGTTATACGTCTGCTGTACGTTAAGTCCAAAAACTAAAGGAATTACGCAAGTAACCTACTTTTTAAGTACGCCACATACAATTTTTTTCTCAGTACAAAACAGTATCATCAGGGTGTGAATTGACACCATTAGAAAGAGCACAAGGACTTCCTTCTTCCTAACTTTGTTGTGAGAGATTAATGTTTGATTTCCGAAAAAAGTTGACGTGGTAGATAACGTTCATCTTTGCTATGAGGAGTCTGGTTGAATCCCAGGCCACAGAGTTTGTAGTTGACATCCTTATCTCTGTCGGATTTCTCAGAGTTCTCCCGTTTCTACCCATTTTCTCATTTCACTTTTTTTTACATTCATTTTCATGGATTATCCATCTGCTTTGGCCTACAAAATATAATTGTGAGACATTGGTCTATAGATACCATTTCAATACATTTTTTTCTTTTAAATTTTCGTTCACTTGAATTTTTCTTTTTAAAAGTCAAACACAGTGAACTTTGAGGTGGACAAACACCGTGTGCGTGGATTTTCTCGGGGTTCTCCCACTTCCTACAACTTTCTTCATTATCATCACCGTCTTCTTTAGCCTAGCCGGCATAAATGCGGGACGTAAAACTTAAAAAGATTTAAAAATCAATCACAATGATATATCGGGTGTTTAAAAATGGCGACAGACTACAGAACACTATTTTACAAGTCAAAATAGAGCGAATATATATATATAAAATTGCATATCTTTCAGGTTCTCATCTGGAGATGCGAATTGCACTATGAGGCAACATCGCAGTGAAAAAATAACATAAAGTAAATCTACCAATTCATTATATAGTTACATTAATTTTTTTCGAAATTCCAGTTAAAGTCGATAAATGTTGACACCAGCACTATATATTAACGTAACAATCGATGTAGCTGTTTGACGGATTCACAGAGTAACGCTAATGGTTTCAAGTTAATCTATAACGTTGACACATAGTAAAATTTTTGTTTCTCAATAGCGGCTGAAGGAGGGCCCTGAGGGCCATTATCCACTCTCGATCAGATTTGGCACATTTGTAGAGTACGTTTGTTTTATCTTGGGGCGCTTCTCGCCTAAAGGATGGATCTGTCTGTAACGCGTTCTTGCCACGTCGCAGTTAAGTTACGAGTTACAGTACGCTAGGAAACACAGCAAAAGTCACACTACTCAGTCACTATAATACGCTTATTCGCATGTGGCAACTAAGCACTTCAACTACCCGCCAAACAGCATTTGATGGGCTGGCTGACAACTAACGTCACCTACACGACAAAGCCAATAAGACGGCTATTGGATTACATCGTTCACGTGAGTACTAGCAGAAGTACTTTAAAAGCCAACCAAGTGCACTGGCGGGATGCGTGCCAAGATAAAACAAACGTACTCTAATAGCTGACAAGCTTTTAATAAGTATGTGAAATAGCGTGTGAGCAGACCTTTGATTCCTGAGTTATCAAAGCTTATCCTGACTTATCAAAGCTAGGGGATCACGCATAGGAAAAATAATTTATACGTGATCGATGAAATCCATTCGATCATGACTACACTTGTTCTAGTGGTAAACTTCGACGGGTTTAGTATGCATATAAAATGTTATGGTATATAGACATTTAATTCCAGAGTTATGGAACATCAAAGTTTCAGTGTGTACCTTGTAGAAATTCTCGCAAAAAGGAGACAAAAGGAATTTCTATTTGTAGAACCAAAATACATTAAGCAAACATGTTACTAAACGTTAATTAATTCGAGACATAGAAAGTAAATGAAAAAAAAAAAAAGTAAATGAGTACGTTTACATACGTAACACTGAAAGAATTGTCCTTCCTTACTATTTAAAACAAAATCCTTATTGCAAATACACACTGTGTTGAACAGCATAGCTAATCAACTATCAACTCGCACATGAATTATGGTTGATTAGCTATGCTGTTCAACACAGTGTGTATTTGCAATACAGATTTGCTTTTTGTAAAGGACCCCGCACTTTTCTTATGGAAAGTGGCTTTCGGCTAATGTTGTTGAAACTTCGCTGGTTGACAGTTCTTAACATGTGGATCAAAAGTCTCAATGGGCACAAAGACCGAAATCCACTCCTTCCCCCCAAAAAACCGCCTCCAATTAGCTGGGGGGATTGAACTGATTTCAGCATGTAAAACAATTTGTTGTTTTAATCAACTCAACAAGGATCCCAAACAACCACATGTTAGACTATCAAACTACCCCACTTGACACCGCCCTTTGCCCCCCACATTTCCCCCCCGTGAATTACCTTACGGATGTTCCATATTACTGTAGTTTATAGTTGCGCGTATGTGTTGAAATACCTACAGTTTTGGTCTCACCGACGATATAATGGGTTTCACGTATCGCTGATTACGAATCTGAGGTGAGAGTTCTAGAATTCAAGATGGAGGATCAATATGGCGGATCAAAAACACGAAACTCCTGAATGTAGCTACAAATAGCTTTTTACTAGGGTATTTTGGGTCGTTGGTTACGAATCTGAGGTCAAAATTCTTGAATTCAAGATTGCAGATCCAATATGGTGGATAAAAACGTCGAAACCATAAACCGTAGTAGACTAGAGTGTTTTTAGATCGCTGTCTAAGTACGCAACATTCCTTGATACTTCAGCCACTATGTAGAATTATTCTGCACCCTTGCCCTTTACCAAAACCCACCACAGATATCTTAATGCTGAACGGTGTTAAAATAATTCATCAATTATCTGTTCATTATTTTCATCATTTCGGTTTGCAGCATGTAATGTGGTACTTAGCAATGAGTCATCGGGATATCTAATATTCTGTAAATGTCGTGCATTTCCTAAATACCACAAGACACTTGCAACGTGCGCACATGTACCTAATGTACGAGCACCGCTTTGACATGTACAGCAGTAACCTTGAATAACATTTTGATCATAATCCTGGTCATCTTCATCATTGGCTACATATGCTATGAAAACTTGATGCTTAGTTGCATTGCGGAACCTTGAGTAGAGACGTATGCGCAGGAATCCCGGTTCAGTTACGTTTTCACCAAACTGGAATTACTCATCCTTATCTCGTATTAGTTTATCTTGGACGTAAGAGGATGAGAGATCTACTTGATATGTGCCTACAGTCAAATCTCGTAAGTAGTTTAAGTACAGAGAAATCAATTAGGCCTTGATCATTCAGCGGTACCCATTGACCGTTCCTTCTAATAAGATTATCTACCTCCACTCTTGCTTTAACAACATTCGGCATGATTGACCTATTTCTCATTTCTCTAGCTAATTCAATGGTTGCATCTTGCATGAAAATAATGGGATGGTATCTGTTCAAAATAGCTCCAGCTATGCGATAGAAACTATTCAGTTTCTTTGCATGTTGCAGATTCAACGTTTGTGCTAGAAACTTAAAAACATATCTTAGATGCCCGTTTCTTGCCTCGACCATCCATCGACTTTTAGTAACTAGTCGAGAAGTATTCGCATCTTCTGTTGATAGTTGTCTTTCACGTGGAAGTAGGAGTCCGGGCATTCTATGATCAATTCCTAAATATTCCAGTAAAGGAATTGCATCGCGGTATGGTCTGTCCACTAACAAAATGACCAGGATTATGATCAAAATGTTATTCAAGGTTACTACTGTACATGTCAAAGCTGTGCTCGTACATTAGGTACATGTGCACACGTTGCAAGTGTCTTGTGGTATTTAGGCCATGCAGGACATTTACAGAATATTAGATATCCCGATGACTCATTGCTAAGTACCACATTACATGCTGCAAACCGAAATGATGAAAATAATGAACAGATAATTGATGAATTATTTTAACACCGTTCAGCATTAAGATATCTGTGGTGGGTTTTGGTAAAGGGCAAGGGTGCAGAATAATTCTACATAGTGGCTGAAGTATCAAGGAATGTTGCGTACTTAAACAGCGATCTAAAAACACTCTACTCTACTACGGTATATGGCTTCGACGTTTTTATCCACCATATTGGATCTGCAATCTTGAATTCAAGAATTTTGACCTCAGATTCGTAACCAACGACCCAAAATACCCTAGTAAAAAGCTATTTGTGGCTACATTCAGGAGTTTCGTGTTTTTATCCGCCATATTGATCCTCCATCTTGAATTCTAGAACTCTCACCTCAGATTCGTAATCAGCGATACGTGAAACCCATTATATCGTCGGTGAGACCAAAACTGTAGGTATTTCAACACATACGCGCAACTATAAGCTACAGTAATATGGAACATCCGTAAGGTAATTCGCGGGGGGGATATGTGGGGGGCAAAGGGCGGTGTCAAGTGGGGTAGTTTGATAGTCTAACATGTGGTTGTTTGGGATCCTTGTTGAGTTGATTAAAACAACAAATTGTTTTACATGCTGAAATCAGTTCAATCCCCCCAGCTACTTGGAGGCGGTTTTTTGGGGGGAAGGAGTGGATTTCGGTCTTTGTGCCCATTGAGACTTTTGATCCACATGTTAAGAACTATCAACCAGCGAAGTTTCAACAACATTAGCCGAAAGCCACTTTCCATAAGAAAAGTGCGGGGTCCTTTTATTATTATATATATATATATATATATATACAGTGAAACCTCTACTGACGGACACCTCTGTAAAGCGGACACCTCCCATAACGGACATATTTTGTAATCTCCAAACACTGTTAATAGGAAAAAACACATTGGCAAACCTCTCTAAAGCGGACACTCTCTAGTACGGACACGGACAGTCTTTCTTGTCTTTTATAGGTATTATTTACTTCCTATTACGGACACTTTCTGTAAAAACAAGTTGAAAAGTACAGAAAAAAATACACTTTTAGTATTTCATACTAGGTCACCAAGGAAGAACATGAGAGTGTGACAACATTTTGCCTCCTCAACTGTCTGTTCAGCAACCCTGAGGAAGGGTCTCTGTTCCACAACACCCTTATGTCTGCTTTAATTCTACTTCCGCCCAACCTGTTTCAGAAACAAAAGTGATTGACAGTTGCCTACTGTTTGGGATGACACATCATTCTAGTGTCCCGCTGGGTGGAATCTCTAACCAAGCAAAAGACAAGTTTGGTATTTTTGATCACGGGTACGCATATTGTCTTTAAAAAAGCCATTACTGGTCTGCAATTAACTCACGAATTAAAGCAACACACCAAAAACGTAGTAAGTAGTGATAAATGTAAAGTGTAGAGAACTATAACATCTTATTCCCATGTTGTGTCTCGAACATAGGGAATTGGATGACGCAAGATAATGCAGGTACAGTAACATTTTGGTAATATTCATAAATACGTGATATGTGCAAAAATATTTTTCTAATTGCATATTACCTTGTTTATTAATTTACTTAAGAAAATATTGAAACCTCTGTAAGGCGGACACCTCTCTATAGCGGACAATTTTTGATTCCCCACGGCTGTCCGCTTTAGAGAGGTTTCACTGTATATATATATATATATATAGTATCAATGAAGGACGATTTTTCCGCATTATGTATAGTGATCGCACTGAGTCATGAAGCTTGACTCAGATATATCAATTTCAGCATCCAATAGAATGCAAGGGTGTGTCCCTGTCGTCAATCCCCGCCGATGAAATGTTGTTAGTGTCGTCTCTCACGCTATATGGACAACATCTCCGGTGAGGGTACAGTGTTGTTGAATTGCCGCTAAGTTTCGTTTTGTAAATTGTTATTGTTATTGTTGCCGTTATTTTAATGTTTTTGATATTATTTTTGTTACCGTCCAATACGAATAATTGTTAGTGTTCGTGTTATAGCTCTTTAAGTTTTCTTCGCTCATTCGCCATGTGTTGTAAGTTTGGCAAGAGTGTGGTGCACTTCTGTTCTTTTACTTTATTTCAAGTGTGTGTTCGGAAATATACAAAACGATAATCATGCCTGTTGTTCTGTATGGTTGCGAAACATGGTCGCTTACTCTGAGGGAAGAACATAGACTGAAAGTAATTGAGAACAGATCCTGAGACGAATATTGGGACCCAAGAGGAACGGGAATGGGGAATGGCGGAAACTTCATAACGAGGAACTACATCATTTATACGGCTTACCCAACATTGTTAGGGTCGTCAAGTCTAGAACGCTTAGGTGGGCAGGTCATGTAGCTAGAATGGAAGAAAGTACAAACGCTTTCAAAGTCTTGACTGGAAGATCAATCGGAAAACGAACATTAGGAAGACCTAGGCGCAGATGGGTGAACAATATTAAAATGGATCTCGCAGAGATAGGAATACAAAGTAGAAACTGGATGCAGTTGGCTAAAGATAGAAGTCAGTGATCTTTTGTGAACGCGGCATTGAATCTCCGGGTTCCATAGGCCAAAGAGTTAGTGTGTTCGGAAGGCAGCTTCACGAATTGTGCGAATTCTTCCGATGCGTCGCAGGAAATGGAAGGCAGTTGTATGATTGGCATAGAGTCCAGGCCTTATGACTCGTCGCGGTCACTATAGTATATACCACCTTTCGTATAGTGTTGAGAGAATTTGTTGGGAGATCTTGCTGAGGTTCATTGAGTATTGGAAGCATGTTGCGGAGCAACAAAATAAACACACAACAATGATTAACATCTCATATATATATATACCTAGTTATGTAGTCTCGGCGCTAAGAAAAAACAACTAAAACTCAAATCAAACCAATCTGGACAATGATTGACATAAAATTAATTGAAAACTGAACCTATTATCTGTGGTTATTGATTCAAGTTGTCCTCTCATGGAAGTTCGAAAGTTCATCTGTTTAGTTTGAGTAAGTTATTATGACTTACGTCACTCCACCAAAAATACATTACTGTAAAAAGATGAAGAACATGCTGCCATCTCTCGATGATTGGTACCATTTTACACTCACCTTAATTTCTTTTTCAATACAAAATTTCAAAACGGGGAGGGAGAATAGAGTAATAAAAATAATTTTCCTTGAATTGTTACTGCTCTTTAAATTACAGGTCCAAATATATAAACAGAAAATAAACATTGGTAAACATTTATTTCGTCATTGAGATTTTGACAGAATATTCTCGCTGAAAATACGATATTTAATATACGGGGAGAAAAAAAATGATAACCTACATGACAGTATGACGAACAGCTTTGCAGAGGGTCATAATGTTACATTAGGCAGATGTGATGAATTATATTCGTATTTCTTTTTTTTCTTTTTCACGGTAATTTCTTTTCGAAAAACAAACATTGCTCAAACAACAACATCTACAACTACAAACAACAAAAAGACGGCTTTTACAACTGAGGTTTTCGATAACAATTTTGGCAATAACTAATCACTTTAATACTTCAAATGCTTTTGCTAGTATAATAACCCGTCTGCGTGCTCTCTCTCCATCTCTCAGATTAATACGTTTTCCAGGCTATGCTTATATGTCAAGCTAGGGGTTTTGACAATTTGCAATCGATGTTTTCTCATTAGCCGTAATTAGAAATGGGGCTATTTGGATTGTTAATTAATTTGTGACATCTGGTTTGATGCAGTTTCGAAATACCAATTTGATGTGCGGCGGGCGGTGTCCTATATATATGTATATATATGTAGAAAGAGAGAGAGAGAGAGACAGAGAAAGAGATAGGGCACTAGTAACAGAACCTCTCTCTTCATACGGACATTGCTTTCACGTCCTGATTAACGCCAAAAGCCTGCAACCCATCCGTTGTGTCGCCGATGTGACGCAGTCATTTGTATCAATGCTCATGAGTCGAAAAATATTCTTTTGATAGAGTATAATTTGTGACTGACAAATGCCTCTTTGTTATCGATGGAGACAGTACTACAAACGTACACATATGTATGCGTATATGTGTATAGATATGTAATGTAATGTGCGTCAACTGTTGGGGCGGGTGAGGATCAGTTTCTAGGGATTTCGTGCATACGTAGGTGGGATCGTCCTGTCTACCGACCAGGAAACGGATACATTTATTTATTGCCTATTTCTCTATCATATGATATGAAACAGTTTCGTGCGTGCTGCTAATATATAGTAGTCTTCCACACTAGAATATCAAATATTTATTAGGTGTTCTTGTGCGTGTTATGGTGAAAAAGTTGTCTCTTCATTTTTCTTTTATTTAAATAGCTTATTGGCGTGACTAATTAATATTAGATATATATCTATTAATAATTAATCGTATTTTATTGATTTTAACAAAGAATTTGTTTTACTAACAATCTTCCCTCAGGTCATGTTTGTTTTTGTGTGACAGAATCACAAACGTTGTCTGTTCATCTATTCAGACACAGAACTGCATAGTAATACAAAGTACAACATGAACTTCTACAAGGATATGAATATATTATTAATTCATGTACAGCCAAAGACAGATATGTTTTCCTACAGATAATTTTACCAATTACTTTGGAATAGACTGACCAATTTCGATACGATAATGTACTACATACATTAAGTTCTTTTTACGTTAATTTCATTCAAATTTATCAATTTAGTTCGATGTTTCTTCATAAAAGAAAAGAATCTATGTAGTTATGATAAAGTATACCTACTTCTGACTTTATAACTTCATATAAAAGTACTCAATTCCACAAAAATATTGTTTTTAATACAACTTCATCCTGACTAAACAAACGTGAATGATTTTTACATATGTTACAGATAATGTATTCTTCTTTACGATACACAAATCATGCCACTTAATACAGATAATCCATTCGTCTGTACAATACACAAATCATATCACTTACAAATAATCAATTCCAGAAACATTTTTCAATGTAATTTTCTCTTGATTGAGCAAAATTGAATAATTTTTATGTATGTCACAGATAATTCATTCTTTAATGCAACAGAAAAAATCTACCTATTTAGGGAATCCAAAATTACTTCTAAATGTATTTCGGTACAGGAGGGAAGATTTAATGACGTATTTGTACGGTTGATTTATTAAAATGTTAATAAGTGAAGTATTTTTTTTTTTTTTTTTTACCAATGATTTTTATCTAAGTAAAAGTTGACCGTAAAGGAATGTTTTCACCATCTGATGTTAACCTGAAGACATTTTCATTGTGAGTCATACCGTAAAAAGAGCCATATTTTGTTCAAGTAATATTCATCTTAAAAAAAATGTGCGAGCAACAAAAATATTTACTTTGCGTAATAATTATCTGAAACATATGTTTCCTTTGTGCCAGCTATAAAATTATTTCTCTTAAACTGTTCATTTTAAAGTTTACTAAGTATTAATACACACACACACAAAGAAAAAACAATAAAAATTTTTAAAAACGTCAATTTCTGTTTTCTCTCCTCTTTTTTTCTAACCAATTTCAACATTGGAAAGAAGTACAAAACATGGATATAAAACTCTTGATAAAATTTGGAAAAATACTAATCGCTCCAGTGGCCTCGACGTATTCCTAGTTAAGGGAAAATTTACCAGAGGTTGTGGTAACTTTTAAAACAAACATTGGATTCTGATGTGTCCTTTTCCTCTACTAGACTTTTCCGTGAAGACCTGAGTGAGTAGATTTTTCTTTTTTTTTTTTAAAAAAAATGAAAGACGAATAAAAATAAAGAAGAGATGGAACGTACATACAAGTGGTTGACAGAATTGGTTATGGAGAGAAAAACCTAAAAGACAAAGACAGTGAATAGAGGTGGAAAAATAACACGAATAAAAGGATAAAAGAGGGACGAAAACTAAAACGAGAAATAGAAAGAAGGAAAAAAGTCAGGCTTTTTTTAAAGCTACAGATTTCACCAAGCGAGTGCTCAAACGTTTATGAATATTCAGCAGTAAACATGGCTTTTCCAAAATAGAAGAAGCAATCAGAAGAGAAGGGGTCCACCTCCTCCTATTTCCACAAATGAGAGAAGCAAATATTGGTTGCGAACCAAAACAGAACTAATGCTTCTTCGTCTCTGAGCCTTCCTCCCGACATTGAAAGTTTTTTTTTTTTTTTTTAAAAAAAGGAGAATTAGAGAAAGCAACTACACTAAATGTTTTTCTTTTAAAGATCTATAATTAAATGTTTTCGAATACAACATACTTTTTCTTATTGGATCCAATATATTTCAATTAATAAAGTTTTGTATGCCTTATATTTGGAGAACCACATATAGTGTAGCCAAACTCAAACTATCACTTAACTCAGTATGATGTACTTATTCTGTAGAAAATACGAAAATTCGATTTAGGGTCCGTTCAAAAATTTTATGGACCCTGATCCAAAAACTAATTATTGGCCAAGTTCGCAATCTTCTGATGTATTTTTTTTTTTTTTGATCATTCCTAAAATTTTTGTTGTACCGGAACACAAAGTACGTAAGTATTACAGAAAAACACTGAACTTCCGGTTAATAGAATTTTTGTGTCCTAAAGTAAAATTGTAGAAACATTGAAGTGCATTTAAGAAGAAGAAGAAATTGATAGATACAGCCAGCATCAATTAAGAACTCCTATTTAACATAGGCCATAAATCTCGGGGCTATGAAGTTTCTTTAGGAAATAGAATGGCGCAATATCTCAATGTGAACGACATATACAATACTGTAGCTGCGCCAATAGAAGATTCATGGGGCATATTAAAGTTCTAATTTATAATATTTATAACCGATTTACTTATGGAGTTTCCAAACCACCAAACTTTGTACATAGAGATGTTCAGCAGATCTAATCCTGTACGAAGTTTTTTTTAAATTTTAACTCGGAGAAGATGTATCGGTGTCGGGACAAATTTTTTGCGAAAATATACGCATGTTTCGCGATTTCTAAAAAAAAAAATACCCTGGTCTTTATGCAACCAACATTACCTTTAATTATGCGGGCTTGCATAATATCAATGGATAAATATGTGGGCAATGGACTTCGTCTCCTTTTATCCAGATTCTGAATTAAGAACTGGCTACGACGCGTGCTCACAATAGTTTTTAATCATACTAAAGTAATTAATGTCTGTGGCTCTCATCATCTAAACCAAAACTCTTAACCTATTCTGGATATATCCATTCCTGTCCGCTCTTAATACAGGAATTTGCTACTCAGTGGCAGATGAAACTATAGAAGTCTTCGCGGATGTTTTCAAACACGACTGAATAGCTGCAAAGACTATTATAATTTGGGTAACTTTACTTAAAAGGCAGGATAACTTGAAGAAATTCCGGCCATTCTAGCTTTGGATCCAACATACAATTATAAGTATAAATTCTAACTGTGACTAAAACAAAAATATTCTATTAAATATCAAGAGTTTGTGTTGTAGTTTTGGCAGTATAAATCATTGTCTTCATCAGATACATTATCACATACAGAAAATGTGTTTGATGGAAGCAATAATACAATGCGAAAACCCTAACACACGTTATTAATGTAAAATTTTTGCCCTCGTAATATTTTTTTACATAAAATTAGGAGATTCTTCAGTTTTTATCATTAATTTCTTCTTCTTTTCTTTTACTGATAGACAGAATTGAAGATTTTCCTTTAAAAAATCAAATTTTTCTTGATATCGCTAATAAATATATCTTTTTCTGTAGGTAACTTGATAGGATACTGATTTCATAAGAAAGATCAGCAGATATTTGTGTTTGTCTTCAAGGAACGATCTATGAACATGTTTAGGGCTTTTTCAGGCTGAAACTCAAGATCAACAAAGCATGTTGTCAGAAATCTGGTAACCGAATTCAGAATACTTGGAAGAACTTATGTAGCCTATCTCGTACAAAAAAGGTTCCAACGGTTTTGCTCTTATTTAATACATCAATGTCATTTAATGACACTGCAATATGACATTCTTTTATTTCTCAAAGTAACGCATAAGGAACATTTTAACAAAAATTGTGGAGGTAATTTCGTTTACGAGTTTATTTGAATCAAGTATCATCATTGAGTGTATCAGATCCTACCTTTGTATAACTATTTAATGATTTGTGTTTGATATAAGTATTTACATATAATAATAATTGAGTTCAATTTCGCCCACTGATCTTAATTTCCATTCTTTTCTTTCTTTTTTATTTTTAATATTTGGTAAGGATTGTTCTTAAAATGAAAAGAATGTCTGCAAAAACTTGATCTATACTGTAAAGTATATAGATATATTCTCGATGTATATTTAAAATGTAGCGTTTCTGCGTATATGAAAATGCAAAAAAAAAAAAAAAAAAAAAAAAACGATTTTCTTAATGAAAATTACGCAACGCTTGATGTGAATCGAAAATCACAATATAATAATAAACTTCTGAAATATGGTAGTTAAAAATGTAATTGGGATCAAATCTATTTGTTTATTTGGAGCTTAATGTTTCTCTTACTGCAGATTTTTCCTCAAATATGAGACGTACACATTAGCAATTCTTCTTGAAATACGGAGGAGATCATGCAGATTTTGATTTGTATTAAGAGCATTTTTGCAAGGACAAATTAATTATTGAGGGTTTTAGAGAACTTAAATGATTGGGTAAATATTATTGTGTATCACGTAGAAAAGGTTGCGTTAGAGGTCTTTAGGTGGATACTTCGAGTCAACAAATGAAAATTCATCCTCTGGCAAACAGCATGTGATTTTGTGTTTATATATATATATATATATATATATATATATATATATATATATATATATATATATATATATATATATATATATATGTGTGTGTGTGTGTGTGTGTGTGTGTGTGTATCAGACGTATCAGCTGCCAGAGAATCTCCTTTTCGTCTTCACGGTTGTCATGGATTCTGGCCATCTTAACTGGAAGTTCTGCTGCTTTTGATGCGCGGCGTTTCCTTACAAGAATTCCTTCCTCTGGTTTTAGACAAGTTGGGGGTGCAGGCAGGAGGATATGATACTGTTGTAATTAAACTTTTGGAGTTTAGATGCATTGACGTCTGGAAGAAGGTTATATGTATATGCAGAGTTGCCAATCCTCAGACTGATCTCGGTACTAAATATATATGCTGTTGTTAATTTCAGTTAATTAATTTTCTAATTACGGATAGTACATCACATTCTCACATGTTGTAGTTTCTTTTTAGTGTTTCTGTTAGAATTTCATTCATTAGCTTTCGGTGAGATCTTTGGTTCGAATTCCGTGACGGAATGACCACTGCGTGTGATTCAGAGTTTGACCGTCAACTGAGATTTTAAAAAAATCGGGTTTGACGGAGAATCATGAGACAATTGGAGGGATGTTTGAATTAATATGTAGGAAAGTTCACTTCAGAAAAACAGAAGTAATGACAATTAAAGCCAGGTAACTGACCAAATATCATCCTCCAAATGTCATCTGGTAGGTCATAGCCTTTAGTATTAGATAATATAAAAGAGTTTAACTTAGTTTAATAGTATATTCAATCTAGAAACAAGTCTACCTTACAGAAAACTGTGATAAAATGTTTTATTTTATAACTGAATTCAATTATTTTTCCTTAATGTAAAATAGGCGCACAGAGGAAAAAGTATGTATCGTACATAAAGTCTTAGGTTTCATGCGGTATGATGTAACATCTACGCGGGGAAAAGGCAGTACATACGTAGCATATGGATAACGTATGGCCCGTACAGATTTCCGTAGTAAATATACGAATTCCGTATATTTGTACAATATAACGCTGTCCAGATAACAGATTTTTCTCAGTGCATCAAACCATTGTTTTCTTCCTTTTTTCTTCTTTTTCTTATCTCTCTTTTCTTGTTTTCTTTTCTTTCTACAAAATATTTAAGTAATGCAATTCATATATAATTATAAAGGATAAATCAGCAATGTTTCTATCTTTACAATAATATAAGCTGTGCTCTTTCGTAGGTTACTGCGCACGAGCCGGGATATGAGGCTGCCTTGTCTCGAGAATTGTGTCGTAAAAGAGATGTCGTCTTGAAAGAAATGTAGAACCTGTTTCTATTAGAAGGTCTCTGTATTGTCTCGTCTTGTCTCGTGTTCAATCCTTTTCCTAGCCGAAAGACTAATGTACATACTGTATTAGCCTGTAGTTCCAGGTTTAATTATAACTGGTAGTACTGGCTTCGAATACAAACCCAGGTAGTCGTTTGGATTCCACCTTAATTGGTAGGTCCAGTTATGCATAGCCTCGGCATCGAAAAGAGACGCTAAATTCCAATCAATCAATTAATCAATAGTGTTAGTTGAAGCTATCTTTGGACGAAGCAAGTGCTTCAGAGTTACAGCTGTATAAAGATAAGCTGGTAATGAGAGCAAAATAAATGAAGCCGGAAATCAATAACCATAAAATCAAACAGAATGATTTCCGGAGAATACGCGATTTAAGTAATTAAAGGTGCAGTCAATTACAATTAGAAAAGATATATGCTCCAGAGATATTTTATTGTGAACACTCGATAGTATTGACAATTTACATATAGAGATGTTTGAAGCACAATGTAATGTTATAGGAAACTTAAGTATATTTTCATATTAATAGAATAAAAAGGAAGTTTTCACTTTAGCCATTTCATTCATTTTATTCGATTCAGTGATTTGATTCTTTTGGTTCCTTTTTTGAGAATGTGTCTGTCCTTCTAGAGTCGATGACTTACTGTCGATGATTAGGTTAGTTAAGGTTAGGCCAAGAACTGATTCCTAGCAATATTTAATGAACGGTTCCGAGGAACTAGTTCCCTACAAATCGATTCATTGAATGAAACGACCAAAGTAAAAACTTCCCGAATGAAGTGTCGAAAAGTTTATGTTTGTTACCTCTTACAAAAAAAAAAAAAAAAAGACTTCTATGAAAGGAAAACGAAAAGTTTTAAAATAATCTATATGCCACTCTTTATCGAACTTTGCTGTGTGTCTGAACAGCTTCAGAATCGTGATTCATCCGCCATCTTTCATCATCATCGATTACATTTTCCATTGAATTTATTATGATAAAGTATAATTATTGGTGAAATAGATGACTGGAACTTAGGTCTGCGCACCTGAAGATAAGAACCTTAGCTGATGTTATGAAAGAAAGAAAATAATAAAAGTTCCTTTGCACTACATAATAAGAACAGAAAATTCCCGATATATTTTTGTCAAAATACATAGCTGTGTAGATTTTGAAATTAATAAAGGATACTCTGAAATTTCTTCTCTTGTTCATCTTAATCTAGTGTCATAAAGTTTATGTGGCCTAACGGTAGGAGTTATACGTACTTTGAGAGCTATTTGCAAGACCGCATTAATCCATCTGGAGCCCCGGGGCTAGAAAAAATATGTGGCCCCTACTGACTTCACCTAATACATTTCTGTGAAAGTACAATAGGAAAATTAAGGGAATGTGATTTATATTTTTGGTCATATTTTATTTTATGATTATAATTGTATCTTTATGATTCTTTTTAGATAGCCAATTGAGATTTTGATCAAAGTAGAGGCCACTGTTCACCTGGAGACCTGGGGCTACAGTATCTTAAGCCTCCCCTTAAATCCGGTCCTGGCTATTTGTAGTACATACTCCGACGCCCTTTTGACCCAAAGATAGTTCTGAAATTGTGTGTACATCTTTATTGCATTTAGGCCTATATGTGGTTATCACATTCAAGAGTTATTATTACAGGGATAACATATTGAACAGTGTGCTCATGAATAAGACTTTTCTAAAATCACAGACTGGTCTCCATCAATTAAGGTGCGAGGACCCATTTATGGAATTTAAGAATACCAGGAACTTGAACAAGTTTTTAAATTAAACTCTTCCTAGTGTTTTTAACGGTGGAAAGAGGCAGCATTATGGTGATGGTGATGATGATTTTACTACTTTGTGATTATTATTATTTTCTAATTAAATCAATGATGTCATGCTTCAGCAAGATACTGTATATTAACATTTCGACTCAGTGTTTACAACGCCTGCTTTGACTATAGCATTTACTGTGTATGCGAATTGTGAATTCAGATATGGATGCAATTCATTTAAGTTTTTTTTTCTTATTATGTATGAAATTTGAATACGGTTGGTATTCGATGACCACCGAGAGGAGAATGTTTGTATCATACTAGGAGAGAACGGTCTATTAAGTTTTACTGTATTTTCTATGACTACATTGCTCTATCCTGACCATACCACCCTGTCTGGATTCCACGTTCTTTAGTGTACTGCCGGGTTCAATGATAGAAAACTGCTGAATTGAACTTAGGACGTCACTGAATGTCAAAGTACAAAAACAATGTTAATAAATTACGCTATCGTTCTTCCTTATCTGGTTTTCGTGGACGTGGTATTTCTAAGAAATGATAATTTTTAAGTATGTTCATTAAAGTATTACATTGAAATCTAACTTTATTATAACTTTATTATAAGTATTTATCATTATAATATATAGTACATGATAATACAGTATAGTGTAATAGAGTATTACGTAAGTCTGGAAACGTAGGGAAGAGTCAATCCCTTGTGCAACTACTGGAACGTGTCGTTGAAGCTGTTCACAAATCACACCAGCAGAGACCATTCGACTGTTTTCCAGGCGTAGATGATTAGGCTTCGCCAATGCGTGGAACAGAAGGACCAATGTATCAAGCACATTTTGTAAACGCTCATTTTCCTTACATTTTCAGACTTATAGGACACCTTGCAAAGGATTAATCATATTTATAAACGCAACTTTTAGAAAAATAACATATCTCGACCTCTGGTCATTATGTGATTACGTTTTACTCATATTTAAATGCATCAGCTGCAGTTTCGATCCAACTTTTAATCCCAGTTTCGATCTCATTTGTATCCATATTAAAATAATGGCGAATCACACAACAATAATCCATTGTTACTGTTGCTCAGCACTGAGAAAACAAAGTACTGAAAAAGATAGTTATGACTTATATACCGGATGTGTTGTATAACATTGTATGATATGTGATGGATGGGTATTTTTATGGTTTTCTAATCATAAAGTGTATTTTGATGACAAAAAGGAAAGAGGTAACTATGGACAAATATTTTGAAAATGACAAATGGATACTGAAGAACAAAAAGTGGAGTCAATGAGGACATTTTGCCTTATTGCGGCTTTGTTTGCTACCTTTGATTTCAAATAACTCTCTCTGTCTATTTGCCTCACGATTACAGTGAACATCGAAAGTTTTCTACCTCCACCGCGAATCAAATTTTCATATCACGTGCAATAACTTTTCGGCTGCAGAAAGCACTTTCACTCTAACACTTGACTTCACACAAAATTTACAAAATTCACCATTCTAATATTTGACTAATGGATTATTCGGAAAATCAATATTCGAATAAAATTGGTTATTCAAATATGTATATTGTTCGATTTGGATAATGAACAATTATTTGAATAATGAGTGATATTATTCCAATAATGAAAAATATTTAAGCGATTATTCTAATAACGAATAGCGTTATTATGATAATAGACAATCATTCGAATAACGAATGATATTATTTGGATAACGAACAATTATTGGCACAATTATTCGAATAATGAATAGCGTTATTAGCATAAGAAACAATTATTCGAAGAATGTATAGCGTTATTAGGATAAGTAATATTATTCGAATAAAGAATAATATTAAATGGACAGTGAAAAATTATTTGAGCAATTATTCGAATAACAATTAATTATTTGAATAGCGAAAAATTATTGGCACAATTATCCGAATAACAAACAACAATTATTTGAATAATGAAAAAATATAAAATATTTGTATAGTTATTCGAATAATTAATAGCGTTATTAGGACAATGAAAAATTATTAGAAAAATCAATAATATTATTTGGATAATAAAAATTACTTGAAAAATTATTCGAATAACGAGTAATTATTTGGGTAACGAAAAATATTTGCACAATTATTCGAATAACGAATACAGTTATTAGGATAATGAACAATTATTCGAATAACGAATATTGAGCACTTATTCGAATAACGAATAATTATTTGGATAATGAAAAATATTCGTACAATTATTCGAATAATGAATAATTATTTTGGATAACGAAAAATTATTTGAGCAATTATTCGAATAACAAATAGCAATTGTTCGAATAATGAAAAATATTCGTACAGTTATTCGAATAACAAATAGCGTTATTAGGACAATGAATAATTATTCGAATAATCAATAATATTATTTGGAATAATACAAATTATTTGAGCAATTATTCGAATAACAAATAATTATTTGGGTAACGAAAAAATATTTGCACAATTATTCGAGTAACGAATAGCGTTACTAGGATAATGAACAATTCGAATAACGAATAATATTATTTGGATAAGGAAAAATTATTTGCACAATTATTTGAATAATGAATAGCGTTAGTAGCATAATGAACAATTCTTCGAATAACGAATGATATTTTTGGATAACGAAAAATATTCGCATAATTATTCGAATAACGAATCATTATTTGGTTAACGAAAAAATAATCTCACAACTATTCGAATGACGAACAGTAATTATTCCAATAATGAATAACATTATTTGGACAGTTATTGCAGTAACGAATATATTTGGATAACAAAAAAATATTTGCACAATTATTCGAATAATGAATATTATTATTTAGATATTGAAAAATTATTTGAGCAATTATGCGATCAAAAATTAATGATTTGGATAACGAAAGTTATTCGCACAATTATTATTTGGATAATGAAAAATTATTCGAAAAATTGTTTGAATAACGAATAAATGTAGGAATACCGAAGACGAATAATCGGATGTACGACTAATCGAATAACAGCAGAAAAAATATTCGAACAACGAATATTAGAATAGTA
This sequence comes from Thermobia domestica, assembly GCF_964235325.1. Lineage (NCBI taxonomy): Eukaryota > Metazoa > Arthropoda > Insecta > Zygentoma > Lepismatidae > Thermobia > Thermobia domestica. Next base: position 81,484,695 of record NC_137461.1, read on the forward strand.
ACTGGAATGATTTTAATAGTACTAGTTTACATTCCAGTATTGCTTGTTATGCGTTCAGGGAATATGAGTCAGGAGTTAGCAATCCTGATAATGAAGGATATAAATTTAATAACCTTTGGGCATATCTTTTCCTCGCTTCTGAGCTTCTATAGGTAGACAAGAAGAAACTGACATCAGAGGAAGAAAAAGATAGAAAGGAAAAGAAAATACATTTTTTTCTGATCACCATGGATTGTATTCTGTCAGTCAAAGTGGGAATACCATCTCCTCCCACAGACAAAAGATAGGTATACTGACTGCAGTGGGAAATAAGTAAAGAGGGAAGGGAAGGCAGGCAGTCGGTTCAGTCGGCAAAAATTTCATATGCATGTGACTGGTTGTTATTATCTATATAGAGGATGAGTGCTAATAGCTTATCAAATTTTGATATGAATTAAATTAGTTTTGTCTAATTATACGTTGTTGTTGCTTCGGTTCTTCTTCTTTTGTTTCTACATCTTCTAATTAAATTCGATTTATTGGAAGGACTCACAAACCACCGGTTCTTATTAACATTTGTTAAGCATGTTTAACAATTGCTTAAGCAACAATTGTATAAAATTCTAAAGATTTACTACGACAAATAAGTCTTCCCACAATACTGTGATAAAACCAGCCTATCGAGACAAAAGTTTTTAATGAAATGAAATACTTGAGTTTTACGTCCCGCGGTTATGCCGGCTAGAGTAAAGGAGATGGTGATGATGAGAAATGAATGAAATGGTGAAATGAAGGAAGTGGGAGGAAACGGGAGAACCCCGAGGAAATCCATGCACACGGTGTTTGTCCACCACAAAATTCACATGGTGCGAGCTGGGATCAAACCAGGGATCCCATACGGCAGAGGTGAACGCTCTACTCTGAGCCACCGCGGCCCCTAAAAGTACTTAAACGACAGATTAACTCTGAAGATTACTCAGCGCGCAATCGCGAATCACCGTCTCAAATTCTGTGAAAAACGGTTCAGGCGTCCAGGAGATCCAATTTTCGTTGATTATTCCTCACTGGCATGTCCGATCGGGAGTTGTGATCCCTTACGATACTCAGCGCGCACTTGCGAATCACCGTCTCAAATTCTGTAAAGAACGGTTCAGGCGTCCAGGAGATCCAATTTTCGGTGATTATTCCTCACTGGCATGTCCGATCGGGAGTTGTGATCCCTTACGATACTCAGCGCGCACTTGCGAATCACCGTCTCAAATTCTGTAAAGAACGGTTCAGGCATCCAGGAGATCCAATTTTCGGTGATTATTCCTCACTGGTATGTCCGATCGGGAGTTGTGATCCCTTGCGATATTCAGCGCGCACTTGCGAATCACCGTCTCAAATTCTGTGAAAAACGGTTCAGGCGTCCAGGAGATCCAATTTTCGGTGATTATTCCTCACTGGTATGTCCGATCGGGAGTTGTGATCCCTTACGATACTCAGCGCGCACTTGCGAATCACCGTCTCAAATTCTGTGAATAACGGTTCAGGCGTCCAGGAGATCCAATTTTCGGTGATTATTCCTCACTGGTATGTCCGATCGGGAGTTGTGATCCCTTACGATACTCAGCGCGCACTCGCGAATCACCGTCTCAAATTCTGTGAATAACGGGTCAGGCGTCTAGGAGGAGTATCCGGATAACCGAACGCCTAAGTCGAGTAAATAAGAGCTTTGCTTCAATTACGATCGTTACAATTGTCAAGATACTAGCAGCTTTATCCACCAATTCTCATGAGTTCAAAGTTAATCAGCTTTGTATCTGGTCAGCGCTCGGAAAAGTGAGCCATTCTCAAGACTGTTCATATTACGACATTCACCCAGCGTCGTGAAACTGATTGGGGAGCTAGCGAACTCTGGTAATGGAAGTTACCTATTATTATTAGCAAGGGGAAGCTCATATGCTGCTGACCACTCACCATTCCGAAGGGTTCAAATGGTGAAAGCGTGATGGTAGACCTTGACTCTTTTAGGGCTGGTGGCTCTCATACTGCCATTTAATTCATTTTCTAAATGTAAATTGATGTGCATCGCAGTACCCCGGTCTGCTTTCTATATGGCTTACAGAAACGCCGCAAAATATTTGAGTACCTTTAGAGACATTACACTTAAGAAATGAGCGGCTCAGGGGAAGATAACAATAAGCACCACTTAAGGTGAAATTTATTTATTAGATGGAATGGGTTAAGATCGAATCACAGAACAGTATGTAGGGAGTTTTATTTCGGAAATGTACCTGCAAATAGCAAAAGAAATTTGTTTACCATATATCATTGCATTGCATTGCATAGGAATATTTAACTTTCGCTTTTAGTTTACTCGAAAGTTTAAAAAAAAAATGTCGTTACCTTTTCCCGAGCCGGTCAAATGTTGGCAGTAGGATGACACTTATTTGGATTTTGGGTTCCAATCCAACACTTGTCAAGGGTTCTATATGAAGAATTGTTTATGAATTTAAAAAAACAGCGTGTTCCATTTGTATATAAATGTATAGCATCTATGTATGTATAATTTATGGTTATGTCTCAGGTACGAGTAGGTTCTAACTTGGGGTCCCGTTGAAAAATCGTGGTACGCAAAAGCCGCCGTGAACAGAAGAAAGTATGAGGAGCATTGGTTAACAGATTGTAATAAATATTTTCAGCACACTTTGATAATGCAAGTTGATCCATTTCATTAGTTTGTTAAACAAATCCCAATGAACAAGTGCAATCAATTCTAAATTATACAGTAAATGTCGGAGAATCATTTTGTCACAAATTTCTAAAATGTGCTCCACATTCCTCTAAACAGAAATGAATCCGTCCCACTAAATTCTATGCCGAATGTTGTTACCTTTAGTCCTGCTGGTTTTAAGTTCATCCAGTGCTCTTGGGAAATTTCTACAAATTCTATCCTTCAAGTAGCCTCACAAGAAAAGATAGGCAGAAAATTTAGGAGGGTACGGGATCTTTGACGCTATATAGTAGCTAAAGATACAGATCTAGAGTTGCATGAAGATGCTGACTGTGTGACATATAGCTCAACCTTGTTAAAATATCCATTCGTCAAGTCAGTAATACCGAGTTGTTCCGCAAAATTGTTGAGTATCTGACCGTAAAACTTATATTCATGCCGCTGCATGAACAGCCCTCCAACCACGTAGTGCTATCATCTAAAGTAGTCATGCCTGTCGTTGCTACTGATAACTTCATGTCCTTGAAAGCAATCGGATGTTGTCACATCTAGAAAACAAACCCATACGCAAAATATTTTTCCAGTTGTTCAACTGCACATCAATAGTTTTTTTTTTTAATTATTTTTTGTTAAAGAACAAAAGGCGCGACATGTGTTTGAGCCTAAATTAGAATAACAAAACACTAACATAAGAATTTGAAAAAAACAACAACATGACAATAAGCAAAAGCCATAACATATTCAAGAAATTTAAAGGTGTGCGGTAGGTTGTAACACAGCAATAATTAAACATGCTTCCAAGTCAGTTCGGTAAACAAGTGGTTAGAACCAGGACAACAGTAGCAGCGTCGGGACTTCAGTGTTCACGATCTGGTCAAAAAATAGAACAAATTCACGAAGTAGACACTGCACACGAGACACCAATATTTTTATACATATGTAGGCTTTTCGCCAATAACATTCGGATTTTCTGCAGCCTAACTGCTGAGTGTTTACGTAACCTGGTAGGTAAAACCATATCTAAACCATATTATGAAGACAATATCTAGCGATAAAGTAAGAAGATCATATAACTATTGGCAATACTGCACTCGTTTTTTCTTGTTCGATTTTTTCAATTCATGCGTTACATGCACTTTATATGATCTATTCGCTTTCCTTGTCACCCTCTGACAAGCACTATGAGTACCCTATCTACTGGCCTAATCGGGGCAACGATTTTGTAGATGAATCAAGTAAACGTCAGCGAACATCACTCGTGCGATCGCAGAGCATTATTTATAATTCTCATCGAAAAGAATGTCAGTTTTGTCAAACTCCCATACCTTCGAAAGAACTGTTGTTCCTAAAAAAATCCTTTGGATATAAGTATACAATCTGTTATATAGTATGTTTTCACACACTCACACATACTGACCCTTCCACAGCTACTATGACAATCAATATGACGTTTGAACATCATCCAAAGAAAAATAAGCTAATACAATAGAAAATATTTATACGGACCATCCCGAACTAAACCTTACATTGCGAATGTAGAAAGAGGTCTCAACTTTTTTTTTTTTTTTTATCACCGTCATGCATGATTTCATATATAGTAGCAGAATTTGACCATCTGTACACAAGTCCAGCTACAAACTTAAAAGACAAACATCAGACCGAATAATAGTTTGTATCGTTTCACTTTAATGAAACAATTAGCATGAACTGAGAGAGCTGATCGACAAAGCATCCATGTAGTTCCAATGTTAAATAAATCTAAAGGTTTAATAACTGATAAGTAGGCAACTTAGAGAACAAAAGTAAACTGTTGGTTGCATAACATTCGAAGTGAAGTTACCATATAAAAAGGGTAACATTCAACTTCAAGCTATCTAAGCACAAGCGTTAGGCCAGGGACTTTTCACAACTATTTTTTTCAAGAAATGTCATTGTTGCAATCACCGTTTTGATGATTTTGCAGTGGCAGCTCCTGGTATAACTAGCCGAATACTTGTTTATCATTATTCGTACGTACGAAAGCTAACAGAGAAATTCACTCAAATTTTTCTATTAGAGTGTCAACAATTCCCACAAGATTCATCTCTGTATCAAGAAACATGAAAAAGGGTCTTGAAATACCCGAAGTAATTAGAAATATCACACTCAAGTTTCAGCCCAATAGTGTTTTCTGTTCCGGAAACTAAATCTTAATATGTATATTATTGGTAAGAAATTAAACTAGTGTGTTTTACAGACAATAAACTCTTACAATGCTTAAAATAAACAGTTTTGTTTGTTTGTTTGTTTATTGAAGCTTACCGTCTCTTTTCAGCACTAAAGCTATATGAGATGTGGACTTAAAATTAAGATAAAAGCTCAACCACCGCAAAGAGTTCAAAGTTCAGTATTTCTCCATCGGGACCACGTGCATCAAAGACGCACACTTCGAATAAACAAATTGTGTTTTACACTACATAAGCAATACAAATCATAGCTCCATTAACATTTTACTCCATGTAAGGTAAACATGATCACATGAATAAAAATCATATTTATACATGCACTGGAATCTGCGAACAAAAAAACTGTTTTTTTTTCGCTCTCCTGAAAAATTGGGAAAAGTCACCTACGTTACTTTGTGTTTTCAACAGCAAATTGAAAGATGAGTTTTGGTTTTTACATACACCAATGAAACTTACGAGAAAAACCGAAATGTTTTGAGTTTAATATATCAAGCTTATGCCTTTTAGGCTAAAGGAAACATTTGATTAAGGCAAGTTAATGCTGATGGAAGAATCGCAGAAATGAAAGAATGTCGGAGGAAACGAGAGTACCCCGAGAAAACCCACGGACACGATCTTGTCCAGCACAAACATGTCTCAAAGAGAGAGAGAAACAGATAAATTAGTGATAGATGGCTTAGCATTTTTTTTTTAAATTTTCATTGGCAGTCTAGTCAACCCAAGTTTCAAAGTCATGACTCATGACGAACAGCGATATAGTGGTAGAAGCTGAATATCCATGAATTATCATTATCGTTTGAGAGACACGCCGAAAGAAAAAAAAATAAAAGTACAATTAAAATTCGTGATGTCTTTATTCCATTGTCGAAGGTGCTGTGACACAGACTCTTGTAGTCTTGCATTTCCTTGGAAAACCCAACAACAACTCAAAGAAGAAGATGCTTTTAAGATGGTGGTGTATTGGACAAAAGAATTACAGAATCATTCAGATAGGTTCGATAATCTCCTTCACAGTTGGTAAAGAGGTTTTCCTATTCTTCAGCAGAAAACAAATTACCAATGAAATTCATATTTACTCTATTAAAATAAAATAAAATGTTATAAAGAGGTAATGTAAAGTAATGTGTTGTATAGAGACTCACATCCTGTGCACAACGAATTCTGTCTCTCTTTTCTTCTTTCTCATAATAGAAATAACGATAGTGGAGAATAACAAAGGAATAAAAAAATAGAGAAAAGGTTCTTTTGGACTTAGTTCAGAAAACGGTAGAGCTTCGAATTTAATGAAGTGTGGAAAAAGAAAGAAACAAACACCTCGCGACTTTGTATCAATACAGTAGAAGAGTGAGAGGGTAAAAGAAAAAAGAAACAAAGAGGATAAAACTAAATAGAGAGACAAAATATAAGAAGAAATAAAAGTGAATAGAAGAAGACTGTCGAAGGACACCATGGGGGTTTGTTGGTCAAACACTCGAAAACAACAAGGTGATGAGGAGAGACAGGGAGGAGGCTGTGTAAGGGGAATCGAAGATCCAAAAACCTTGTCGAATTTTTCATTCGGAGAGTTGTTTTCTTCAGTAAGGAAGAGAGAGAGAAGGACGACGAGATCTGCCATTACTGAAGATGACTCTTGAGAAATAATAGATTGAAGTGAATAAAAAAAAGGAGTCCAATGGAAGAGAAGAAAAGAAGTGAGAGAGAGAAAAAACCAAAAGAACGAAGAAGGATAGGATCAATAGATGATGGTGACAACCGAAAATCCTGTGCAACTTGAACAAGGGCGACAACTGCGTAATCTTCCGAAGGGTTAAAAGGTTTCCTGTTTGTCCCACTATACATATCTATCAAGTGGAAGTAATCCTCTATTGCTTCTGCGTCCTCTTTTTTTTATTTCTTTCTCTAAAGCTCCAGGAACAAGATTCTTCTTCATCTTCCGTTTCTTACATACGATTTACCAGTAGCACATACTCACACATATATACAAACAGATCACATATACAGACATGCACATCATGTTTGAAAATGTGTCGTTTACAACTCGAACGGGATCGCTGATATTTTCCGGTTGATGAGAGCAACATCATCACCGTACAGCGAAAACTACATATATGACAATCATCAAACAGCTACAAATATAGAATGAACAAGCTGGTCGATTGATCTATTTTAATATGAAATAGTTTCTTCAGGATTTCTTCTCTCATCCCCTTTTCAATCTCTCTCTCCCTCTCTAATAGACTTGAGTTGGTAAAAGGATAAGAAGGGTAAGGATAAGAATTTTGTGTGTCACATTTTGATGTGTCACTATTTCTTTCACTCCGCTTCCCACACTACCTGCCATTCCTCAAGCAGCTTTATTTTTTTTCTTTCTTTTATTTAAACCCTCTTCCGAGCACTTTTTTTTCCCGCCATTTCCCAGAAGAAATGACAGAAGAATGACGACTCCTTGAGAAGCGTAATGGCCCTTGACCAGGTCCAGATGGAGACGACAATTTCTCTATGGCAAAAAAATTCATATATATGATGGTTTGGGTGGAACCGATTTTTATGGCACTACTGGCTATTTCAATACTTTTCTGATGTCCGTTATACACAAAAATTGAAAGTGTATTCCACAGTCACAAAAATGTATTTATCTATTACATCTATGTTAATCATACTAAATAGAACTACAGTAGTACCTAGGTAATTCGACTTAGAAGGGATCGATATATATATACATAACTCAGAGTATATTTAAAGGAGACCTTTTCCTTTTTAATTTTACACATTCGCTACAAGTACACAATAGTATGAATGGAAACAAATTTGTTATCATAAGTACTAGAATATTACCAGTGTATAACGAAAAATATGTCCAAAAATCAGACATATCCAATGATAGAATTTAATGAGGTAAACATGATAAGCATCAGAATGAAAGGACATGCGTTTCTTTCTAAACCTACAAATTAATGCTGTACGAGAATCATGCTAACTGATAATGGAATATACCCTCATTAAGTTCCTCACTATGATACTAGAAAGACGACAGAACGTAGTATAGTTCAATGATGTACAAAGAGTTCCTCAATGGGAGGGGGGTTAACTTCCCAAATTCATATAATTCCATGTGTTTATATTCAACATATTACCGGCGGCATCGAATCTAAGCCGCACCTGAAATTTCACCTCATTTAAACTCATTAAAAAAAAAAAAAAACATCGAATCTAAGGCGCAGAAATAATGTACAAATACATTCCTATTTCGATAAGCATTTTCTTATCAGTAAAACGAAATGTTCATTGTTCGTGAGCGATTACCATCTTTGTGCAGTCTGTCATTGTTGTAATACAACCAATTTTAAGCAAATTAGTTGTAACTACGGTACCAGTATTAAAGATTGTAGTAGATTCTATGTTGTAACCTACGTGCAATGAATAAATATGTATAATGCAGTATATACATCGAATCCAAGACGCCATCGAATCTAAGGCGCACCTGAATTTTGGGCATCTAAAAGCTGACCAAAAGGTGCGTCTTATATTCGAAGAAATACAGGGATTTTGTAGGGGGTTGCGGTGGCTCAGTGGTAGAGCGTTCACCTCTTGTGCATGGGGTCCCGGGTGAAAACCCTGCTCCCGCCAAGTGAACTTTGTGGTGGACAAATACCGTGTACGTGGGTTTCCTTGGGGTTCTTCCGTTTCCTCCCACTTTCTTCATGCCACCATTTCATTCGTTTCTCATCTGCATCGTCTCCTTTAGCCTAGCCGGCATAAACGTTGGACGTAAAACTCAAAAATTACATTTCATTTTCTTAATTTTGTAAATGTTCATTTTTGCATAATATCTTGCTCAATGGGAGGTTGAAAACACCAAAACTTCTTCTCACCTATGCCACTGGTATAATTAAAGCAGTAGCGTATGCAGACTTTCATCAAAGAAGCGTTCAAGCTCTCAAGTGCATATCATTTAAGATGATTGTATACATACGTATCTTTATATGGTAATTTTTTATTTTTTGCACTGTATGGTGAGTGGGTCCTCCTTGGGTACGCCCCTGAGTTAATAACACAGCCTAAAATTATCATTCATCTACATATAAAAATGAAAGTGACTATGTTTGTAACTTAATAACTCTTGAAGCACGCGACCCATCTCAATAAAATTTTCAACATAGATGAGGTCCGTATATGAGATGGTTTTTATAATTTCACTTTGACGGTGCAACGTAGGGTGGGGTGGGGGGAGATATTTAAAAATTATCGAAAATAACTGATATTAATGTCGAATCAATAGTTTTCGGGGTCGCTGAGATGAACAGTGAAATTTCAGATGCCGTTTAAATCCAAATTCGATCCCGCAAGTTTGAGAAGGGGAGAGGATATATATATATATATATATATATATATATATATATATATATATATATATATATATATATATATATATATATAGAGAGAGAGAGAGAGAGAGAGAGAGAATATATGAGGAGGAGGATATATGAAAATTATCGAAAATCACCGATATTAGTGTTGAATACATAGTTTTCGAAGTCGTGGAGATGAACAGTGATACTTTCGATTAGTATTTATTTGAGAAAACATGTTACGGGGACACGTAGTATTCGGAGGGGCACATATTATTTCACACGGTACTATTATTATATAATAGAACTAATTACTTTGGTCTCGCCCGGAGGGAACTCTTAGAGCTCCTGGAGGCAGTGCCCTGAAAACATTTCCGGAAGAAACGGTTTCCGATGCCGTTTAAATCTAAATTCAGTCCCGCAACTTGAGAGAGGTGGATAGGGAATATATAAAAATGATCGAAAATCACATATATTAATGTCGAATCCAGAGTTTTCAGTTCGCTGAGACAAACAGTGAGACTTCCGATGCCGTTTAAATCCAAACTCAGACCTCATTAGTACTTTATCTCCAAAATGAAACGTATTGTTTCCGTGCGAAGAACATGTATTCTGCTAGTTCTGTATAACTAAAATATTGCCTAAAGATAAGACACATATTGGTTATAGATAGCATAGATCTGAGCAAAAAGGTAAATGGTCATGCGTAGTATTTGAGAAAATCAGAAAGAAAGCAAACTCATGGCGCTAAATAAAAGTATGCTATTCGTTGTCGATAGTAGTTGACACTTTTTATTTTACTGGAAGAAATTGTTATTTATTTATTATGTTATGTAACGCTATATACAGCAAAATACACTGAAATTATTGCTACCTGTCCTCTCGTAAAGTGGACACACATACTCATTCACGCTTAAAGTACTTGTAATTCATAATAAAACGTTATGCAGTACTACCACTTTCTTTTAATCCTTTAATTGGCAAGCATTGATAGTATTACCATTAAAATATTTAGTTTGCTTTTATGGTTGAACCATGTCTTCCTGATCATAATTTCCTAATTTTTAAAGTACTTTTGTACTTTGGTTACAAAATACAGGATGTTTATTTCAAAGCAACATTGTCATAACATATGTCTTATGTGTTGCTACTGAGCAGTATTGCCCTATTGTGGTCAAATATCATAAAAGTATTTTCAGTAATTAACAGCATTTTCGTAGAAATATCTTCCTACAGAGAAAGAAACCACAAATAAAAAAAAGAAAATTAAAAAAGACTTTCGCGGAGCGTAGGAGATAAAGCTTCTACAATATGAATTTTGACAGTCCCGTGTTGACGAAGATTAGAAGTATCTAAAGAAGCGACCCGCAAATCATGTATATGAATATTGTATGAAAGCAATAATGCCAATTAAATGATCACTGAAGTTATAATTCGTGCGGAAAACGCAATAGAATGCGATGTTACTTGAGAGCAACAGTGCCAAATGAAGGGTTAATTAGACCGGAACTGTTCTGTTTTGCTCCTATTTTGGGAGTTTCCCACGATTACTTGACTCATACCATATTCTGCAGGAATCTATTTTTTAGTTTAATGGTTTTCCATCAATCTAGTCTTCGAACTGCCTCTAACTTTGTGTATGGGAAGAAATAAATTTCATTTTATTTTTTTTAGCACTCATTCTTTCAATCAAACACTTGGATTAAAACTTATTGTTTTATAAAGCAGTGTCACGTGTGTACCACGTGAAGGAGTTTGGTTGTATACATCGTTTTTTTTACAATTAATACTGAAACCGGAAGTGGTAGCAGATTTCAACCACTTTCGGCCTTAATAGAGAGAATAAATGCAATATATTCTTGAAATGCTTATTTAATTGCAGAAACCTATTTCTCGCTACGTATCACTGTTTTTACTCTATAGCAATCAAGATTAAAACCGGAAGTGGTTGATTTCTGCCCCTCCTGGTTGGAATATTGTGTTAAGAGAGAAGATGGTGCCTATTCTTACTACGCTAAAGCAGTTCCGAAAAATAAAACACTTTTCGCTATCTTTTATCGTATCTGTTTTATACAGACGAATATTAAAACCGGAAGTTGCAGTGGGTTTCTATCTCTTACGGTTTCAGTAGAAAGATTTAAAAAAAAAAAAGAGAGATGAAACAGATTAATAAATTGCAGGAAACCTCTTCTCGCTATCTATTGCCATTTTTGCTGTATAGTTATCAATGTTAAAAGAAACGGAAATGGTTGATTTTCTACCACTTCTGATTTTATATCACCTCCACTAACGAATTCGATTCCTAACGTTTGACCTTCTATTTCCTCACCAAAAGTGATGGTGACCCATCAAAGTAGTTCTCCAGACTTTTTTTTCTCTCGGATGGACGGACAAACACACGGACAGATAAGGTAAATACAGATAGCGTATTATAAAGGAGGTTTCGTGGGTAAGTCGAACTTCTTAAAAAAGTACCAAGTATCTTAGAATGGATTAGAACTCGACTACAATGATAAGATAAAACGAAATTTCGAAACAATTATTTAGCAACGTACGTGTTTTCCATTGGTGACAGAAGACATAAGACACATATACTCATTCACGCTTAAAGTACTTGTAATTCATAATAAAACGTTATGCAGTACTACCACTTTCTTTTAATCCTTTAATTGGCAAGCATTTTTAGCATTACCAATAAAATATTTAGTTTGCTTTTATGGTTGAACCATGTCTTCCTGATCATAATTTCCTAATTTTTAAAGTATTTTTGTATTTTGGTTACAAAATGCGCCGGGAACATAAGAATGTGACTGACTACAAAAGCGCGCCGGGAACAGCGCGCCTGTTCTCATCTTTATATATCTATCTATATCTATAACTATCTCTCTCTCTCTCTCTCTCTCTTATATATATATATATATATATATATATATATATATATATATATATATATATATATATATATATATATATATATATACACAGTAAAACCTGTCTTTAGCGGAATCGAGCGGGACTTGCAAAAAATTCCGTTAAAGTCAGGTTTCCGCTTAGTAGACCTTTCCTTTTTTTTTTTTTTTAAAAAAAAAAAACATGCTTATAAAGGGGCATACTGAGAAAATATATTGCTGTACGTACATTGTTCGATTACGGTACTTCTTTCTTCTACGAATAAATACACAAAAAATTAAAATGAATACAAAATATACTATGCACATGTTTTCTTTATTTTTCTAATAGTCAAGCAGGGTTTTCTGTGTACATTGCTGCTTGACTTTCCGCATACACTTTAGCCTGAGAAATTATACTAAGTGAATCAGAATTATTTTTCCGTAAGACAAATTTTTTAGTTCCTTTAAACTTCGAGAGCATCTTGATATGTATTTATTCTACACTTTTCTTCGAACTCGGTATCGTATTCCTCTTCTTCCTCTATCTCGTTTTCTTCTTTCTGACATTCCGTATGATTTTTGATTAAGTTGCGGGGATTAAGGACAATTTGTGGGGGTGAATACGAGTAGTGGTTGGGGAAGGTAAACACTGTCCAGAAATATTTAACAAAAGAACTAACATTTTATCACAGACAGTGTAATGTATATGTCTCACAAAATGTCTAAACATCTTCTAAACGTTGTAGTCCGGAACTCAGAATTTTCCGTTAAATGTTTATTTTTCTTTCCGTTGTCCGCGTAACACAGTTTCCACTTAATGAAGGGACTTTTTACAGGTTTTGTTCTCCAAAATTCATGGGACCGTGAAATATTTCCGTTTAAGACACTTTTCCGTTTAATAAAGGGACCGTTGAAGACAGGTTTTACTGTATTTATCTGGGTGGTAGGTAACTCCACCGACAAACTTTGGGAGGTGATTCCTTATATGAAATGAAAGAAAAAAGTTCCGTTAAACATAGGTCGAAAAACGTCTCCTTTCAGAGTTATGAACCGCCGAAAATTCGAAAAATCATGTTTCGAAACGCCCTGCCTTAGAAACTATAGGACCTATCCCAAGCGGTTTAAGGAATTACACAGGAACTAGTATGCGATCTATCTAAATATCCATGTTTTAACATCCTCCGTTATCGGTGAAACGAACGCGCCATTAGTACTTAAAGAAGTATCCCTATACCTCAACTTCCTTTTTACACTTCGTTGCACCGATAACGGACCATGGTAGAACATGGATATTTAGATAGAGCGCATACTAGTTCCTTTGTAATGTCTTAAACCGCTTGGAATCGGTCCTGTAGTTACTAAGGAAGTGCGTTTCGAAACGTGAATTTTCGAATTTTCGGCGGCTCATAACTCTAAAAGGAAACATTTTTCGTCCCATGTTTATTAGAACTTTTTTCTTTCACTTCATATAAGGAATGACCTCCCAAAGTTTGTCGGTGGAGTTACCTACCACCCTGTATATATATATATATATATATATATATATATATATATATATATATATATATATATGTGTGTGTGTGTGTGTGTGTGTGTGTGTGTGTGTGTATTCATATTTCCATTTTAGAAAGGCGTGTGTATTATAGTGTACCTTACTTTTCAACTAAAATGTATAGCCTACAATTGAGTTTCTCAACCTGGGAGTCGCGAGAGTGTTTATGGGGGTGGCAAAGATAAACGGAAGAAATAACATAATTAGAATCTAATACTACACAACATTTTAAAATATTATTTTGAATTTTGATCTGATAGGTATATTTTTATTTTTATACATTTGTTAAGAACAACAAAAATAGGTCTACTAAATATTTTCAAAAGATGCAGAGTTGTTTGAACTGTATATTGAAATACCAAATAAAGATAAGTGAAACAAAACTTGCATATTGAAATACAATTAAAACTGAAAGCTAATGAGATACGTGAGCATAGTGTGATTTCACTAGTGCGGCAATGTCCGGTTGAATTTTAGTGACGCACATTATCAAGTCACTTTCAACTGATAAGCGACTTCTTGTCTTTGTTTTAATGCTTACCGTGGAAGAAAAATCCCTCAATCCAAAGGTATTCATTTTAAAACAGTATGACGGATCGGATTCGATATTTGTAATAAGAATGAACTGACCAAATTTGACTTTAATCCATTAAATTTTAGGGAAGTTAGTGTATCCACTATATACAAAAAATGGATTTTACTATTATAGAAATAGATAGATATCGTGAGATCCCCGCAATAAGTAAGTTAAAAAGCCCATAGAAGCTTATTACAAACCAGAAATTATAAGAGTGTCGCTGGCAAGAGGATGTGACAAAAGGGGGGGGGGTCGTGATTGGAATTAGGTTGAGAACCATTGGCCTATAATGAATACGTAATTCATATTAAGAACTAAATATCTAAACAAATATTGATTCTTAAATCATAGTTTTAAATGTTATTTTTATAAAAATAAAATCTTTGATCTTAAATTAATTAATTAGTATCTAATTAAACTAATAATTACATTGATATTAACACGTTTTATTTCAAAATGTATTTTTGTTTTAAATTAAATGAAGGTTAAATCCAAATAACCGTGAAAACTAAATTTAAAAATGAAATGAAATGAAATTTTTCAATTTAACGTCCCACAATTATACCATTTAGGCCAAGGGAGACGATGATTAAAGCAAGTGAATGATGATGGAAAAATTGGTGGAATGAGAAAATGGGTGGAAACGGGAGTACCCCGAGAAAATCCACGGGAACGATGTTGTCCAACATAAACTTACTTGGGCAGGGATCAAACCAGGGGCCCGACGCACCAGAGGTAAGCGATCTAACACTGAGCCAACGTGCTCCCTGAAAACTATATTTCAAATAACTCAAAGCAAAACGTTTCGTATTAAAGAACGCTTTGGAGCCAGCGACAACGCCAGCTTTAATGTCTTCTAGGAGAGGGGAAAAACGGAAGAACAAAAGCATTTTTGTGGTGGCAATTATTATTATTATTATTATTATTATTATTATTATTATTATTATTATTATGTATACCACAAAGGATCGTTTATATTACTTGACCTACATTACTATACAACATGTCTGACTGGGGACAGTGAGGAAGGCAGGCGCAGTCACCAGGATGCGCTCGCCTCCTTGTTCTCTCTGCCACCATTTCTGATTGGAACTGGATCGGTTAGAACTGCCAAACTTCTCTTGAGACTTAAAAAGAATATTGCAAATTGAAAACTTTGGACAAAAAATTGAAAACTACAATCGAAAGTTCTAAGGGGTTGAAAAAAAAAATGATTTAATTTGTTTAAAAGTATTTTATAGCTTACTCTGTCAAAGACCTTCTCAAAGTCAATATATAATATATTACGTCAACTTGCCTTCCTTCATCTAACAATTAGCCATAAAGTCGGTGACTGTAATATCTGTTCAAATACTTTCGTAAAAGTACATAAAATTGATATGATTCTAAAAATTACTAATTTTACATTTATTATTAGATTAACTATTAGATTATTATTAGATCGAGCACATTAACGAACATTTCCACGTATCGCAAGTTTTAAAATAGGGATTGAAAGCAGTCCATAGGAGATATGTAAATATATCAATACAGCTTTTGATTATATACGAGGGTATTCCATCAGATCCTGCACCTGTTTTGGACTTTTAAGTATTTTTTTTATTGCCCTTTCAATTTTGTGTAAATAAATCTCATTAACATACAGGTTTCTAGGATTTCTTAACTATTCATTTTCAAAGAAATTGGTTATTTTCGTTATCAGCCGTGCTCGGTGCTCCTCAACAATAACAAATATATATACAACAATAATATAATTCTGCACTGTACTTCATTCAGTAATGTAGGCTCAACCGTATTTTCTTTTACAGTTTTGTGCTTATTCCATCAATACACATAGGCCCTATGTCTGGTTTCTGTGATAGGCTAGTGCTCTTTATTCAATGTACAGTATTTTGTTCAACTGAGTATTACTGGAGCAGCTCGCGGTCGTTACTTCTCGTTTTGTTAAGTATATTACTGCAAGTTTCTTTTAACCATTATAGAGATGCTAGTTCATGTAGGAGCTATGAAATGGCGATTTTCCTTGTAGCCAACTTTTCCGTTGTTCGGCTTGGTCCCGTGGTGATCGATTAATAGGAAGTCTACTATATATATATATATATATATATATATATATATATATATATTCTGGCTTTATCCCTACCATGACAAACGCTTACTTTCTATTCCGAAACGAAATATAAATTTCTGTGAAATGATATGGTGACTTGGATACTCTACTAAAAATGTAAGCATATAGGTATGTATCTCTACGCTGAAGAGAATGAACAAGGGTGAAAGGGGAGCAAGGTGTTTTTCCTTTTGATGTTATGTGATGGCGAGACGAACGAACAAAGCAAGGTGGTCTCTAGGATCAAATAAGCCGCAGAAGAAAAACGAAATTTCGAGTTCTGTCACGCAGCTTGTCTCAAGTGGCAATCAGAAGAATCAGATGATAATTAACAATCAAGAACTAAACCCATCTCTTCTCTTTCTTGCGGCCGTCAACTTCTAATCATACATCCAGAAGGTAACATTTGCCTCTATGAAAACATTAAAAATTCTCCTCATCTCATTATATTGGGAGGTGGTTCTTCTTTAACTGACAAACCAATATGGATTACCTAATATTTTTCACGGTCTTTCTCTCTCTCTTTTTTTCATACACCAGGCAAATAACTTATTACTTTCAATATCGCTAATGCTTTGAATATCTGTGTTTCTTATTACAGAGTAAATTTGCACATCGATATATATAGGTAACTTAAATACTTAACTGACTCATTACAGAAAGGATAATTTTAAGGAATTAAGAAATACAACTATCTCAAGTATTTTCTGCATGTTACCACAAATTTCAGTATCAAAATTTTACTAAATCCATGTTACTTTGTTTTTACTGCACTGTTATACGGAGTTCTGAATATGACTTGAATACAATAGTAACTAATGTGAAATAGAGGCCTTTTCCAAAATATAGACGTACTCAGGCCTCCTGCAGTTGGAGAGCGGAGACTCAGTGACACATCACTCAATTCTGGTACTAGTTCGATCCCAAGCCATGTAAAACAAACTTACCTAGGTGAGTAGAATCGTATAATGTTCGTGAATTTTCTCGAAATTATTCCATTTCCTTCAACTATTTCATTCCATTTATTCTTCCATCATCATTAACATGTCTTTATGATACATTTCTTTTTATATAGAGAGTATAGACGTTGAACGTTAAACAAAGAATTTGACTTTGCAATAAGTTATATTTAGTTAAATTCCACGAATTATAACTTGAAATATTCAGTAACACAGAGGGCCGCAGTAAAGATGTAGAATGATATGAGTTCTTATTTTAAAACATAATCTAAAATCATGTTTTTGAGGCAGATACATTAAAAGTGCAATGTAATGCCATCCCTGATACAAGTATTTGTACTACAATGTCGTAGGTACTGTGGCAAATAGAATTGCACACGAAACGAGATGATACAGAATTTTCGTGACGAAACAGAAGTCCTCCAATAAAAAATACAATTTTCGGAACGAGACATCTACTTCTCGACATATTTTCGAGACGAGACAGCCTCTCTTGTCTCGTGTGCATCCCTAGAGGCAAAACCACAAATTTGAAAACATACAAGTTTTGAGAACATCGAACTAACAGCCTAATGAAAAAATGAGAATATTTTTTTTTTCGCAATTTCACAATTTGTTCACAAGGAGGGACACATAACTATTTAACTTTTATACTGTTTTGGTCATAGAAATGATAAGATGAAAATACTGATTTTGATGTGTATATATAATACTGACGAAATACTATAATTAGCAAGAGTGACTGCACTTATAGGTTACATAGTTGTCCAACTGTCAATTTTTTAAGTGTTTGAGTAAAAACACAGCTTGACCTTCAGCGCAAGAATACATTGATGTATCTGAAAAATTCATATAAAAATACTGAAAGAAAGAGAGCGATTTGCATTTGTAGTTGCATGAGCGCTGCAACTACATTCAGTAACATTGAATACATGTCAGGGAGCTAACAAAGAAAAGTACTTTTATACTTGTATCATTTCTGTCTTGTACTGTTGACAAGGGTTGCAGTCACTTGACAACCACTAGCTGTCTACCTTCGTAATAGTAGCGAATTTCTCCACCTAATCAGCGTTTGATTTTCTTCTTTTTTAATCTTTGTGGGCAAGAGACGGGAGTACGAAGTAAAAACAGAATGGATGACTGACAAAACAAAACAGCGTGGTGGTACTGTGGTAGAGCGTGCAATTGAGTTCGGGGTATTTTCACAAGGGCGGAGGAAGTGTTGCTTAAAACGTTCCAAGCCTGTTTTTAATCCTCCTATAACAAGTTAAATATCATGCATTATTACCTTATTTCATTGCAAATATACCTGGAGAACGTGGAAATGTTTTTGCTTTTAATTCTGTAAATGAAATGGAACATGCATAATTATTAAAATATATTCTTAAAGTAGGTCTACGAAGGTATTTTCGAAAGTTTCCGATCTGACTGAAATATCACGTCACTGGTGATAAGTTGTTCATGCCATACAGTGCCATCTATGGAAGAAATAATGTATCAGTTTCAAATGACTAGCTGCGTCAATTCATTAGAGACAGATATTTCAATCAATCGCCGTACGTTGAAGCTCTCATACCGCATGACAATGCTCCCGTTTACACGACAGGCTGCAGTGAAAGAATGTGGCTTCGAGAAGATTCAGCAGACACTGTACCCTTAGCCCTACTTCCTTGACAACAACACCCGTGTGGACTGTAATATTGTTATGAAGTATGCGAGCTTCTGATACAAATAACTGCCTCCAACGAACTGAATTAGTTCAAGCAGAAAAATTAGTAAATATTGTACGAATTAAATAGATAGAATAATGAAAGATATAGGAGAGCATTTCCAATGTGATTCATTACATTTAATTTGGTACAATATTTAATAAGATAGATGTAGAAATTTTGTACAGACACAATTTTGTTAATTGTTTTAGAAAGTACATAGTGACTGAATTTTATATGAAAGTAATGATAGTGAAGTAAACTTGAGTCAATAAATAGGAAAATTGAGAAATATGTATTTTTAGTCATATTTTCTAAATATTAAAGTAACATTCGGGAGTAGTAAGTTTTCGCGTGTGCACACATGTCTTCAATATTGCAACCAATACTTTTAAAAGCCAGAATTCGCTACTGATAATTCCATTATTAACGAGTCTGCAATTTGCCTCAATATACATGGCATTCCTTTGCACAAGACATTCACACGATTTTTTTAAAAATAATTGCTTGAATACCACGCTGTCATCAGACAGAAAACATGGAGGCTTCAGTTTTGTTTTGTCGTTCTTTCATATATAAACATTAGGCAATTTATTTCCTGGCTATTGAAGCAGACATAACAGTCAAAGACAACAAATACAAAAGATAAATTCGTTGACTCAAGTTTCTGATTTTAGTGTTAGGAGAACATTCCTAAAAAGATATACAGGTGCCACTACTGGTAAAGACAAGAAACCATTAGTGATTTGTAGTTCTAATCGCTGGAAACGATCTCTTGGATAAACCAGCAGTCCCTCCTATTCCCTTTAGCCAAATGCTTTATGGATAAAAAATAAAACTGGAGATGCTACAACTACAGTATAGGGATCTCCCACGTTGTATCCAATCCACTTGTATAAAAAGACTTCCTGCGGATCGTCCCGTGGTTTTCTGTCGCTTTTCATCTTCATATAGGTGTCATTCTTTGTCTCAGCACCAAGGGGCTGTCAGAAACAACCTTCGCACACACATGGGGAACGCTGCTGCGAGAATGAGGATGTGGCTATCCAGCCAAAAGAGAAAGAGAGTTTTTTGGCCTCCCACTTTGATGCTCGCCCAAGATTATACAAGTTCACTCAAGTGGGTGGAAAACTATATGATACATGCTCTTGCTTTAATATGTTACATTCCATACTTGGTCACGGTAATTTACAAAGCAGAAAAGACAAATCGTTAAGACATCAGAGGATAATTTGTCAGACACAAACGTAAATATCTATAATTTTTACCTATATTCATTTATATACTCGTACATGCATATACCTACACACGTATATTTAGGCGTTCATATTATCTTCGGAGTGCTTATCTACATAATATATTGTTTAAAAGCTCCAAGATATACGCAATTCTTAATAATAAAGCTTCATTATGCAACAATTAAAAAGAGACAAAACTTTTTAATTGAAATATGACGCTAAATTATCACTCCTCTCCATATTACCGATGTCTTAATTTTTCTGTTTAGCTTATTTGAATATACGCTTTTGAAACAAATAGAAGAATAAGAATACGTTTTGTAAGATCATGAACTAGGAATTAAGAAAACAACTTATCGATTGTTTCGTATGATAATATCATATTGAACGATTAGCATGGGGAAAGCAACACTATGAAATACAGTGGTAATGGAAGACGACAAGAAACCGTTGAAATACGACACAGAGAAGAACGGATAAAATTAGCTGCATGAAATGAAAAAATAGCGAGTAAATCTTAGAAAAGTCGGAGAAAAAATATAGATTAACGTTGATGATTTAACAAAAGAGGGAGAAAGGGAAACTGGTAAGTAGTAAGATATTGAGAAATTAAATTTTGTGCAATCTAATAATAGGTATGAAGGAAACAAGTCAAATGTAGTTAAAAACAATGCAGCTGATGAATGACATGTACAGACCATATTTACAGTTTACACTCATCTGTCAAATCACTATGACCGTCCACTATTTTTTGAACGAAATTGTTGCGCTAACGTGAGAGTCATGGGACGCAGCAGAATTGTTCGCCAGACGATGATAGGGACAAGGCTTAGTCAGTGTGGGGCTTGTGTGTAGAATCGGGAAGGCTGGCGATATATCAGGGCTTGTTAGAGGCAAGATAGTGGTGGCCAGATAGCTGGAAACAAGCATTTCACAAACAGCGCGGGTGTTCGATAGCTGTCACGGTTAGGAAACTGTCAAAATTAGGAAAAGAACGGTGAAATCATCTCCCAACCTAAAGACATAGGGCAACCACATCTCATTAAAGATGTCGAACGTTAGATTTCCAACCTGTTAAAACAGGGTGGACGCAAACTATGGAACAATCATCAGCAGATTTTAACAATGGACAAAGGACTGTATCTTACTACTTCATCGTACACTGTTAGATATCGGCCTCTGCAGCCAACACCTCACAAGTATATTAAGCGCTCAACATCGTCGATTACGACTGTAATGAGCACATGCCCATCATCATTACACCGCCGAGCAACAGTACAAAGCTGTGGTCCGATGAATCACACTAGTGCCTTCATTGCATCGATAGTAGGTTCAGAATCTGTTGTCTTCCAGGGCAACAGCTACTCGATACAGAGATGGAGTGGGTCAGTGGGTCGGTGGGTCAGTGGGTCAAGTTTTCTGAGTGGGTCAGTGGGTCGTGGGTCAACAGCATGTGACCCACTGTGAAAACGATGGAAATTCCCATTCACCTCTGAACACTCCAGGAACCTCGTTTCCTTTCGCTTTCTATACGGGGTAGGGAACTTGGTAATGGCATCAAACCTTCATGTGTAATTACAAAAAATAATTTTATAAACAAATAAGAAATCATCAGTTTATCAGGCTTTAATTAATATTCACAAGGTTCCCTATCGATGGCGTGGTAGATGAAGTTTCTGTTCTCCATGAGTCGACATTGCCAACTGACATGGTCGATATGGAAAAGATGTTGTATGGTGATAGAGAGATTATACTTCTTGCTGAGTATTTCAAAACTGACTAAGAAAAATCGTTATCAGACTTAAGTCTAACAAGCAGATTGCCGATGAGGAGTTGCAGAAATCGGGTAGAAGTATTATCCATTTCCACGACAGAGTGCGAACGAGGATTTCCCTTTATGAATTTACAGATGACTGATATTAGAAATAGACTAAGTGCTCAAACATTGTCTAACTTGTTGTTCATCAATGTTAATGGCCACCGCTAGACAAGCTCAAAGAAGACGAGCTACTTATTTCTTGGCTGAAGGATGGACATCATTCCGCTGCGGATTATTTACCACGAAAAAGTTACCAACAGGAAATAAAACCCGATTTCAGGTTTGTTTTAAGGTGGAAAATTACGAGTTATAGAAAATGTATACTTGTATTAGTAATGGCTTATTTGTGTTATTGAACTTTGTACCTATTTTTTAGTAAGTCTCTTCTATGCTTTAGGTAAACTACTTTAAATAAATATTCATAATAATTGCAATTATGCATATTTGTAACTTAAATTTAACGTGGTGTTTTAGTGATTACACAAATTACAATTATGAGCGTACTTTATGGAGATGCTCTCACATAGGGTACCCGAGCACTTTTATAAACTATGAAAAACTGATTTTTCAAGTTTTTTGTGAGAAAAATACTGTGAACTGAGAAACCATAACCTTTTCCATATTGTACAGGGATATTTTCCTGCGAATAGAAGTTTCTTTTGGAATGCGTTCAGAAATTAACACTTGCAAGAATACTGTCTTAGTACAAGTATATTTTAGGCACACACTAATTTCCCCCCACCTCGAACTGTTTCAATTTCCTCACTGGCAAACACTTTACCATTTTATATCATAAAGGTCAGATCCATCGTTATTCTAACAGAGTGGTGCTTGAGCGATTGACTAGAAATTCAAACTCCGATTCGTGACAATTTCACAGTCTTGTTTTATTACAAGTGTAAACTCTTTAGTCAGTACAGAAGAAGCCGTGGATCATGTTCAGAGTTGATGACGATGGATTTTGGTTAGTCAGAATAGGTCACAGTGGATGAGAGTGGTTCATGTTGGGTGGTGGGTAACGGTGGGTCAGAGTGGGTCACCATGGGTGGTGGGTTAGAGTGGGTCACCATGGGTGGTGGGTTAGAGTGGGTCACCTTGGGTGGTGGGTCAGAGTGGGTCATGGTGGGTCAGAGTGGGTCACGGTGGGTGGTGGGTCAGTGGGTCGTGGGTCAAGTTTTCATTGACCCACGACAACTCTGAACAGTTAAACGACGACAGGGTTGTGGTGGCAACAATATGATTTGGGGGATTTTTACATCATCATCCATGGGCTCAGTAGTGCTTGTGCAGGACACCATGGCTGCTCCTAGCTATCGGCAGGTCATTACCGATCATTTACACTCATTCATGACGGCCGTGTTTCCAGTTGGTAATGTCATCTTTTAACAGGACAGCTCACCTTGTCATAAGGCCAACATTATACTGCAATGGTTCAAAGATTCTCAAACTTATCTAATCTTAACCCTATTGTACACCTTTGGGATGCTATTGAACACCGTTGGGATGTTATTGAACACCTTTGAGATATTATAACCGAGCATATCTCCCTCTCCATGGAATTAATAGGTACTAAGTGATTTGTGTATGCAGATGTGGTACGCCATACTTCCAGCCACCTATTATAGTCTCATTGATTTAATGCCAAACCGCACTGCAGCTGTTCTGCAAGCCAAAGATGGACGTACAAAATATTATAGATAGGTGGTCATAATGTTTTTGGCTGGTCAGTATATATTTAATAGATCTATGTCTTGAATATAAGTGTGCATATATTGATAGTTTCAGAAGTACAAGGTCTGTATGATAAGTAATGAGACTCGCCGCGCCGCGGCGCGCGTGTCGCTGGAGCGGGTTTGTCGGTGATGGAGGATGTAGGGGGGGGGTCCGAGCAAAGCAACGCACCGCGCGTCAGTTGGCTCCGAGCCTTAGTGGAGCGCGGACAAGCCTTGGACAAAGCCCTTGTGAACATTCTTGTCACGGCGGAAAATCAACAAACATGGAGGGTTCCATCGAACAGCGTTATGCGATCAAATTTTGCGTTCGCCTGGGGAAAACGGCTACTCAGACGCTTTCTCTCATCACGGAGGCCTACAAAGAGGAAGCCCTATCCAAAGCCCAGGTGTTTCGTTGGCACAGTGCGTTCCGGAACGGCCGGGAAAGCGTTGAGGATCTGGAGAGGGCTGGACGCCCGACAACAGTGACTACGGACGAAACTGTGGCAAAAGTGAGGGATCTCCTGAACTCAGACCGTCGATTATCGTTGAGATTGATTGCTGATGAACTCGATATGAACCACACAACAGTGCACAAGATTGTGACGGAACAATTGGGAATGAGAAAAATCTGTGCGAAACTGGTGCCGCGAGTGTTGACTGACGAACAAAAGCAACGACGTGTTGATTGTTGTCAGGAACTGTTGAACCTCATGAACAGTGACCCTAACTTTGAAGATGACGTCATAACAGGTGACGAGTCGTGGGTGTTCCAGTACGACCCTGAAACGAAACGTCAAAGCGCGGAGTGGCACACTCCTGCGTCCCCGCGCCCCAAGAAGGCCAGAATGTCGAAGTCAAAGGTGAAAACAATGTTGATTGTTTTTTTTGACAATGTGGGGGTGGTCCACAAGGAGTTTGTACCCCAAGGACAAGCCGTCAACGCCGCCTTCTACAAACAAGTCCTTGAGAGACTGCACAGGAGCGTCAAGCGGAAAAGACCGGCGATCGCTAGCCGGTGGAAGTTGCATCACGACAATGCCCCTGCCCACACCGCCTTCTTAGTGACCTCCTTTTTGACCCGGATTGGGGTGGAAGTCCTTCCACAACCACCCTACAGCCCAGATGTGAGCCCGGCCGACTTCTTCCTCTTCCCGAAGCTGAAGCCACGCTTGAAAGGAACCCGTTTTGCAGACGTCACAGCCATCCAAGCAGCCGTGACCACATTTCTAAAGGACATGCCGGCTGCTGACTTCCAGGGGGCGTTTGCAGCGTGGAAACATCGATTGCAGAAGTGCATCGACGCAAGAGGAGAGTACTTCGAAAGCTTTTAAGTCCCTGTACAGATCAGATCAATAAAACAATGTTTCCAGACCTGGTCTCATTACTTATCATACAAACCCTGTATATAATATGGTTACAAGCATACATGATTTTTCTTCCATACGCTAAATTACATGTTCAAAGATTTTTCTATAAGCAGCAAATATTGCATCTATAGCGGATTTTCTCATTTGGAAAGTTTTATTCAAATTGTACATTTTTCTAGTAGGCGATGTACTCAGTATATTAGTACGTTATGATGGTTCGTGAAATGTTAATAACTGCGAGTGCATTTTTTTCTTTGTTCGGAATATGATAGGCGACTACTGGTAGCAATATTAGCGAATCTCCCTCGTTCTGGATAAGTTTATTAAAGAAGAAAAATCTGATTTTCTTGTTTCTAGATAATGCAATAAATACCGGTAATAAAATTCAACTTTTTTTTTTTGGTATCGAAGATATATTTCTGTATCTTTAGAAACGCAAATTTAGATTAAATTGATTCTAATTGGTGCACATTATAAATGCGTTCTAGGGTTCCATATTATTCTAGCTTGGGAAGTACCGGTACATATCCAATATATTGTAGTACTTCTTTACTATATCACAACGAATGTGCAAATTCCGAAGTGGCTTCATATTTTTTATTTACGCCACGGGGTGTAATGATCTACACGTGCTCGCAACACCACGTGCTGGCTGTAAACAACTTCAAAATTTGAAATATTTCAGTTTAACGTCCCACGATTGTGCCCTTTTTAGGCTAAGGGAGACGATGATTAAAGCAAGTGAATGGATTGGTGGAATGAGAATGTGGGAGGAAACGGGAGTACCACGAGAAATCCACGGGCACGATATTGTCCATCACAAATTTACTTGACTAGAGATCGAACCAGGAACCCCATGCGTAAACAACGTTAAACGACAACCATGAAGAAGACGTTGTCAACCATCGTCGACAATCTTCACCGATTGATCGTAATTTCCAGTTTCTCAGACGCCTGGTCGTTGTGTTTTATCCTCTTCTCTAGCACGCTCGGTCTCTGAAAGGTACCTACATACATTCCTTGGTCACAAGAGCCTTGGTTCTTGTCACCCGAGGACGCTCGGTCTCTGGGTTCCTATAAAACTCACCAACAAATCACCAATATCTACGAAGAACAGTATTTGAGATGGTAATTATTATTACTATACACAGGAGGAATTTTTATAATAAAAGGAGATTCGGAAAGTCCAAAATTTCCGTGTACCATTTTCCAAGATCTATCCTAAAAACAGAACTTTATAACATCGAATTGTAAGCACATTACTGTTCTTACGTAAAGTCGTTTCCAAGTCGTATTACTAATCCAAGATTTGTGTACTGCAAGCACTGAAGAGGGACATTTTTACATCAAGACGGAGGAGTTACCGAAAGACAATAACAGATATTTAAGTTTTTATATGTACTACAACTAACACGTCAGTAATAGAACTATATTTATGAATATGATTATTATTACATATTCAAATGAATGTTACCCATTCTTTATTAAATATTACTACATTATAATCTTCGCATTTTGCATGTACGATTTTGAAAAAAAAGAATCTAGATTCGATTGAAAATAAAATATTAACTTCTTAATTCAAAAATAATCTCTCATTTGCCTCATGATGCTAAGTCAATATTGTGAAGAAGACCTGGACAAAGCATTCTAAATGCGAGTCAGGAACTATATGTAAAGAGCCCTGATTAACTCTGGGAGTTTTTGGGGGAAAATCCTCCCCCCCCCCCCCGGAGTTGTGATATTCCTCTCGGAGCATATGTCCAATTACGGTCAACGTGGGTTACCAGTATTATCATACTACTATGGAGGTTACTAAAGGTTTTAGGTCCAAAGTGCAGTTGGAGAATAGTACCCTTACAATCTATTGGGTTATAATCTGTAGTTAGAAGAGTCGACTAGAGTTTTTCGTATATTTTACAATGTTTTGGATGCAATGTATTATAATATTTATATTAATTTGTTTTGAACAGCCGTTCAAAATTTATATATTAAATTACAACAGTTAACTCTGGTATAATTTTGTGTGTTAATACAGGAAAAAATACGCATAAAAAGAGAATAAAGAACAATATAAATGACAGTTGATTACTTAGTAAAGTATAAATGTTTATATGCAGTGCTTACTAGTTACTAAGAATAATAATTTTAAAGCATATATAGTATGGGACGATTATAAATACAATAGAGACAGTACAAGAACTTAATTTAGCATTTTACAATGAAAAACTATAGTCAATTCTTCTGACCACAGATTGAACTTACAAGATTTTAAGGGTACTATTCTCCAATTGCATTTCTGACCCAAAACCTTTAATGACTTCCAACATACAATTTTCACCAATCGTGCATTGAAAGTCCAAGTTCTCCTCCCAGGAAAAACTTTCTGAAATTACCATTGGGTTTGGCAATAGAACTTTCTGTACATATACTGAAATATGAGTAGAGCCACTGATATGAGTAGAGCTACTTTTGAAAAAAACAGAGTATCAAAATATCTCATTAGTATTCTAGTCATATTAATTCATTGTTGTAAACTTGCCTATTGTACTAAAGATTAAAAAAATATTTAAGGAAAATGTTCTCTTTTAAAGGGAAAAAGCATTAACGCTACCTATCTAATCGACTATTAATGTCTCTTTGAGAGGAAGGAAAAAAATGACAAAATAATACCCTTAAAGAAATTCTCCTCGTAGTGTTTCTACAGCCCTGCATCTGACCAAAAGCCATCAACCGGTGTATGTATATATATATGTGTGAGTTTGGAAGGTATATTGGACTAGTGAAAAATGCCTTGCAGGTTAGAATCTGGACAAGGCATATGTGCCTTCGATGTGAAAGTTTTTTTTCTTTCTTTTACTTATGGTTGATGGAATGAGTTGATGTTTTCTAGTGGGAGTCAAAACATTAAGAAAAAAAAAAAACTTCCAGCGGAACAATTTCATATTTATGCAGTCTATCCATCGTGTTGGTGGCATTTTTAAAAAGAGAGGCTGGACAGTTTGTAGGCGTGGTACATATGCTCGTCGATTCCATAATTGCAGCCTGTCACTAGGATTTTCCTGGAAATTGATTGAACACTTAAGTGGGTATATATCGTGAGAAATGCTCATCAGTAAGTGAACTTCTAAAGTCAAGGGTGCTGTCGATCAGTAACTACCTGCCAAAGATTTTCCTCCATTCTTCGTTCCTCGTTCTTTAAAAACGCTTGCGTTGAATTTACAAAAAAAAAAAAAGTTAAATTAACGTATCATAGTACGACGTAATAACTATGATATCTGGGAGTCGCTGTGGTTCAGTGGTAAAACGCTGAACCCTGTTGGGGTTACCAGGTAAATAGGGTTTCTGGTTCGATCCAGACTCACAGAAAGTGGGGTTTGTGGTGAGCAAGTATTGTACGTGGGTTTTATTTTATCGGGGTTCTACTAATTGGCTTACTTTCTAAATTTCCGACTTCTTTATTCGCCTTAATTTATTCATTAAAATTTAGCAAAAAGGAGGAATGAGATTAGTGAAGAGTTCTAAATTTGCTATGTCGAGATTTTTGGAGCTTTCGGTGCACTATCCAATGGAATAAAGAAAACGACTCCCTAGTGATATAACCTGTTAGGGGCTATGGCTGGACAGAAGGCTTTCAGTAATTTGGTGATGCGTGGTCAGCACAGCCGCTTCCATCATCATTAGTTCGGACTTTCTTGACCAAAGTTTGCTATTTCTTATTTTACATATTTTATCAATTGGCTTCCGATGTTGAGTTCAACATCAATAGTTCTGCGCCTCGATTGAAGTTAAAGCTGGGTTCAACGCATCAAATGCCACGTAAGGATAGTCATTCATCCGAATAAGAAAGCCTCAAATTTATTCAGGACTACGGTGAGTCAGTGGTAGTCAAGATTACCTCTGGCGCATGGAGTTTCTTGTCCGATCTCAGCTTCCGTCAAGTGGCTTTGTGGTGAACACACATAATGGCCATGGGCTTTATCGGGGCTCTTCTGTTTCCTCTCATTTTTACCATTTTATCATTTCATTCATTATCGTCATCGCAGTCTCCCTTAACCTCGGTGTATAATCATGGGACGTTAAATTTAAAACCCCCTCAAATATCGTTCTTCTTCTTCTTCTTCTTCTTCTTCTTCTTCTTCTTCTTCTTATTATTATTATTATTATTATTATTATTATTATTATTATTATTATTATTATTATTATTATTATTATCAGCAGCAGCAGTAGTAGTAGTAGTTGTTGTTGTTATTTACTAGTACGATATAATTTTTTTTTACCGCTTTTACTGACGAAGAATTGACAAAACTTGAAATCTTGACAAACTAAACCAAACACTAGACAAAAAATAAAATGAAATAAAAAAATAACACCAAAATATAAATAAATAAATAAATTTAAAATCAGCATAGAGCAAGTTCAAAACATTTTATTAAAGGCTGCCAGTTTGAGATCAAGACAAAGAATGAGTCGAGTTGAGTTGACTTTGAATTTAACGTCCCGTTCAGCAGCGAGGCTATATGAGACGTGAACCTACTGATTAACACAGAATCCGAAACTCCTGAGCTCATCCCCGGGAATCGAACCCGAGTCTCCCAAGCCAAAAGACAAAGAATGACATACGTTAATAATTTATTACGGCTAAGTAAGATAGATTATTAAGAGGTTTCGAAGAAGAAGAAGAAGAAGAAAATGACAACATAAAGTAATAAATAATTGTAGATTCAAATACTTTAATAGTAGGCCTAGAGTATTATACACTAACAGCAAACTTCAAATGTTGTGTGTTTGACTGATTCGAAACTGTAAGAGAATTGTATTCTCAATATTCTCGTACCTGTACGCGTATATTTATAGGTATACATATGCCGAAATTCTAAAGTGGCATTAGCTGAACGATGTTTCTAACACTATAATAATAATAATAATAATAATAATAATAATAATAATAATAATAATAATAATAATAATAATAATAATAATAATAATAATAATAATAATAATAATAATAATAATAATACAGCCACACACACACACACACAAAATAAAAGTTCTGTGCACCGCACCCCAGGGCATGGAGTCGATGTATTTTGTTATGCAGAACCCAAATTTTGAAACCCCAAGACAATCGACCGTGTCAATTTTTTTAATGGGCGAAAAATTTTAGCAATTTTGCATAGGGAGAATACACGTAAAACAGCCATAAAAAAAAAATAAAAAAAGTTCTTTGCAGTGGACTTCAGGGTATAAATTCTCTGTATTTTGATACACACAATCCAAATTTCGAAATCCCAAGACGATCGACTGTGTCAATTTTTTTTATGCAGAAAAACTAGTGAATTTCGATGCGAATTTTGGAACGTAAGGACAGGACATACGTTTCTTGCCCATAAAACAAAATTGACACGGTCAATCTCCCTGGAGTTTCGAAATTTGGATTCTGTGTACCAAAATACATCGAATCCATACCCTGTGGTCCGGCTGTGTGAGACTGTGTAATTATTATTATTATTATTATTATTATTATTAATAATAATAATAATAATAATAATAATAATAATAATAATAATAATAATATATAAACTATAATTAAAAGAGAAAATTATAATATTTATATTTACAATATGAGCTAGTACTTGAGCAAGTACACTTTATTTTCCTATTTCACACTCCAGCAAGAGTTAATTAATTCAAGAGAATTGTAACCTTTTCCACCTAAAAACAGTTTTGTTTTCACTGTCAGATGCATCCGGAAGTTTTGCATAAACTTCGGAACTTTTAAATGTAATCCACCCTGCACATTCTCGTATCGAAGTTCATTTAGCTATGATTCTTTTTTTTTTTAAGTTTTATCTAATTTTCTTTACTTCTACGAATATCTTTTTTGCGTTTTTAAATAGTAAGTGCTATGGTAGCATGATTAGGGTTTATATTTCCATTTTTATAACGAATTAGATTACGTCTTTTACAAATCAGTTATGCTAAATGAATATTCTTTAACTGTTGATGTTCTGACACTTAATTCAAAGTAACTGAGGCATATCTTAATTAAGATTTAATTACATACACTAGCAGCTTGCTTTAACAAAGATTCTGATTGAAAATATTTTTTAAAAAAAATCTCACCTTCTACTTCTACTAGATTAGAAAAAAACTATGATCTTGTTCACCAACAAACGCCAGAAATACTTAATGATTCCAATTATATTGTATCTAATTTTGGTCATAATTGTTGCATTTCAGATATATTTTGTTATTTGGTATTAAATATCTCAATCTACGGTGATATAGTCAGGGGCGGCTTTAGGATTTTAATTTTCGGTAGGCTCGCTCCCTCGGTTATGGATACATATACACATTTCATTAATTAATGACAGTAGGAAATTATTTTTACAGTAGTGGTTAATGCAATTTGTTAAACAATTATCTACCCCTAATATAAATAGTGCAATTTATCTTTTAGTGTTTTTATATTTTTCAATTTTTTTCGGTAGGCACGTGCCTACCCGGTCAACCCGCGAAAGGCGCCACTCGATATAGTCTATAAAGCATTGGCCTACCAACTAGAATGTTCGACAATTACTTTATTATTCTAGCCTCTTACTTAAGTCTGCGTAAAGCAGGTGTCTGGCAATCCTGAGGGTAAAAGTACCCAGGGCGTAGTTCTAATCACATCTCCTCTTGTAAGTGCTGACGTCTATCTCGTAAGTGGTGCTGACTACACCATCTACATAAAGTCGACTGAAAGCAGGAAATTCCTGTTTATTATTCAGTTCAAAATCTTTTGTCATCGCGAATTCTGTTCAGAAATATGAAGCTATATAAACTCATGCCTTTAGCCAAATAGACCTAGTATCTACTTTTACATTTCTATTTCTGCGAGATGCATCTTAAAATTATCCTCGCATCTGCACTTTGGTCTTCCTAGTGGCCTTTTTCTAATTGTATTTCCAGCTAAAATTTTGAAAACATTTTTATTTTATTCCATTTTGGCTACATGACCTGCTTATCTGAGCTCCCTATATTTAATGACCATAACCATATTATCCAGATCTTCATTATGAAGTTTCTGCCATTCCCCATCCTCCAATCACATCCTTCTGGGCCCGAATATCCGTCCCAGGAAATTATTTTCTTATTCTTTTAGTCTGCGTTGTTCCTTCAAAGTAAGTGACCATGTTTCGCTACCATACAGTACAACAGACATAACTAAAGTTTGGACAAGAAAATTTTATCTTTGTTTTATTGTTCTTATTTACTGCTTTTGACATGAAATTTTCCACATTCATGTGTTTGCCGATTATACACATACTAACATCATAAGAAATACCGGGCGAATTCGTTATCAAGTGAATATGGCCTAACATGCATTGAACAAAACAGGACGTACAATAAAAACAGATGTAATGAGCACACAAGATGTAAACGATTAAATCAACCAGAAAAGTCAGCATTAGTTCAACATGCACTGGAAGAACAGCATAAAATTATGTTTGAAAATGCATCGGTTATATGCAGGTCTACTCATGGATATAAAACGTTATTAAGAGAAGAAATGGAAATAAAATTACTAAAGTTTTGTATATTTCAAGTTTCAAATTCTATAGAAATTTAACACATTGTTAGCATAGAGTCACAACACATTTTTGACAGTGTGAAAGGTTAAAAACGGTTTTGAAGGTCTGATTACTGAGAGCACGAGAATTGAGGGCCGAATTAGCGAAAGAGTATTGTATAAAGAGAATGAATAAATCAGCCAATTTAATAATTTGATAATAATAATAACTTTATTTCGTGTGCTGCGTACAGCTAGTAAGCAAAAATACAGCACTTGTAAAAAATAGTTCATGATAATATCTGACCCAATAAACTACAAATAAAATAATGATTACACTAGTTAACAAAGGTTTTGTTACATAAAAGGAAATACCTGTTCTTAAAGGAACTTTTTGCGCTGAATTCGAATATGCACTCGGATTTTCTCCATCACGCACGATTTTCCCGTAACAGAGGGATTTTCGGGAAAATCCCTCAAAAATTTCCCTTTTCGTTTATTTTACACCCCAAGATCTTGTCCCCTTGCATATACTAACATAGAAATTATACCTAAGTATACTTTGATTCATATTTAACAAACCCTCCAAGTTTCGTAATAATCGCTTTATTCTTTCTAGAGAAATAAATATGTTTCTATGTATACTGTGTGTACTGTTTATTGCACCTTATAGTAATGCTTTCAGATCTCTTAAGTTGAGGTAAAACGTTTTGCTTTATTACCACAAACACATATATAAAATATAATACAATATAATTTACAAGTGTGACAATTTACAATAAACAATAATACAAATGTACCAAAAGGTCATGAAAAGACAATCAAAACTATCACAATATATGAAACTTCCATTGGGTTACAAAAACGTACACTACTTCCTTCTTTTGTAAGAAATGTTGCATTCTCTAACAAGACCCCAACAATAGTCCCCCATCATTGAAGGATCCCATCGTCCCTGGTACCTTTTCTCCATTGCCATTATATCTTGGTGGAATCTTTCCCCCTGTTCGTCGCTGAGAGCACCTAGGTTAGCAGGAAAGAAGCTGAGGTGGGAGTGCAAAAAGTGGATTTTTAAAGACATCCTACAACCCAACTCTTTGTATTTCTGTATCATGTCCTGTACGATTTCTGTGTAACTCTCAGCTTTGTTATTGCCCAGAAAGTTGCGCACAACACACTTAAATGCTGTCCAGGCAGCTAGCTCAGCACTGTTTAACTTGCTGTCAAAGCTATCATCAAGCATTAATTTCCTAATTTGGGGACCAATAAACACTCCCGCTGAAATCTTAGCATCACTCAGGTTAGGGAACTTATCTCGCAAATACTTGAAACCTTCACCAGATGTGTCCATGGCTATGACAAAGTTTTTCATAAGTCCTAACTTGATATGAAGTGGCGGTAGTAATATCTTATTAGGATCTACCAAAGGAGCGTATTTGACGTTGCATTCTCCAGGTACGTAATTCACTCTAGGTTCCCATTCCTTCACTTCATAATGTTTGTCATCAGCTCGGCTATCCCATAAACATAAAAAACATTGGTACTTCGTGTAACCGCACTGCAGTCCTAATAAAATACCAACTACCTTGAGATCACAACATATTTTCCAACAATGGTCCTTGTAATTTATAAGATTTAGCAAAGTTGACATGGTGTCATAGGATTCCTTAATTTTCACTGAGTGCGCAAGTGGTATAGAAGGTTTTTTATTTCCATTATGTAAAAGAACAGCTTTAAGGCTGACCTTTGACGCGTCGATAAATAACCTCCATTCTTCTGGAACGTAAGGAATTCCTAGCTCCGCCATCAATCCATTTATATCCGTACATACGCACACATTATCTTGCATTGAGAAATAGTTTGAAAATTGAACATGCCTTTTCCTGTACACTGATATGTTCGTTTCTGCATCCAATAAGTTCCACTGCTGGAGCCTTGATCCCAGAAGTTCCGCCTCTTGTTTTGTCAGGTGCAAATCACGGACTAGTTCATTAAGTTCACATTGCCGGATGAAATGTGGCTCGCGAACACAGTCAGGGATGAACGTTGGATCCTTGGATGTACATGTTGATGTCGATGGTTCATCAAGGTCATGATCATCATCAGAGTCTTTTGGCCATATCTCTTCCCAGTTGGTAGGGGGCTCGGGAAGTGGAAGTTCATCCCCGTGCGGAATAGGTCTAATTGCGGATTTAACGTTGGGATAACTTATTATGTATTTGCTTTTTTTAGAATGTCCCTTAACTACTGTGAGACAAAAATAACAATCATCCAGATGGTTGGTGGGTTCTCTCCACACCATTGGTACAGCAAATTTCATGAACCTCCGTTTCCCTTTGGCCCATGCAAGTAAAGTGACGTAGCACGACGCACAAATTATGTTGGGTGCCCAAGTTTTGTCCTGATCTCCCACACGACGTCCGAAATATATATAATATGCTAGTTTCACCGATGGCGTAATGGATCTACACTGTCCTTTAACTGCAAACTGGCCACACACATAACAAAAACTATTTGGTGAGTTAACACACGAACGCCGTCCTCTTGACGCCATTGTACTGATCATAAACTAAACTTCTGGTCTTAGTTGGGTATAATGCCGTTAAGATCAAACATGAAAGCACTCCTAGCAGCAAAGACAACTTTGAAAGTGAAGTAGTGTTAAACCACACGTCAATATAAAAATGTACAAAACTCCCTCACCAGGTGTCAAGAACACAAGAAAGAAAGAAATGCGCGGGGGGAGGGGGAAAACGATACCGTAGTGGAAAATTCAGACTGCATTAGTTCATTGTTGTCAACAATGAGTCTGTATTCCATTCTTTCTTTCTTTTGCATTCTGTTACATTTGATAACAAATATTGATAACCATTTCATGAACAAAACGAAAAAACTTGGAGAATTGTATATATATGTATTAAGATATACATATACTGTACGTTTAAAAAAAATATACGTTGGAAGTACATTCTATTTTTATAAACGTTTCTAATTTACATAGAGCAATACAAGTGTGTTGTTGACTATTGTAAATATTCATTTTTATGTCTGTGTTTGTAGTAATAAAGCAAATCGTTTTTACCCCAATTCAGGAGATCTGAAAGCATTACTATCAGGTGCAATAAACAGTGCACACAGTATACATACAAATATATTTATTTCTCTAGAAAGAACAAAGCGATTTTTACGAAACTTTTAGGGTTTATTAAATATAAATCAAGGTATACTTAGGTATAATTTCTATGTTACTATATGTAAGGGGACAGGAGCTAGGGGAATAAAATATCTGAAAAGGGAAATTTTTGAGGGAATTTCCCGAAAATCCCTCTGTTACGGGAAAACTGTACGTGATGGAGAGAAACCGAGTGCATATTCGAATTCAGCGCAAAAAGTTCCTTTAAGATCAGGTGATTTTTCTCATGTAACAAACAAAAAGTTTAAATTTGTTAACTAGTGTTATAATGAAATAATAAAATAATAATTATAATGAACTATAAAAACTTATGACGTTAGTACTTTTGTCAGAAAGTAAAAATAAATAAATTCTTTAATTAAAAAAATAAATTCAAGATTTAATAAAGAATGGTCAATGTACTAAAACAATATTTTCTAAATAATGTAGGTTAAACTTTCATTTAAAGTAAGTTGGTATTACTTTTTAAATTTTTGTGCACATCAAGCTAAAAGATATAGCTTTTGTTGTATTGATTAAAATATATAATAAGGATTGGCAAATAATTCTTTCTCATAAATTTAATATATTCATTGATATATGTGACAGATCCTTGGTAAGGTTTTAAAAATATATGATTTTGGTCAGTTTAAATTATAACATTTTGTAACTCTTTTTAGTATCTCTGATTTCGAATTTAACGGAACCATCGACAACTGATTCCTTACTCTATAATTTAGTACCCTTAAACCTACATTTTCTTCAGAATATTTTCTACAACATTTATTTTCTAATACCATTATTATTATTATTATTATTATTATTATTATTATTATTATTATTATTATTATTATTATTATTATTATTATTATTATTATTATATTATTATTATTATTATTAATAATAATAATAATAATAATAATAATAATAATAATAATAATAATAATAATAAAAATAATAATAATAATTAACTGCATAGTTTTAGCTGGATTTCTTGATGTTCCTTTTGTTCCCTGCAGTTCATCAGTAGTTGAACCAAAACAGAACAGAAAACAACAGCCCAACAAGACAAAAGTACAAAAAAAAAGAAGAAAGCAACATATATTCAAGGCTGTCCATTTCTTGTTTTATTCCTTCCTTTGTTACTTTTCATTAAACGAAAAAGATCTCCCCGTGTCTCTCTTTCCCTCCCTTACCAATCTTCCTGTCTGTTAGATTGCAATTCAATCTCCATGATTTGGAATGGAACGTCCATCAAAGTTTGGTTCGGCTGTCAGAATGTTCGGTACGGTTTTGTCAGTTGCCAGTAGGTTAGGCTGATAGGTTCTGTTCTACGGCTATCTCTTTCGTCAAGAAAAATAATTAATACCATGGTGGTTTTCAAACCATGTAAGAATTAAAAAAATAAAAAATAAAAAGGAAGAAAAAATAAGGGAAAAATCCTGTTTGATTATTTTGAAAAGCAGTCTATAGAACTTTTTTACCAGTGAGTTTGTGCTTGTGCGTGTGTGTGTGTGTGAAGGTGCAGTATAGGTTAACAGTGGCACAAAGGAAGGAGCCGTTATGGGCCAGACATACTTTTTTATAATAAAGAATCATATTGAAGATTTTTGCATTATAAACAGCAAATTATGGGTCTCTATTTCTATTGGATTTATTCATAATGCAAGTATATTTCAAGAAATAGGGACAAATAATAGATACTACTACTACTACTACTACCAATAATAATAATAATAATAATAATAATAATAATAATAATAATAATAATAATAATAATAATAATAATAATAATAATAATAATAATAATAATAATAATAAACCATTGCCAATCCACTGCTGGATGAAGTTCTCTCCAACTTTTTCCACAACTATCTATCTTGGACAATTCTCTTTCACGTTGCTCAGCAGTGCTTATTGATTTCGTAGCTCTACCCTGTATGAGAACATTTCGTAGGTCCTGTCTCTTATTATCCAATCAAAAATTGATTTAGTTCATCAATCATCACTTTATCTTGCAATATATACAGCAGACCGCCACTTTAATGCCTTTACTTTCGCGACAATATCCATCACTTCTGTCACCCTTCTGATTCATGTAAATCCTTTCCTATTTTTGCGGGTGATTACAAGCATTATATATATCATATATATAGGAGACAGTGTACAGTATTTCTGACCTTTTAGTGTCCATGTTGGCGATCTATATGTCAAAAATCAAGGGCAATGATTACCTTAAAACACGTAAAATACTATACTATAATAAAGCTATTTAAAACGTCTGTAAACTTTCAAAATATGGCTATGGCAAACTAATGCGAAATGACTGAACAAATAAGTGAAAAAGAGGATAGTATGATAAGCTATCAAAAGAAGAAAAAACATTTGTTAAGGCACTATTTGAAAAGAAACTTTATTCACACAGGTATGATTGAAAGTGTAGTATAAGGAAAAGGAGGAAAGAGAAGAAGAATCCAATATTAAAGCGAATAACATACGTCAAAATAAATAGCTTAGTTGAGAGAACCATAGAGAATGGAGCAACACGAGAGTCGAAATTATGATACAATACTTGTCGTAATAGTGCGTTTTATATGGAAAAATTCTAAGTGTGTTTTCTATATGTTAAATAAAAATTTAAATATCTTATATCAAAAAAGAAGTTTGAGATACCAAATTGCTGTAAATGGAATTCAGATTTTTAGATCTATTGGAAACCATCTACGTGATTAACTGTAGTACTTACAAAAGCAGTTTTTAAGTCAAATTTTTAATCCCTTGTAACTTGTCTGCTATTTATTTCAAAAATGTCATATCATGATCATAAATTCGACTCTATACGAAATATGTTATATCGCGATTATAATATCCAACTGTATTCGAAATATATCATAATCATAATATTCAACTCTAATCGAAATATATTATATCATGATCATAATATTTGACTCTATTCGAAATATGTTATATCATGACCATAATACTCGACTTTATTCGAAATATGTTATATTCGTTATGTTACCGGTATGTTATATCATGATAAAATATTCAACTCTGTTCGAAATATGATATATCATGATCATAATATTGACTCTATTCGAAATATGTTATATCACGATCATAATATTTGACTCTATTCGAAACATGTTATATCATGATCATAATATTCGATTCGATTCGAAATATGTTATATCATGATCACAGTATTCTACTCTGTTATAAATATGTTATATCATGATCATAATATTGACTCTATTCGAAATATGTTATATCATGATCATAATATTCGACTCTATTCGAAATATATTATATCATGATCATAATATTCGACTCTGTTCGAAATATGTTATTTCATGATCATAATATTCGACTCTGTTCGAAATATGTTATTTCATGATCATAATATTGACTCTGTTCGAAATATGATATATCATGATCATAATGTTCGACTCTGTTCGAAATATGTTATATCATGATCATAATATTTGACTCTATTCGAAATATATCATAATCATAACATTCGACTCTATTCTAAAAATGGTATATCATGATCATAATATTTGACTTTAAATCACTTTGGATGTGTTGTGCACTATTACTATTGTAGAGATCTCTAAAGTGTAAATATTGCGATATTGTAGCGTCCCCAGTTTGTAACACATCGAATAATTAAAGTGAAAAATCTAATAATTTGACGTAGTGACACTTGAAAAACAAAAACAACTTTATGTTGAGTTGGCAATATTGTTAACGAGGTAGTAATGTAGAAAATTTCAAACGATTCCACCGTCTTGATATTTGATTCGTACAAAATTTCAGCGTTTTTTTATGTATTAGCTTAAAAGTTACAATTGTCTTTCAAGATAAATGGTCCACTTTATACGAGTTTAATATCCTAGTTGTTCTACAAACTAACTTACTGTGGTTGAGGTGGCTCAGTGTTACAGCACTCACTTCTGGTGCGTAGGGTCCTGCTTTGAACCCAGCTCCCGTTGAATCAACTTTGAAGGTGGATAAACACTGCTATGTGTGAGCTTTCTCAAGATTATCCCTTTTTTCAACTTTCTTTATTTCACTATTTCGTTTATTATCATAACAATCTCCTTTATCCTCAGAGTATAATCGCGGGACGTAAAACTTAAAAAAAAAGCTACATTACAAAATGATTTCAATGCTTTATGTTAATGGTCCAAACCTGATTTACACTAATCGCTGAGCAAAACAAAACGTTTATTGTAAAAGATATTGACGTGCAACAGTTTCACCAACTATCCACTTTGGCTTCATCAGATACTATGAATACACAGCTAGTGTGAAAGATTTAATATAAGGGAAAGCGAAAAAAATTCCTGATTCCTGATTGGCTATTATAGATTACTCAATTATGAATCAGGGATTTTTTTTTCACTTTTCCTTATGTACTTCACACAAGTTAAACAAGCATGTTCTTAATATAAAAAGTAAGACAATAACAATCACAAACATACAAAATATCTAATTACAGATATCATCATAAACTCATCATTGCTAATCCGTATAGATTCAGTAAATGAATTAGATGTAATTATAGACTGATCATTCTCTCCTATAACAATATTATTCTAATGTTAATGAAACATACAGACACCTTAGATTCTTCATTTGGCTAGGAAATGAATGTAGTAATAGACCCTACAAAATCCATTCAAATTTCTGTATATTGTAGATGTAATGTTCAAACTAGAATACGTAATCGTTATATGACATGCTTCCACGCAAGAAAGCTTTGCAAATTGCTATACAACAAAATAACTCCAGATATTTATTTCATTAAATAAAATACCAAATATGCAAAATACATTCGTTCCTGCAGCAATTATTTTATTGATTCCAGGAAGAAAATTGTCTTCAGCATGTTATTTATTGAGAATGTTCGTTAATTGATTGCAGTTCAACATGACTTTTCTGTACCGAAACTATATGAGACATGATATTGTTTCAAATAGAATTCAAACCTCTATTCGGGTTGGTTTAGTATATCTAAGGGAGCAAATACCAACCGGGAATCGAATCCAGGACTATACACAAAGAAAGTATGCACGTTAGTTAGTCGGTCAAGAAGGGGCATATTAGAAGAATGTGTTTCAATACGTAACTCATCTCTGAACGCTAAATTTACACAAAGACATGTTTTCAAACGAAACAAAAATTTAATAAAATTGTAAATATGTCATTGAATGATTAATGCAATGTATTTTGCAGTATATATGTGATTATAATTGTGGAAAACACTAATGGGCACCTGTTGTTTTTAAAATAAACAAACTGTGATAACCAATTACATTCAATACCATATTACATTTGCTTTTACTAATACTGTATTTACCATTTTTTTTCTACAGGTTTCTCGCTTTCGAAAATATGAAAGAAGGTATTGGAGGAAACTGAATAGTAATCCTCACTTTATTTTGGTGCTAGGTAGTTATAAAAATTTCAGTGCGTTAAACTTACTTTGCGACATAGTGTCTCTTCCTACAATTCTCTTTCATCTTCTAGAGTAAAGAAACTCACCAACTATAAGGAATATTTTTTAAATCTATCCTGCGTATACGATACTCCAACATTTCCTTCAATGTTCTAGCCACATCATTTATGAAATACATTTACAAATTTGCCAGTATGTTATTCATCACTATAAAGCAATCATATGCTAGAACCTTAAAAACAATCTAACATATGGCAATATGAATCCTTTAAATTTTGTACATGATGATCCAAAAACAAATTCA
Source organism: Thermobia domestica (assembly GCF_964235325.1). Taxonomy (NCBI): domain Eukaryota; kingdom Metazoa; phylum Arthropoda; class Insecta; order Zygentoma; family Lepismatidae; genus Thermobia; species Thermobia domestica. The sequence continues at coordinate 81,526,399 of NC_137461.1, forward strand.
TTTTTTTTATATAAAACAGAGTAACAAGTCTAAACAAGAGCATTTAAAAGTAACACTGAATTGCATAATTTTATGTAGCGTTCTCTACACTGTGGCCCGCAGTCTAGAAAAGTTAAAAAAAAGAATAAAGTCAATGGAATACGACACACTATAGTTGAGAATCTTAAACAGACACAGATTATACAAATTAACAGGAGAAATATTATTTTAGAAACCTAATAGCTAATACATAGGGTGGCCCAAAAGTAGATATACACCCCTGCATTGATCAAGTATAACCTTCTAACTTATAGGTTTATTTGCTTCGACTGTTCCGAGCTTAAGATACAAGTAAAAACACATTAAGAACAAATTATAAAGAAACTAAGTCTACCTGATGGATAACAATAAGAAATGATATAAAAAGCAATGAGTTGGTCAGTACGGGACTGTATACCTACTTTTGGGCCACTCTGTACATGCACTACCATAAAATATTCTTGATGATCCTCAATTATTTTAAAGAAAAAGAAAGAAAAACGAATAGCAGTGTCACGTGTGTGTTAGAAAAGTGAAAGTAAGGAGTGATATGCAACCAGCATGACACCTATGTACAGCGGGGTCGTATAATACTAAGGGAAAATTAACGTATAATCCCCATGGGAATATAAGAGGGGATCATATCCTGGGTCAACTGGATTTATCACTTTCATAACTGAACTGGGTTTCAAACTTTTAACCCTCAACATCCTGGCTAAAATTGATGGAGATCCATCAAGTAGTTATTGGGATTTTTTTGTCTTCCGGACGGACGAACACACGGACAAACATAAAGGAGTTTTTGGTGAGACAAACATCTTAAAAACTAGTAATATAAACTTAGTGTTCAAATTGGTTTACGCAACTGCTATATGTCAAATTTGTATGCAAGAAAGTTTTTTTACAAGTTACCATGAAGTAAAAATTAACTCCAAAATGTACTTTTTTTTTATTAATACCAATTAAAAATCAAGTAAATGTTTATTAATACTATTTTAAAAATACAAGTATACTGGCATATGCTCAAAACATTACAAAATAAATGTTAAATTTGCTCTTGAAGGTGAAAAAAGTAGGAAAACCCGTAGGAAATTCTAATAGAAGTGGTCCCTACTTGAAAAGAAACTCCAATTTAATGAATTTCCAGCAACGACATATACAAAAGGTATTGTGCTTTAACGGATTCAACCTCATAAATTTCCGTGCTTACTTGTTGCAACATGAACATATTATCGAGTCAGTACAAAACAATTTGTTTCCTTCGTGTATGTACTCCCGTATGTCTTATTAAGATGAATTTAAGTTTTAAGAGCATTACAAAATTCGATTAAGAATACAGACATAACCAAACTAGGATGTAAAGAACAAGAGGTTTTGAACCTCTAAGGAAAGTCATGTCACGACGCAGCTGTCCTTTAAGCTGAAGGAAGAGATTTATTGAAACTAATTAAATTTTTACTTATTCTTTAGTATACTTGCACTTGTCGATCTTACTTCTTTCTTCTTCAACCATAGATTGCTTTTAGAGTGGGTGGAGGTGGAAGTCCTTGGCATATACAATGTAATCAGTCAAACAAAATACTCTTTGCTTTATTCTCTTTTAAAAGAGTTTTAGAATATTTCAACACTTGTGTGAAAGAAAAGAAATTATTAATAACAAATGTGTCTTAACTTCTCAAAGATATTTTTCGTTAAATCTAACATTACCAATTCCCCTGAAGCAGTAAACAGACAAAGAACAACTCCTTAGTTTTGACTGAATTTTATGATACACATTCCCACCTCACATACGGGCGTGCCAAGTTCGATTTCCGGTAACAATGTATTTGGTTTAGTCTTCCTGTTAAATTGTAAGTCCATCTCATATAGCCATTATTTCGTAATATACATACGAGTTCTCTTGTGGCTAATTCGTTAGGTATGGTAGGGAAAACTGAGTTCGATTCCCGGTGGAAGCTCATATGTTTCGGATCCTACTTAAGCTAGTAGCTCCACGTCTCATATAGCCTCGCTACTGTTAGGAACGCTCAACTCCAATCTAACTATTGATGGGTACCTGTAGCTCAGTGGTAGAGCACTTACCTCTGGTGCATGAGGTCCCTGGTTCGATTCCAAATCACGTAAGGTTGAGGTGGGAAACATTGTGTCCGTAGGTTTTCTCGGGATACTCCCGTTTCCTTCTACATTTTCATTCCACGCAATTCTTCCATCATCATTCACTTGCCTTAATCACTCGTCTCACTTAGCCTGAAGGGCATAATCTGGGACGTCAAACTGAAAGATTTCGTTTTATTTTTTTTAAATTCAACCAACCAATCGTAATATCCATTTTTCTGCCGTGTAAAAGGTAATAATACTTCATACGGAACAATTGATGACATTCTTTTTTTTTTTAAACATGAATACCAACTAGAATAAAACAAATTATGAGATACATAATAGAAAGAAAAAAAGAAAAGGGTCCAAAAATATCACTTGGTGAAAGAGATGTACGAATTCTGTTAGTTACAGAGTAAAGAAAACGTAATGAAATCTTTTAGGTTAACGTCCCATGATTATCTCCATTAGGCTAAGGGAGACCATGATTAAGGCAAGTTAATAATGATGGAAGAATATTGGTGGAATGAGATGTTGGAGGAAATAGAAGTACCCAAAGAAAACCCACGGACACACTATTGTTCACCACAAATTTACTTGGCCGGGGATCGAACCAGCGAACCCACGCACCAGACGAAAACGTTCTACCACTGACCCACTGTGCTCCCTTTATGAAGCCAAATAACAAGCAAAAACAGTTACAAATATAATGTAAAATCCAGAGTGGGACAGGCAAAGCATATATTAAAAGACTGGAGCAAAGATTAATGAAAGAATGTGTATGGACTGTGGCGGTTTACAGATGTAAGGCATGAACTCTAGAAGAAGAGAAAGAACAGAGAGCAGGAAATATCGTGCTACAGAAGATTGCTGAAAATTAGATTGGCCGGTTAGTATTAAATAAGCCTAATAACATGTAAGAACACACATAGTAGGTGATACTGAAGAATACTTTCGAAAAAAGAAATGGGATGACTAGAAATATTATGAGACATGAAGAAATCACACTATTGGCTATGAAGAGAATACAGACAAGAAAAGTAGTTAGGAGAAGGCTGCGACTGAAATATGCGGACCAAACAATACAATATATAGGAAAGAAAAACTAAAAGGATATCGATAATACGAGAAGCCAAGATCGAAGGTAAAGTGATAATTACACTAATTGAATTTTATTACGTTCTCATTTCTATAACATGGAACCTTAATCCACAAAATTAATATATATTGCTAAATAATAATAATTTGCAATTCCTGTATTTCATCGTTCAATATCTTTCGTTCGTACTTCATATCCTCAGCAATTATAATACATGCTATTGAGATATCAAAAATTAATAACCTACTTTTCTTAATTTCTCCAAATTCTACAGATAACAAGTTGCTTTATCCTAATCAGCTTTGCTTTATCCTGATCTTTGTTAACACTTATAAAATCAAATATAAATAACTGATAAAACTATAGTAAACATAAAATGATTCCCGTTTTGCCAATAACGTACACAAAGTTTTATCAAAGAAGGGAATTTCAAGCACATCATTGAGTATCGAAGGGCATCATTGAGTATCAGGAGGGAATTATTTTATTATTTGTACCTACGTATTATTAAGTATTCTGCCTTTTGGCAGATCCTGGGACTAATGAGTTTTTCTTTTAGTATTACATTTGAGTCTGGAAACATTTCTTCCATGATTCACAATCTTTAGTTTTCTCTTTTCACTCCCAATATTTTCTTCTACTTTTCAAATCATCTATTAGTTATGATTTTCTTCCTATTCCTCGCTTTCCTTCCATCTTTCCTTCTATGGTAGTACGAAGAAGACAATTTCTTAGCAAGGTGTGTCAAATCCAGTTGCCTTTCCTACAAACGATGCTGGCTAGAAGCGTTCTCTTCTCCCCTATCCGTTTCAAAACATCTTTATTTGTTGCTCGCTCTGTCCATTCTATCTTCCTTATCTTCCTCCAATACCACACTTCGCAGCTTTCTAAATATTTCTTGAGGAATAGTTAACACTTCTGACAAGAGTATATATACGTATTATTAAAACTGAAGTACAGTGTAACGGTTTCGACAACTTAACGTTATCTTCATCGGACACTAACTCAGAGTTGTCGAAACTATTACGCTGTATTTTAGTTTTAATAAATAAGTGTACATACTCTAGTCAGAAGTGTTAATTATTCCTTTAGTGAGTTCTAGAGTCGTGATGGATAGAGAAATATTTCCTCTCTAACATCCGTAATGTCCAAGTCTTCTAGTTAACCACTTCCCGGTCCACTTTATCCGAAGTAACTAGGTCCTGGCGGAGCAACTCAAGCTATTAAGTTTTTCGCATTTGTTTCAATTTGGACCAGGACGAGTAAATTCGCACTTAGTTTCGTCGACCGTTCTTTCGTGGTTTATTGCAAGATATTTCGTGTACAACATAGTAACGTTTGGGAAGAAAATTCGACCAGGACTGACCTACTTAGTAAAACGAAATAACTCGAGTTAAACCGGGAAGCGGTTAATGTCCGAGCCTTCTAGTTAAGAATGATCTTTACTTGTTGAATGCTTCTTTGGCTATGGCTATTTTTGACCTGATCTCTTTGGAGCAGCAAGAGTCTCTCGTCAAAATACTTCCCAGACACTTAAAATTATCGACCTCTTCATGTTCTCTTTGTTCTACTCTGGATCTGCAAGGGCGTGCTTTCACGGATATTCTCAGGACTTTCGATTTTTCAAGAGGGAATTTATTGAAACATTTAAACAAGTTAGTAACTGGAACTATACATAAAAAAAATGTAGCTTATACAAAAAACACCAGGTTTTTAATCAATACTACACCCAGAAATAAGTAGTATTCAAGTTTAAAAGCAAATAATGAAGTTTCTTGAGGGAATGTGTCAGGATAATGGGGGGATATGTCCATTACGCCCCCTAGTATATTACGTCAAAGGGGAAGCGTAATGGACCGTGGGGCGGATTGCAACTCTACATTTGTCCGTGGTAGCTGTATCAAGTAAATTAAAACAAATAAAGTTCAGAAACATACAAACCAACGAGGTGTCCTTATAAGACACTAACAATTTAACTACCAAATATTCCATTCCAGTCTCCTCTCAAATTCCACAGCCATGAAGTAAATATAAACGCTCACACCACATGCTTGTTTGCTGATGATTCAGGATCTTTCTTTTATCTTTTTCCTTTTTGGCATTACATTGTCATTTTGAATAAATGATCCTAAGTAAAGAATATTGCACTTCAGTATTTTAACCAATGGTCGGAACAACCTACAAGATAAAGCAAAATATGTTTGGAAGCAGTTTATCTTTTCACGTCTTCTTCTTTATCTTTCTCTTTATCTTTTTTAATCCATTATCCTTCACAAAGAATTAAATGAAGAAGTCTGGATAAATTAGCACAATGTCAAAGAATTCAAAAGGGTCCAGTCTTGCCTTGTAGGAATCGCGCCATAGGCGAAAAAGAAAACGCTCTTATATATGACCTCGCACCAAGAGTTGTAGTTTGCCTTATACGATTCAGCAGAATGGAATCTCGTATATTTTATAACGTACAGTAGTAACAATGTATAGCAAGATTACGGTGACACCTGCTGATTCTGATCGTATAACTACTACAGGATTGGCTAATACTTTTATCTCATATTTCTTTTACACCTATTCTTAATGGAGAAGAATGCATTTCTTATAACAAATAATGTTGTACTGCTCCAACAGAAGTTCCGATCTTTCGTCTACATCTTCAGAACTAATAATTTTAAAAGGACTTTAAGGAGTGCAAAGTTCTTTTGGCAAATTTTAAAAGTATCTTAACATATTACCTAAATACTAGAGAAACTTTCATTTGGCAATTTTTCACAATATAATATCTAAGATAAAAAAAAAGACATTCAAAAGTTGATAACTCTAACTATATAATATTTAGAAGTTTTAAGTATGTACTCTAAACGAATTGATTGGAATTTTTAAAAATATACCTGTGTATGAGGAACGTGCTAGAGGGTATAGTGGCAGGAAAGAGAGAGAGGGGCAAAAGAAGCTACAAATTGATGGACAATATCAAAGCAAGAAAATCGTACATTAAATCGAAGAGCTTATCGGAAGACCGTGGAACATGAAAGCTTCTCAGTTGCGGCAATTGACCTGTCAATAATGGCAGAACACCTATGATGATGATGATGATGTGTTAGAAATATTTTAAACTGACTTAAAATGTTATTTTGACGTTTGTAAACGATAATTTTAGTGGGAGAGGATTTTAATCAATATATCCGATGTGGACCTTGATAACTTCAGAAAAATATGGAAAATTTGAACATGTTTGGCAAATCTGTCGAGTTGTATAATATCTGAAACTGATCAGGATTCAAGATTTTCTTTATAAAATATTTTTGCAAGATAATACTTAATAGTTTAGAAAGTATTTAGATACAATTATTGTAATTATTATTAGTGGCATTATTGGCTTATTTAGAGAAGTTCGTATCAATATATTATATACTTTACTGAAACTTTTCTGAAATTCTGTTCCCGAAATTACATTCCCGAGATTTTCTTCTTTCCCAACAGACCAGTGTTCGGTAGTTCTTTCAAACAAATTTAAGCTGACCTCCCTTTATAATATTGCTTCCAAAGAGTCACTGCTAGTCATGTCAAGAAAAAATTGTTTAAGAGCTAAAACATACTTAAATTAATTTAATTACTAGACTTCCAAACTATGATACCCATAAGTATCAGGAGTTGTGTAGAATGGCTATAACCACCTGTCTGTCTATCAAAAGGTAGCAGAGCAAAAACAGTAACAAGTGCTTTCTTGAAATTGATTCAGCGTCTCAAGAATAGGTTCCATCTCATAGGCTAACCACTTCCAGTTTGAACAGAAATTCAAACTGGAAATGGTTGAAGTTAACCATGTTTAGTTGTAACGTTGATTGCCATAGAGCAAAAAACGGTAATACTTAGGTGGCTAGAATCAGTTTCATGATATGGAATAAGTACTGCAGTAATCTGTTGCATCTCCGACTTTAGTCCTCTACTATTATGACGTTGTAAAAAAAATATATCTTACCACTTCCAATTTGAATGTAAATTTTCATACAACAGAAAAGCTAAGCAATTGCAAGAAATGACTTTTTAATATGGTTTCAACGTCCTAAGAATACATTATATCTCTGACCCCATCCCCTTACTACAAGTGGAAATTATAGATTTACTACATCTATAATCAATACTACATCTGTCCGTGTTTCAGTATTGAGTTCGTACTTTTGGAAACCTACCGTAGTTTCACATGGAGTGAAACTCATTTATTTTATAGATTACAGTTAGGATTGTAAATCAAATCGTTTCTATTAGGACTTTTAACTTATCTTTCTTATTGCCAAATACCTAAATCCTGTCTCTTCAATTTCTCTTACTCCCTCTCTCTATATATAACTTACTCAGTAGATAGCGCTAATGGTTTAGTTGATAGTAGATGACCCAGAACATATTAAATTCAATATATATATATATATATATATATATATATATATATATATATATATATATATATATATATATATATATATATATATATAGAGAGAGAGAGAGAGAGAGAGAGAGAGAGAGATAATGTAAACTCTAAGACGCCTGATTGTATATACAAAGAGTTTTCATCAAAATATGAATAAGAATCAATATGTATTATAGGCCTATGCTGAAAAATATTAGCAATATCATTATTAGCATTCTATAAAACACTGCATTGCATCATTAGCAACATCCTATAAAACATTAATAACGCCCAAGATCGAATATTGCTCTCCCATAATATGTGACATGACCGCACATACACATCTCTTTAGCCATGATTCTATTCTCAATTTCTTTATTCTTATACAATAGTACGCTTTCGTGTTTCCATATTTCGAATATTACCTAAGGAGAAACTCCTGCGATATCTTAATATTCAGACCTCGCGAGTACGGAGAAATATCTCTGACCTGAAGTTTCTACAATGAGAACTTACAGTAAGATCGGAAATCCTACTTCAGAAACTACCTTTAAGTATCCCTTCCCTTAAAACACGGAATATCCACCTATTCCATCTTGCCCGCCCCAGGTTGGCAATTATACAGAGGTCCCTTTCTCACAGAATACCAAATTATTATAACCATCTAACAATCTGATGTGGACATTTTTTCTGGCTACCTGGTGTTTAACACAGTAATTAAACGCGTGCTGGCCAAATAATATTACTTTTGCACTCTTTGTTGACACAGCAGCTGTTATGGTTGTTGATACTTTATTTCTATTTTTCTTTTCCTATTTGTTAGCATTTCTTTGTGTAAAATGCCAAAATTATGCTGCATCTGGGAATTTGTTCAATAAATAAATAAATATTAATTTATGACTGGCGTACGCGTCCGGGTTCGATTAGAGGGAGGAGCTCATCTGGTTTAGATTCCATGTTAAGCTGCGGTCCACTGTCTCATATAACCTCGATGTTGATAGGGATGCTAATCCGATACAATCAACCAATAGTAAATATCAGTATGCAACCTCAACAAACACGAATTTACATTTCTCACACTTTCACATTATACAGTAAATTGTCAATTTATAATTTTTATATCTGCAACTTTAGCTTTTAAATAAGTTTACTTACTTCCAAAAGAGATTATTCATTCCACGTTTAAAATAGTAAACAGTATTCCATGATTTAAAATTTTAATGTTGATTATAGAAAATATATCAGTTATAAGTGTTATATAAAGAATGAAGCTAGAACAACATGAAGAATAATAAATTAAAGGAACTACCCAAACATACCTAGTTATTTGATGATATCTTGTAGTGAGGAAATGACTGATTGACTTACCTGAAAAGAGAAAAAAAAAGTGTTGTTAGCAATGCGAATATTATTCATTACCATTAACATTTTGAATGAATTATGTATTTGTTATCCGAACATAATGTACTAAGCAACACAATTTTATGCGCAAGTACACTTAAAGGTACTTTCATTGAGCTACAAATTAAAATATTTGAAAAAAAGTTTCATTGTAAAGTCGTACAAAAATGCAAAGGAGAAAATATCAGATTCACATGTTTTAGTTAAAACATTTGGTATTTTTTTTAAAAAAAAAATCATTGAGTTTTCAAAAGTAGTACAGTATTTCAAATAATATGGAAACAAATATTTGCATAGAAGTGATTCCTAACTTAGGGTAGGGGCATGCCGAAGATACCTCGCAATCGAGGTCGAGGTTTAAGTCGCGGTTGCACCCTCTATACTGGCACAAACACATGAATTTAAATGGGTAAGCGCATGCCGAAAATGTACGCTACATCGCGACCTAGAGGTCGACCGCGAGGGTGAATTACTGGTCGCGATGATGAACAACTGAGTTTGTTTTTACATCGATGTTCAGCGGAAGCATCGCTGTGGCTTGTGTTCTCATTGGCTCTCCCTGACGCGCTGCACGGAATAGTCTTCATTTGTTTAGAATTTCGTCTGTAGAGGATTGTATGTGTATATGCTTGAGAGGTTTTACTGCACTATTATATTTGATTATGATTATTTCTTGTTCCAGCAATATGGAGTAAGAAACACAAACAGCATCATAAAGGTACGTTTTAAATAGAGAATGAAAGAAAATAGCAACTGAAATGGGAATGTCAGATAAGTTATTTATTTGAGAATTATACCGTAGCTTATTATTATATAATGCAGTGGCGGTCACAGGGAGGGAGCTTTCGGGCTGAAGTCCGTAAATTGTAGAATTTTTAAAGAAAAAAAGAAGCTACTGTTAATCATATCTATGCTTAAAAACTCCACCACCATCCCCCAATTCCGAGATTAATAAAAAGGGGTTTCTTCTAAATTCGTTATTGATATAAGGTAAAGAAATACCTGTAAAGACAGTCACGTATCCATAGGAAGGAAACGTCGAATAATGTAATTGCAGTGCCGAAACTTAATTTGCTGCGATTAATACCCCTTCCATCTCAAAACCTGAAGACATACCTGATTTATTTATTTATTAAATTTTACTGGGAAACGATTTCTTGCCTGAGTGCTGAAAGAGGGCATTTCTTCACGGAAAATTGAATTAAACGTAAAAGTCCTTGATTTAGAAACTTCATACAGATGAATAAGAGATGGGACTCAAATATTTTTGCAAAACAATAGACGAGACTTTGGCATTTCTCATATCTCGTCTCGCGTCCATCCTTACTTATAAACTGTTTGGTCCTTCCAATTTCAAAATGTTGTTTTGCTGTGATTTTTATGCACTGACGAAATAATTTCACATGCGTCAAAACAATGTTTCTCCTGACAACTGAGAACTTAACCGCTAGGGACAGACCTCGCTATGTGCGCCCTTCATCCATCGCAACCTAGACATCGAGGTAGCGATCGCGAGGTATCTTCAGCATGTCCCTACCCATATAGTATAAACCGGGCTGTTCAAGGTTTCAAGGAAATTAATTAGTAATTACAAATAAAACACTAAAATAGTTTATTAGAATGTAAACAATAAACAATAGATACGGTAGTATATTTATTGTAATTACCCTTGAAATCATAATGGCAAACGAAGGAGTTAAATACATTGTATAATCGGAACTGGAAAAACTCACAACTGACAAAACCAATCCTAATCTATTTTCGTATACAGTTCCATACACCAGACGTTCAAAAATAAGTTATTTAATTTCTTGAAGGGATATTATAAGTAAGGAGCATTGTTAAATTAAAATGTATTATCGAAATAGGAAGTACCTATTTCCACATTAATCATTATGTGATCAGTGTTGCAACCGAAAATTGTACACTGAGAAAAGAAACTTGTATGTGGCGTACGTAAAATCGTATGTTGCATTTGTAAATCCTGTAGTTTTTGAACTTAACGTACAGTAAACATATAACTGAAAACGTATATTTTATAATACTTTCTGTATGAACGATACTATCATACTGTATGAACGATAGTATCGTAATACTATCTGTACGTACTTTCCGTATGAAACAATATAGGCGGTTAGGATCTCACATACTAATGGACGTATATAACATATAGCTGACTAAGGTAACATACATATATGTATGTAATATAAGGAAGACTATTAGATATCAGACATCCTGCAACGGCATGATCTAACATCTAAGGGCAGTGCCTATGTAGCATACGGAAAACGTATGTTCCGTACTGATTTCTGTAGTAAGCAAGAGGATTCCGTATATTTGTACAATATACTGCTGTCCGGAGAACGGATTTTTCTCAGTGTAGATTTTCACCACTTCCGATTTGAACAGAAAGACAAAATTCCAGACAAACTCACTCCTGGGGCGCTCAATCTGGGTCTGAGAACCGCTTTTCGATATCTGTTACCTTTTTTCCCTACATAGAAATCAATATTGAAATTGGAAGAACTAGTTAATTTCAACTACTTCCGGTTTCGGTAGAGTGTTGTGAATGATGACATACGTATGTTGTGTTAGACACTAAGTCGATTGCAAAAAGCCGTATATCACCATATGTTGTCATCTGAAAACAGTTGATTTCTACATCAGGCTCGAATAGAGGATTAACGGGCAGATAGATATTATTCTTCGAGCGCTGAATCCCTTGCAATATATATATATATATATATATATATATATATATATATATATATATATATATCATATCGTTTTTGTTTTATAGGGATAAACTTTGAAACCAGAAATGGTTTATTTCTACCTGTTCCGACTTGAAGAGAGAGTTAACGAATTTCATGAACCCTATTCTTGGGACGCTGAATCGATTGAAAAAAAAAAATAACGTTTCTCGATATTTCTTACCATGTTTGCTTTGATAACTGCCAACATATAGACAGACGGATATAGCCGTTCTATAAAATTCCCGACACATGCATAATTTAAGTCTAAAAAATCAGTTGCAAAACTCTATAGCTCTAGGGAAATAGTGCAAAGAATTGTGAAGAGGAAGGATGGAAGCTATGAGAAGGCACAAGAATGTCTGTTCAACAATGCTTGTTTTAAACTTTAAGTTTTTAAAATGGAAATTTAACCAATATCTGATGTAGGCATTCTGGTGCCGTTTCCCACAGCTTCGAATAAGTCAATAGTGGCTACATGTTTTATTTTATTATAGAAACTGCCTCATCATAGTTTATAAGAACTAAACTGAATTGATGAACTAATTCTGCTTTGTTCGATAAGGAAATATCATTTACGGCAAAGACTGTATGGGTCGTTCAGAGCAGAAGGGAATCAACCCCAATACCAAAGTTGTGAGAAATAGAGACATAATATATGTATGATATGCTTAAGGATATGAAAATGCTAACATTTTTTTTAACATTATAGGAGTTAATTACATTATCTGGACATGAATATTTTACGCTCTGAAAGGAGCTTAAGATGGACTATATATATAAATGACGAAAAAATTAACTTGATTGTCTTATACACTGAACATGCCATATGTCTAGTATCACTTTCAAGACATTTTTACATGTTCATTACTTACAATTTACAATGAACAAGTAGTAATGTTTTAGAACTAATACCAGATTTACATTGTGCCATAAATCACACTTCCCTATCAAAAACAAACAACAAAAAAAAAAAAACTATTTTTTTTAAAGTTGAGTTTGGAGCTTATAAACTTTGAATAGACTATTCCTATAATAAATCAAAACATCCAGTTACTATTGGTTTATGTTCGAATAGGTTAATACATAAAAAGCGGATAAAAAAAAGGTTTAAATAATAGTGTCATGGAGAATGTGTGGGTGACAGCTGTAAGGTCACCTGCGATATTCCGTATGTGACATATAAGAGAAATGGAAGAAAGACGTTAGGAACATTCCCCGAAGAATGAAAAAGAGACTTTTTGTAAGCATTGAAATCGTCTTGAAAGACAGTACGCTTTCTTTTTTAAAAAAAAGAGGTGGAGACAGATTCTATAGTCTTCCCCTTTTTCTTTCTTTCTAAGAAAAATATACGTATGATATAAGAACAGTGGGGAAGAAAGTTCGAAAAAAAAAGCATAATGTATCGTTTCTCCGTGATGTCATTTTCTCCTATTCTCACATACCAACTTCTCCTTTTCTTCACTTTAATCGAAGCCACTTTTCCTTCGAAATCCCGATTCTCTCCTCCTTTTAAACCGCCACTGGATATTTCCATGTCCCAACTTAAATCCGAAGACGAATGGTTTACAGAAACAATTCCATCCATAAATCAAACTTAAGCCACTGCATACAGATGATGGGTCGTTGTGGTGCTGACTGAGAGGTGAGAAGGAGCGGCAGACCTTCAACGAGACAGAACTACTGCTTTTACTCTTTCTTTCACTCTACGAAGACGATCCTCTCTCTACTCACTTTCCGCCCTTCATTTTTCCTTTTCTCAAGATTCAACGTTAAGAAATTCGGGAATTCATACATTTGCTTTCGTTTCTATGAAGTAGAGACAATGGTAAAATCGCTTTTGAGAATAACGCCAAATCTCTTCACTCTGAAAGAAAATTATCTTCGGAGGCAATGTTTCAAGGCAACGTAGTTGATTAATTGGGATTTATTGTCATGTATGACAGCGAGGTTATGAAGAATGGAAACTATCATTAAGCCTTCTGAAATAGTCAGCATTGAGAAGACAACTATAATGAAAAGAAATTCAGCATGGGCTATGATACGATAATAATAATAATAATAATAATAATAATAATAATAATAATAATAATAATAATAATAATAAGTAGTAGTAGTAGTAGTAGTAGTAGTAGTAGTAGCAGTAGTAGTAGTAGTAGCAGTAGTAGTAGTAGTAGTAGTAGTAGTAGTAGTAGTAGTAGTAGTAGTAGTAGTAGTAGTAGTAGTAGTAGTAAGTATTCTGGTTATTGGCAGGTCCTGGGAATAATGAGGTTGTTTTTCTTTCTTTTAGGTTTTGGTCTTCCACGTTTCTCGATCTTCAGTTTCCTCTTTTAACTTCCAATATTTTCTTGTATTTTTCAAATAATCGATCAGTTGTGTTCTTCTGCTTCCTATTCGTCGTTTACCTTCCATCTTTCCTTCTATAGCAATATGAAGGAGACAATTTCTTCGCAAGATGTGTCCAATCCAATTGGCCTTCCTACGAAGTATCCTAGCTAAAAGTGTCCTTTTCTCTTTTATCGTTTTTAAAACATCTTCGTTTGTTACTCTCTGTGTTTATTTTATCTTCTCCATCTTCCTCCAACATTAACACTTCGAAGCTCTGTAAATATTTCTTTAATGAGACGATACGCTCAATGAGGCTGCTGAAAATAAATTACGTGCTAATCTTGAGCTTAAGTAAAGACAGTAATCAAAATAGTTTAATTAAATAAGTAATATCTCGCTATAGCCCATATGGATCACAGTGGCTCACTGGACGAGCGTTTACTGCTAATGTAAGGGGTTAACGATTCGATCCCAGGTCATGTGGTTCGTAGTGGACACAATCGTATGCATATGTTTTCTGCTTTCCCCTATTTCTCACTCTACCAATTCTGTAACAATCATCCACTTTTCACCCGGCCCCTTTAACGTACGACATTAAACTTAAGAAATAAAGATAAGAGAGTCTGTGAACCACCCTCGCAAAAAGAATTAATACTAGGTGTAGCACACACACACACACACACACACAAACATATATATATATATATATATATATATATATATATATATATATATATATATATATATATATATATATATACAAATGCTCTTTTAAAAATGGTAGAAGGGATATATTACCATGAGTTACATGAGCTATACGTAAGTTTTGGTGCGAGATTACGACGTCTGAAGCTTATAATAGATGCTTTCTCGATAAGCACATTATACTCTAAAGTAGGGTCTCTCAACCTGTGGGTCGCGACCGCTAAGGGGATCGCGAAAATAATCGAAAAGATAAATATAATTAGAATCTAATACCGGAAAATATTTTTAAATATTATTTTAAATTTTGTACTGATAGGTATATTTTTATTTTTATATGTACTGTTAAGAACAACAAAAAATAGGTCTACTAAATATTTTCAAAAGGTGCAGAGTTGTTTAAAATCAAATGAAATGAAATCTTTGAGTTTTACGTCCCACTTTTATGCCGGTGAGGCTAGAGGAGACGGTGATGATGAGTAATGAATGAAATGTGGAATGAAGAAAGTGGAAGGAAACGGGAGAACGCTGAGGAAACCCACGCACACGGTGTTTGTCCACCACAAAGTTCACTTGGCGGGGACTGGGATCGAACCTGGGACCCCAAGCACCAGAGGTAAACGCTCTACCACTGAGCCACCGCGGCCCCTGTTTAAAATCAATTTAAATGAGAAAGGTAGGATATGAAACTAATGAGAACTGCATATTGAAATACCAGAAAAATACAAATGCAACAAAACCTGCATATAGAAATACAATTAAAATTGAAAGCTAATGAGATACCTGAGAATGGTGTGATTTCACTAGTGCGGCAATGTCCAGTCCAATCTTTGTGACGCACATTATCAAGTCATTTAAAATAATCAATAACTTTTGTAACATCCGTCGAAGTTTTTTTTAAAACCAAAATTAGAAATCACTTTATATTTTTATCATATGACCCAAAATTAAGAAAGTTATGAAGTTTTAAAATTTTCAAACAGACTCCATTTTGAAACAGTATAACGGATCGGATTCGATATTTGTAATATGAATGAACTGACCAAATTTAGTTTTAATCAATTGCTTTTAGGGAAGTTACTGTATACACTATATACAAGAAAAGTATTCTTCTCTTATAGAAATAGATGGATATCGTGAAATCTCCACCATAGGTATATTAAAAATCCCACACACGCTTATTATAAACCAGAAATAATAAGGGAGTTATTGGCAAAAGGATGTGATAAAATGGGACCCTACAAGACTATGAAGACCTGCGAACCAGCAGCAACCTACAGAAGAGCAAAGGAAAGTTCAAGGTGTTACATGTATTTTAGACCAAAGTTCGACAATTGAAAGGAAAAATTTGGGGAGACGTGTCTCGTAGCCTTCTAACTGCAAGAAGCCTGACAATTTGATTAAAACTTATTAACAATTAGACAATCTCAAGAAAGTTATTAACAATTAGCTACTGCAGGTACAATTTTGATGGATATAATACCTACAGTTGTACCTCATATTTCCAATCAATTATACATCTTACATGGATGATATTTGGAGCAAATATTTTCACTTTTGTTCTAGCCACATCCTAGTAGAAAGGCGGGAGATCATTCTGGATTGCTACGTTTGATTAAAGTAAAAACTACTGAATACGACATAGATTCAATCTAATTGCAAAAACAGGAAACTGAGAGGTCAGTTGTGTTTGGAATTAATGAATCTTTTCCAGATGAATTAGTTTCAATTGAATTATGGATAGTATAATCAGTATGTTTTATAGCGTAAGTGATTACACGCAGACTGTATATTGTGTTACGGATTTGTCATCAGTATGTAGCCAGTGGCATCATTGGAATTGGTAGTAGATGTTTATCTTGTAGTGGGTGTTGACACTTTTTTTTACTACTACGAGCGCGTTTTGACACCTGACATTCCTTCCTTTTACTTTGTACGTTTCATTGGCTAATACTGATAATAATCGTTAGTATTGTAGGTTTTCTCCAGGTACTGTGAAAATACTGTTTCAGTTAGCGGTATACTTTTCTTTTCACTTGGGAACTGAATGATAGAAGTCGGGGCAATGAAAAAATATCTAGGACATTAAAGATTGATCTCACAAAATACTACATGGAAAGGCCAAATAGGCCAAATAGAAATTCCTGTTTACCTACATGTATGAAAAGTAGAGATAAATATATAAATTTTCAGCAAGATTTAAGAGCAATAGGAATAGACCAAATAGGAAGTTAAGTTTCACCTACATCTATGGTGAAATAGAGATAATGATATACAATTCCGACAGTGTTTAAGCGAAACAAGAATTCTGTTTTATCTATATCTTGCAGACATAATGATGTAAAATCACCAGAATGACTGTAGGCGAAACAGGAATATGCCTAACAGGAATTTCTGTTTTACAGAGATGGTGTGGGTCAGTGGGTCGCGGGTCAACTGAACGTGACCCACTGCGACCCATTACCAACCAAGAACCACTCTGACCCACTCTGCTCAGTGCATTGTAGACAGCATCTTCTGAACACAGGTGAATTTGTCTACGTTTTACTTTCACGGCCTTCATTTTTTATCCTTTTTTCATTTGTTTCTATTTATTTGCCTCAGATAAATATATCTAAGTGAAAAAAGAACTTCAGGCACTTTTGGATATTGCTATTTGTAATTGTAATAATAGCAATAGGACTTACTACTTGGCTTTCGAGACATAGTCGAATTTTACATTTTTTTTCTTTGCGTTGCCTTACTTTACCATGATTTGAGACTTTCAAATTTCATCCTATTTTCCACTGAAAAGTATCTATATTTCAACAAGGATAATTAAACTGAAATTCATTGTAATATGGCGCATGACAAACACTTTAACATTTATATCGTAAAAGTCAGATCCGCCGTTATTGTAACAGAGCGGTGCTTGTGCGATTGACCATAGAAATACACCAAAGGGAATTTCTGTTGTGTCTAGGTCTAACTAAGATGAGATAGAGATTATATATATATATAAAATAAGATTTAGTCGAAGTAGGAATATGCCAAATAGGAATTCTGTTTTGCCTACATCTAGATGAGAGAGGTAATTATAGGCTATACGTTGGCAGCAGGACTTAGGCGAAATAAGAATAGACCTAACAGGAATGAAACCCGTAAGCAACAGTTGTTCATATGCGTTATCTGGGATAAAAGCTACAGGTATAAACGGGATAGACGAAAGGGGACAAATAATGAGTGAGATATTTTATATCTACAATTATGTCTTCAGAAGCTACTCACGTCAAATTTGAATGACATGTTTAGAAATTAACCATCGAGAATTCAATGTGACAAGTACTAGTGTTTTATATTTTTTATTTCCTTTACCAGAATCCTTTCGTTTTTTGATCATGAGTTTTAACAAATTGAAGGATACGACACAGACACACACCTGCTGACAAGTGAACATCTCAATCATGACCAGGTGGGCAAGAGAAGAAAACGAAGGCACACCCTCATGTTTCCAAATTCAATGGATCCTCCCCAGAAGAGGGGGCGACAAGAGCACCACTTCCGGACCTACGATGTTGAGTCATACAAAGAACCAAGACTAACAATCACAACACGACCTAGAGAACAAACAATACTTTGTATCGAATGAAGTTCTTTTTTGAAAAAAATAAAAATAAATAAGAGTATAAAAAAGAGCATAGTCATCACTTCCCAATATAACAACACACCTTTGCCTACCCACACGTTTATAAGCAATAGACTTCTGTAGCGTTCGGGTAAAAATTAACCTTCAGTCCGGGAGTTTGGATGGTAAAGAAGAATAAAGAGATATTCTGGAGTGTACCACGAGGACAGACTGCACTGAAGAATGGAATATCTCTTTCTCTCAGAAAAATAAAAAGAGAAAAAGAACGAATGAAAGAAAATGCTAACGAACGAACGGATACACCTAATGATTTACAGTCACCTTGGCTATCGCATAACCCTATCTTAATTATGGTGGTCAAAGATTCGCGCCATTTGACACGTAATGATACACGAGAGCCACCTGGGAGATTTATGAATCAACAGGTTCTTTTTTCTTTTACTCCCGCTCCTTTTTTGCACCACCTCAACTAACCCCCACTGAAGCAACCAATAATAACCCTTTCTGCTCTTACCACCAACACATATCAGCCCCTGACCAAAACGCAAAACCCAGGATCATGTAGACTTCTCCGTTTTTAGCGTTTGATTTTATCAACAAACCTTTAGAAGAAAAGAACTAACACATACACACACCTATACGTATTCCACACATGTGATGATGCTTAGATATATCCAACAAAGCAGGGCCCTGACTTGCAGGTAACTAACTATTAATTCTTATACCCCCAAGTGACTCCTTATATATAAAGTGCACGCACTGGAATAGATTATAAGCTCCTGTATTCCACACTAAATCATACGTCACGTATATTCACGTAACAATCTACCCTCTAAATCATCTCGCCAGACTACCATTGTATACATATGGTGACCAGCGACAGGGTAAAAAGTCCCCTTCTAGAATTACCTCAAGATATATCATAAGAAATATAGACGTCAACTGCCTGTTCAGTCAGCCAAAAAGGATATATATAAATATACTTCAACGCAACGTCATCGTCGAAATGTCACTAGACTTTTTTTTTAAAGAGTTCAAATTAACTGGAGAAATATTTATTATTTAAATGACGAAGAATGACCCTGCACAAAGGAAATGCTTTTTTTACATTTCTTGAAAGACATGGTATTACATGATAAGAAAGAGAAAATGATGTGACAAAATATGAAACTTATTTACGATTTTCTTTCAAAGACCGATTTAGAAAAAGAAACTGATTGCAATTAAATTTTGTATTTTGCCACATCATTTTATTTTGGGTTCAGTTGATACGATTAAAATGTTCAATTCTAGGTCTGGTAGAAAACGATCTCTTTAGTGGAACTGACGGATGGAACGAGGTCGCGCGTAGGACGTCAAAACTAAGTACATGTTCAGAAAACCAACTGGGGTGCCCACTTAGTCAGGAGACAATGTTGTGAAAGAGGGTCGTGTACCATGGAGAATACACAATTCTAAGTAATTTTCCTTTACGAGTTCGAATTGGAACATTCTGTACATCTAGCCGCGAAAAAACATCAACAAGGCATTTAGGCCAGGAGCGGTGAATGAACGGCGCACCATACACTGTTGATTTCTGAAAGGAGAGACAACATTGGAAAATGAGCCCAGCGGTCATCAAGCAACAGTATGATCTGATGAGCTTCTCAGAAACACCGTGAAAGAGGGTCCTCAAAAAAAAGTCTTCGTGCAATTACATACGAGTTAAGTATACATTATACTACGGTCATGCGGCAGCTCTGCGCAATCATGAAAATTGAATATCAACGACGATTACCGTCTACAGGTGTGCAATTCTCTGAATGTACGGAATATCCAGGAAGCTTTACTGCATCGGACTGTTATTTCTGATGAAAAGTGGATCTGCTACCAGAATCGTAAAGTGGGCAGTGGTTTAACGTCCAGGATGGTTTCCAAAACAATTCTTCCACCCGCAGAAGGTATTGCTGATACGATGCCCTATGGGAGGAGTGACTACTATGAAAGGAATTTCTTTACAAGGTGATCAAATGAGCTGAGGGTGAACTGAGGATATATAATGCGTGAAAATAGTAAAACATTTTGACAAGTTACCAATAGTGATGATAAGGATGATCGTGATTTTAGCCAATAGTTTCCAGTCTTTTTGAGGTACGTACAATTTTCCAGGACAAAGATCCATCTCAGAGCCCTGAATAAAATCTTGTATCTTTATAATAGCCTATACACTGTTTCTCTGACTTCGTAGAGCATTTACATTTGATTAGGGGAGCGGTTGGTACTCTACAAGAGCGCATCCGCGCAGGAGTCCACCAGGTCTGGACTCCTCTCGAAATTTCGTTCACTCAACATATATTCGTAACACTTTCTTAATTAACCAGCACTTGTTTAGCAGAGGAATGATAGATTCATCGGCAAAGACTTGATTTTACACTCCATCTCTACTCTTCCTTTTCTTATAAAAACAATCTATTTGCATAATTTGTCTCTGAGAATATAGGTACACGTGTAGTTGTTTAAAAATTATTTATAACATTTTCGGGTGTAGAATAACACCAATTCAGTACTACACAGACTAGTGTTGGACCACCATTCCAAATTTTCGACCCTTCCAAAAAAAAAAGTGCACTGGTGCTCTGTGCAACATAGTTTGAGAAATGTACATGAGATGGAATAACATTTTCTGGTTTCACGTCCCACGATAGACGTGGACGATTGAAATTGAATGATTACGAAATATTTGATAAAATTATAATCTGGGAAGAAATGGGAGAGTCCCGAGAAAACGATTTTGTTAATCACAAACTCACATAATCTGGGATCGAACTACGGACTCTCTCGCACCAAATATGAGCACTCCTACCACTGAGCCACCGTGCTCCTTTGAGAAAAATGTTTATATATAGGGTTGTTTTGGTTCCTTTTTTGATAAGAAATGCACTAGAAACTTAATTCCTTTGCATAGCGGACAGACACACCAACTTCATGAATTAGACATGGTTTCTTTGGAGAAAGAAAGAAAAAGAAGTATAAATCAAATTGGATTTGAAATGATTTCCAAACAGAATTCAAAAGAGAAAATCAGACCGGAATGTGACATCTAAGAAATAAACCTCTTCAAATCTCTGTATTGATATATAGCTTCTATTTTTTTAAAACTGTGTGGTTAGAAGTAGTTTATTTTTTACTTCCTTTGATCTGTTAGGTTCTTAAGGAGACTTTTTTGTTGTTGCTGGTTTTGTGTCACAAAGAAAAAGAACAGAAAAAAAAGGGAATCTACAGTATCGAAAGAATTGGTGAAAAAGCACAGACAGCCAGGCCACTCCGCACATTGAGTCACAGAATATAACCCCACCCGCACTAATCTTGCCAAGAGACGAGATCCAAATCACTGATATCGGATATGAGGCATTGTTGAAGAATATTCTTTGGTGGGATGCTGTAAATTGCTGAAATAGGTTTCTCTCTTTTTCTTTTCTTTCCTATCTATTCTTCTTTTCTTATATTATGTTTTTTCCTCTCCGTTTCTTCTGGGAGGACCCTTCTCAATTTACTTTTGGTGAACAAACGCCTACAATACATTTTACGAGACATCTGTCTCCCAATAACTATTTCAAAGATAGATCAAATTTCTTCGAATATTTTTCTTCGTTTTTTCTTTCTTTTTTTAAAAAAAATATATATATATTTCTTCTCACTTTCTTGCAAGCTTAAAAAGATCTAAAAGAAGCATCTATTTTTAAATAGTTCGGAGTACAATGTCTACAAAAGAAGCTCTTTAGAAGGGTGATGGATAAGAGAGACCATGAAAAGAAATCCCTTTATTGAGTATCATTTTAAGCTCAAGGGCAGATATCGTTAGATTCTGAACAACTCTCATTCTACGATTGATTACCATTTAGCAAGGGGTAAAGGGGACTTTCCAAAGACGAGACATGTACTTATCAAGAGATCTAATAGAGTCGAACAAAAATATGTAAGTAAATGTAAGTAAGCCTTAATGCGTGGTTTTCCAAAAAAAAAAAAAAAAAAAATCTATTTTTTCTGTAAACTTCAAATTTGATAAACTGACCAAAATTAAACTGGTATTGACAGTACCCTAACCAAGCTTTTTTTAGTACTATACTAGGATTAGAATTATGAATTAGATTTCTAAGTTTTCGGCATTTATAGCCATGATAACCTGTCACGTATGCCCGGAGAATGGAGGAGGAAGAAAGAAATGGGGAAGGAAAGAAGCGACCTGGAACCATATTATAGAAGGTACCAACCTGGCATTTGCTTGGCGTGAATGCGGGAAACCTCACTCACAATGGCTGGCCGTAAAAAGCATTTACACTTTTTTCGATCGAAATGGGAATCGAACCTGGGACCGCTCGCATCAAAGGCGTGTGAGTTAGAGAATATGCTACGCGGGCCCACTCATTGGGATACTAGCAAGACGGCACTATATATAAGGTATTCTCAAAAGTATTGAGCATTTGCTCACTATATGGCATTAGTGTCCCAAATATCGATACATGAGTCGCAGTGGGTAACCTTAACATCATTTGATAGCTGATAGCTAAAGCTACCAGATGTGCAAAAAATGTTGGAATTCTTGTAATCAGGTATAAGATATTGCGACGTGAAGATAAGTGAATTTTCCGCAAAACTGCAATACATTTTACAATTTTATTTCGATAAAGGTGTAATGTTGCGCAGGAACATGAAGAAATTTGTACTGTTTATGGACAAGATATAAACTGCCGAAAGATGGTTCAGTAGCTATCGTTCTGAAAATTTAGATATCCAAGATGCTCCTCGCAGCGGGGGACCCATCACAGCAAAAGAGGATGATATTCTGGCCAAAGCCGAACAAGACTAGTATTGCGGTTATGCTTTTTGTTTTGCTCAAAATTCAACGTTTTCTTTAACCCTTTTTTAGGAGTTCCACTTTTTTAGGTAATTTTTAGACTTTTACTCAAACAACTACAGCTACTTACACTTCCTTACTATTTATCATAGGATAATGATTCATACCTCGTTTTTTTTTCTTTCTTTCTTCAGGATAGAGCATACTTTCCAACGGTACCACTCGCTTGTCCGTACGGGAACATCGGGAAAAACCGGCAGATTTTTCGAAAAAAAAATCGAAAATTTTGCTTCCCTCTTGGGCCTGGGCTCACGTAGGAATCTGAGTTTATTAAAAAAAATAATACATTGCATGTTCATAATACAAGTGCAAAATTTCAACCAAGATAGGGAGAAATATTTGAAAGTCATATATATATATATATATATATATATATATATATATATATATATATATATATATATATATATATATATATATATATATATATAATATTTCAAAAGTATACTGCGTCACTATTTGGCCTAGAGTCATGGTTCAAACGCTATTTTCTTCAGTATAAAGAGCCCTTTCTAACGGTTCCAGTCACATGTCCGCATCGTACACCTGAACCGGAAAATTGGGGAAAACCCGGACTTTCTTTTTGAAAAATCCCGCCAAACACTTTGCCCCTTAGGCCCAGGCCTGGATTCACGTAGCGATCTGTTCTTTTAAATACGTTTTTATGTACATAATGCGTGTGCAAAATTTCAATTTTATATCTTATAAATTTTATACATATTATAAAAATTTACTGCGTCATTACTATTTGGCCTAGAGTCATGGCTCAAACGTCATTTTCTTTAGTATAACAAGGCATTTCCAACGGTGTCACTCACATGTCCGTATCATACACTTGAACCGGGAAAATTATAAAAAATTGAAAATGTTTCTGAAAAAATCACCCCGTCGGAACACTTGCATCCCTCGAGTCCAGCCCCGGTTTCACGATCCCCCCCCCCTCAAAAAAAATTGAGAAATACCGAAATGTGCACACAATCCGTATGCATAGTTTCAATCTGATATCTTGAAAATTAAAGGCGTGTTTTTTACTTTTTGAAATTTGCCTTAAAAAAAGAAAAAAGTCATGTTCCTCCGCCCCCACTTGGCGCCGCAAGTTGACATTCGGTTTCCAAACGCATCTGGAGTGTCCTTTGGTTCATCCTTGACTTGACCAATAAAAGTAACCGGCTTAAATACCTCTTATAGAACCTAAATAAGCGGTCAAAGACGATACTACGCCATGGTAACAAAAGTTTCCAAAAATTTTAAAAGAGTTAATTTTAACCCAAGTATCCTCAATAAGAATGCTTTCCAAACTTTCTTAAACCGAGAATGTATTCGACACTTTAATCCGGCATTCCCTTCTCGCCTGATTCTCTTCTAATTTCCTTAAATTAAGCTTCTTCATTACCAGATGCTGATAAAGGTTATTTTATGCGTAGATTATGCCGGCGGATATGGAATGTAACCAGTTTTCAGTCTATGATATTTGTATACCTTTTTTTCGTTGCTAGAAGACCTCATCATGCTTTCTTTCTAGGTTCCGAGGCTAAACCTGGCATACTAGTGGAACTTAGGCTCGTAGTAAGCACTATGTTCTTTTAACAGACTTTCATTGAATATTTTGTTCTCGAGTTATGACTCTTTATTTTATGTATCCGACCAATATTTTGCAGCTCCGAATATGATGAATATGTATACCAATGTTAGTCGATTTCCCCTTTTGTGTTTTTCAAACACCTTAGGTATAAATATATTTCACTATGAATTATATACACTTTTTATCTAGAACAGTAAACATAGAAAATTTATTGATTTGCGACTAACAGTGAAATAAGAAACAAATAGCTGTTACTATTTCTAGCACAAGCGTAAACCTGCATTAAGTCAATTCGTAAACGCTGGAGCTTCTAATTTGCAGGAGGATAATTATATAAACAGAAAGGGAAATGACAGTAAAAGAAGAAAGAGTTCTGTGTACACACATATTAACAACATACACAGTACACTATCTATGTATGTAGATGTAAAGGGAAGAACCAAAAATCGTAATTATACATACACATATAAAATGAAAACAAAAGACGATAAAAAGTTTCTTCGTTCCATTATTCCGACCAAGAGAATCTCTCAAA
The DNA here is from genome assembly GCF_964235325.1 of Thermobia domestica. Taxonomy (NCBI): domain Eukaryota; kingdom Metazoa; phylum Arthropoda; class Insecta; order Zygentoma; family Lepismatidae; genus Thermobia; species Thermobia domestica. The sequence continues at coordinate 81,551,835 of NC_137461.1, forward strand.
GTTTGCTCAATATTGTTAAAAGGGGGCAAAAAATGATAAAACTGGACTTTAAAAAAAGTAATTTACTTAGAAAAAGTGGTAAGATGCTATACGTACTGAACCTAAGCGTGATATTTATATATGTGCGTGGCTGTTCTCTGAGTAAACTGAACAGAGGTAGAAAAGATTTGACGAGAAAAATCTGCCACGAAATATGTAAATAGGTATTTTGATTCTTACACCCTCAACTAGTTGAAATCTAGTAATAAAAAAAGGCATAGACACACATACACGTTATATATACAAATTAGCAAATATGTAAATACTAAGAAGAAATAAAGTTAACGGCACACTGTTGGTTATGTTTACATGATAACACCAAGTTAAAAGCATGCTAATAATTATACTTTTGCCCCTCAAATTAGTTATTTTTCACTATATTTATTTTCACCATATATATAGCATATATTTACAGTTGCCATATTAGGTTAGCTAAGCTTCTATTTAATATTTGAGTGTGGATCACTTTTATTATTTTTTATTCACTAAACTTATGCATTTATTCTATATTTGAAAAGTTACAGTTCATTTTGTATTTATGTTTGCTTCATAAACACGAATTCACTCGTCTCTGTTTACTTTAAACTGAGAACTACATACTGTACATGTAAGTGAGTTGAAAGCTGTAGTTTTTAATGACTGATTATTCAGTTTTATGATAGAATCAATTCTTAAAGGTAACTGAGTATGAATTGTCAGTACTTCAGAGGACTCTTCTGAGGCACTGAAATGAACTCGTGAGCATAATAACTTCAACAATGGGAATATATCAGTACATAAGGTCTGGGCCAGTCATTCTTAACTGGGTGCTATGTGACGTCAAAGTTTGATGCTTGCATTCTCAACAAATCACACAGAGACAACAAGGAATATACATCAAATTGGCGACGAAAATCTGCAGTGCTGACAGGAAAACAAGAACACCAATGGTATAGTCTATAGTTTTGCAATTTGCTACTCGTAAACCTATGATTCAGTATCAACTGTTATTTTATTCCAACCCCCCTACCTTTACCCTTTTCCTCTCATCCCTTGATTTATCTATTTCTCACAGCCCTTCCTCCGATCACAATAGTGCTACTACGTCGCCCATAGATCACTTGAAAATGACTGATCAAGAAAAACATTCCGATACGACATTACCCTCAAATCCTCACGTAGTGCGGTTTCAGCATACCTATATGACGATATAAAAATTTCACAGTGAAAGTTGGTCTTTATCTGGCGTTCTTCTCCTGCGAAAAAAAAGCAAAATCAATCCAAACGTGACGCGAGAACATGCATCTGGGTTTACCTAATTGGACAAATGGCCGAGTGGAAGCCTTGATAGAAAGCTCGTAAAATATATATAGGCCTAGACTGTGCTATTCATTGGAGACCAAAGTTTGCAGTAAGCAACACTTTCACATTATTTTCTTAAAACGTGCTCTAGTGTGAGTAGTGGCGTGCTGCCATTGAGTAGTGACCACAATGCTAGGTGACTTGTACCGTAGAACTGTCCAAGATAGATATGTTGAAGTATACCGAGTCTAAAAATATGTAAATTAAACTTTTATTTTATTTCTTTTTCTTATAAGATATGCGTATATGAATAAACATTCATATAAGAATTTCTGTCTACACTGATCAGCTAGAATATTATGACCATCTACCTAATGTCCGATATGTCCACTTGTAGCTCGCAGGACAGCTGCAACACAATTTGGCAAGGAAGCAATGAGATCTGAGGATAGATATATGACGCACTACATCTGCATACATAAATAATTTCATTCCTTAAAATTCCACGGAGGAGGTCGATGAGCTCGAATCTGATGATCAATGATATCCTGAAGGAGTTTAATTGGGTTATTAAGACCAGGTTGTTTGGGGAGCCATTGCAACAATTGATATTCACTACTGTGCTCCTCGAACCACTGCTGCACAACGTTCGCCTTCTGAGAAGAAGCATTGTCCTGCTGAAAGATGCCATTCCCAGCAGGAAAGATGGCACGCATAAATGGGTGTGCTTAGTCGGCAATGACCTGCTGATCTTAGGGGCCGTCATGGTGTCCTGTACACGCTCTATTGGGCTCAAGGATATCCATGTGAAGGTTTCCTAAATTATAATGGAACCACTACAGCTCTTTCGTCATTCTATTGTGCATACCTCGACCACCTGTTCTCCAGGGAAATGACAGATTCTGACTTGGCCATCGATGTGTTAAAGGCACTATCGTGATTCGTCGGATTATGCAATATTGTACCATTGCTCTGCGGTCAAATGTCGATGGGTATGTGCACATTCCAGGCATTATCGCTGATGTCGTGTGGTTAAATTGGTGCGTGTATGAGATGGGAGCTGCGGAGGCTCATATCTGACACTGTAAAGTGAACTGTGTACTAAGACACACTTGTGCTTTGTCCACTGTTAAAATCGTTAATTGTGTCACAGTTTGTGCCCTATCCTGTTATACCAATCTCAAAAGTCTACGACGTCATCTTTAATGACGTGTGGCTGCCCCACTCTTGTAAGTTGGTACTGGTTTTACAGTCTTTTTTCACTTTTGGAAGACATTAACCACGGCAGCTCGCGAATACCTTTCAAGTCGCGCTTCTTCCAAGACATTTGTTCCTGGTCATCGAGCCATCACAATCTAGCCTGTATTGCCCACCTTTTCCGCTCTACGCACAAGCATCACACTAACTGATCGAATTAGATCCCTGTGATCGTCTAGCAAAGGGTCCTCTTACGTCAGCCCAACGACTTTGTTCAAAAAGCAATAATAGTCATAATGTTTTGGCCGGTGAGTGTATATTAAGTAAAAATCAGAAATGACTATTATAGTACTAAAGAAGCAACACTGTCACAGATTGAACATAAAGAATAGATGTCTCTGTAAGGGACATGAATAATATAAAGATGTTGCATTTTTGTACATTCGACGCAACAATAGGCACCAAATTGGTTTGATAGAGTTCGAAAACGGAGAAGCTCATCATTAAACTTATAAAAGTAAAATACATTATATGAGAATGAAGTTTTCAAAGGCTGATTTCTTTCCATAGGAAAAAATTGAAATTGTTGCTTGCCTAAGATATTCCAACTGACGAACCATTCATCATGCATTATACGTACGTATATTGGCCACCACAATGACCACCGCACGACATCACAATTTCCACTGCATCAAATTTCGATGCAGTTGTATCAAGGGTATTCTGCTTGCCACCACTCCAAAAGTCATTTGCAGGCTTTCCAGAGGTAAATCTGACTGAAGAAAGGCGACGTTTGAGATATACAAGCGCTTAATAATCCATGTGACCAACATTTGGACTCTTAACGAGAATATCCTCGAACGGAATAACATTAATACCAGTCGCAGCTACCATGCGTCGGTGGAAGAAGGCAGCGATATCCCTGCCGTGTAAGTTGAAACTTTGTCCTGGTGAAGTCTACACGATGGGTATCGCTATACAATGCTGATATTTTGTCTACGTAAACAGAGAATACAATATCTTCGTGATAATAAGCAACATTTATTTTGAGCGTTTTCTTGACCTTACAAATCGGCCTTCCCCTTATAGCAAAAATCAGTAATAACGATAAAATCTTTCAAGAAACTTTCTTTGAATTAGCGGATGATGTTACATGGTCCTTTTTTTACGAATCCTCTGTAGGTGATGGCCCGACTTTTTCTGCAATCCCTTAGGTGGATTCATAGTGCGACTAGTCACAACAAATTTCCAGTGGTCACTGTTAGAGATGTTTTAATTGCTGAGTATTACTTGATTTGTTGACTTTACTAGTGACTACCAAGCAATGTAGTCACTATTTTCAGTCTACCCTCAACCTTTCATATATCGATATGCCTCTGGGAACATTAACATATGTTACCCTAACCACAAAGGTTCAGGAGCATACACATTTCAACAACCTTATCTGGTCGTATCTTTTACCTGAACCATTTTCTCAAGCTACATCACTTTACATGTTAGGCTTCATCACATAAGGAGATACTGAAACCATCTCAACAAACTTAGCTACTTATGGCTCACTTCAAACCTAAAAATAGCTTTAGCCATATCTGGCTCATTTCCGACATAAAACCTAATACACACTATAAATATATGGTAACGCGTTTCAGCACTTTATGCGAAACCTAAGTAATACCTTGTCCGATACTTATAGATAAAATCCAACCTTAACTGACAAAACCCTAACAGTCACCAGCTAGGTAGCGCTTGTACAGCTTTCAATCGTTGTATTTTCGCTTCACGATATAACGTGGTGTTAACGCATGCACGCTGGCCTTGCGAACAATTAGCCTCATTTTCTATTGAATCCCACGATTTACTGTTGTTTCGGTAGCATGTAATCGTTTCCGATTGCACATTGTGGTAATGGATTGTTGTAGACAGTCATATCTCAGATCTTACACAGGACTTATGTGATTCACTGACGCTCCCTTTGAGTGTGATTTCCTTGGAGATGTAGGTTGTGGAAAAAGGCTTATGCATAATGTTTAATTATAACACTAACAGTGGCCTCTCCCACCAGAAAGCCATTGTTCCGAGACTGTTCTACTATGTGGGAATTGCTAACGTTTGTGCAGGAAAGTAGCGACTACAAAACCTTCATCCTGCTGAAACAAGAGCTGAGAAATTAATATATGTGTACGAACAGTTCTGTTGCTCTGTGAAGCTTGGCTGGACAAGTATCGCTGTCTGCAAGCTGTTTCGATGGAAACGAATCAGCCTGTATATCACGTTAAATAATTCTCTTTGCTTATCCAATCTTCTCTGGATCACTTGGAACAAATTTTTTTATCGTACAAATTTTGAGAAGTCAATCCTGAAGGGAAAAAGGGAGGAGTTTTAACACGGAAATCTATTCCTTTTAAACAGCTGGCTGTGTAGTTCTGTAGGGCTGTTTTGCATCTGAAAATAAGAATATGATATTCACTTTTCTAAAACCATTGTATTCATAAAAAAAAATAGATTCAATATTTCAGTGTGATTCATTTTAACTACAAACTGTTTTGACAAATTTTTAACCTTCTAATTAACACTCGTTTTGATTCATCAGCTAAATAAGGATAAAAAAAATGAAATTAATTATGAACTTTCATATAGCCTGTTTGTCCTCTTCATACTTCTGACTTACCGATCTTCTTCAAGTTACTTGCAGTCATTGTTGTTGTGGCAATAGTAGTTGTAAGAAAACTGCTTCGTAGTTCGAAGAAGAAAGTTGTACAGTCTCAGTTTTGCTAGTTACGAGAAGACTTTATATAAAGAGAGACAGACAGAAAGAATGGGGGATGATTAACAGTAGTCTAACATTCTCTTAAGTCAGCACGAGAAATCAAACAGTCGAAAATACCGAATCATCAATAGTAGTGTGTTACAACTCCTCTTAACTTCTCTAACCACTTTAGTTTTCCGTTTTTTTGTACGTAACCTTCTCTTTCGTCTTTCGTTTGGTTTAGTCGTTAACAATTTCTTCTTAATTTTACTCCCTCTTCTGCTCTTCTCCCCCTACTACCTTTCCCAGTTCCTTTTCCCGTCTTTTGATGAAGCGCTACAACTCCTTGGTATCAACTAAAGAAATGAAAAAGAAAAAAAAATGGAGACAGTCTCCTCTCTTACCCTGTTCTTGAGAATCCGAACTTTTTACCTTCGTTTGAGAGTTCGAAACCGTCTCGAAACTGTCTTCACCTAGTGTTTGATTTCTTACTTTTGCTCAAATGTTACTCAAAACTTCCTTCTGCTTAAATCTTACCAACAACTATTCCTGCCCCGTTCTCCTCCTCTTCCCATCGTTTCTATCTACTTCTACTCCAGTACTTATACAGTAGTAGTAGTCAACTGGTCGTCTTCTTTTTCGTTGTTCAAAAGAAGAAGAAGAAGAATCTGTATTTGATTTAGCTCTTTCAAATTGCCTCATCCCTTTTTCTTCTTCGTCTTCTTGACTACTAAACCTTACTTTTCCGAACAATTTGTTCTCTCAAAAAGATATACGATGTATACTTTAGAGAGATACTTTAAACACACTTTCCTTAAAGGAAAAGAACAGAGAAAAAAGTTGGGAGAAGTAATAGTATAAGATAGATAGATTGGAAGAGAGTTTTCCAAACTACGTTTAAGACATGTTAAACTGTCTAAGCCTTTCTTCTTCTTCTACAACTTGGTTTCCCTGCTGCCTGCCATCGTTTTCGTTCTCTCTGTCGCTGATTTACTCCTTCTCTTATTGAAGATAAGTTAATTGAACCGAGAATGTACGAGAGCTTCGAATCGAAAACTTGCTTAATTACCTTGGTATGCATTCATCTTCTTTTTAATTCTGTTCTTCCTGCTTTCTATGACTTTCTCATACCAACATTTATTTCCTATTTGTTCAAATACTCATGTAATATACCTGTAAAAAACGGAATAATCGATAATAAAATATCACGTACAAGATATGGAGCTTCCTAGCTTTTTGAGAAAAAGTCTTCAAACTTTGTTATTTCTTTTATTTTACAAACATTCCTACCAGCGCTTAAATACGTAAATTTCTTAGTTCAGAAACAAATCGTAAGTACTTATGTATGTTGTCATACAGTTTTTCAATGTCGTTTTATATTTTTTTTTAAAATTTTTATGACATTTAAAAAAAGTATGTAACTCCTCTTTGTCAATATAATGCAATTGATAATTTTTATTCAGCTGGAAAAGTTTCCTTTTATTATATATGTACTGTATAAAAAATATCAATCATTAGTTAGCAGATTGTATCCACTGTACTCTTGATTTCTCCGAACAGTGACACACATACTACTTGAAACTTAAATATAATGAATAATATCAAAGATTAAGAACTAAAGATTGACATTAATGTCGAATCCATAGTTTTCAGGGACATTGAGATGAATACTGACACTACTGATGCCACTTAAATCCAAGTTCAGTTCTTATCGGCACGGAAGTTGAGAAAGGGTAAAAAAAATGTCCAAAATGACTGAGATTAGTGTCGAAGCCATGCTTTCTAGGGTCGGGAAAACAGTTGACCTGTTTGAAATCACCTTTGTGACGTAGTACTCAACTGAAGCTCTGGAATTTATCACCTCACTTTGATTTTTTTTTAAAGTAGTCTATGGGGAGTGTTTTAAAATTTATGCCAAAAGTAGAATATTTTACGAACTTTTATCATTTTATTTTCATTGGAATGCGTAACCTAAGAGAGAGAATGATTCAAATATTTTTCATTAGCCTATTCTACCCGTGCGAAGAATGGATGTTTCAGCTAGTACAATATACGAACTAGGGATGGCCAAAATTTTCCAGGATGCGGATTCTAGAAAATTTATTTGCAGAAATCGGAAATTTTACTTTCCACATTTCGGAAAGATTGCGGAATTTGAAAAAAATATCCGGAATTTAGTAAATTTCTAGAATTCGAAAAAATTCCGGAACTTTTCCGAATTCTGGAATATTTCTGAAAACTGAATTTTTCCTTAAATCCGGATTTTTCTATCAGTAATGCAAACATACTTGAAAACGAATTCCTTCATGTTATAACATTTTGTTGAGATTATCTGGCTCACTTCTACGTTTTTTTGTGTTCATTATTTTTTTAATTATTAACTAACATTTTTAAAAAATCAGGGTGAGCTTAGCCAAGACTCTTCATTAAAAACGGAACTCCTGCATTACTACTAATCAAAATACGAGATTTAGGGATTTAAAATTATTTCAAGCATATTCAACTCTGAAGACACATATTTACATTCAAGATAAACTGAAGAAAAAGTGGTAAGAAGAAACGCAGTAAGTAAAAACGAAGAAAAGAAGAGAGCAGAAAGACGAAGAGTATTAGGGTGAGTGAGTAGATCCTAGGATTTAAGAGTTAGAAAAGTTCACGTGTCATGCCACTGACCATCAAATACCCACTTGACCCCTTAAATCCACTTATAAGCCCCCTTGCCTTTGGCTCTTCGAAGTCAGTATCAATCTTTTCCTGCTACCGATCTCCCACCCTTCACTCCCTTTCGTTTTAACCATTCCCTTCTGTTCTCTTTGTTCTTTTCGCACTTTTTTCAAACTCACTTTTACTTTTCTATACGTTATTTCTTTTCAGTTTCTCTCTTTCTTTTTGGTAGTTTTCCTTTTCTTTTTTGGCACAAAATTGTCATCTTTTCTCAGACTTCGATTTTCTTTCGACCATTTCTTTTCCTTATTTTTTTTTTATTTTCTACTACTGATGTTACCCCACCTTCATCTCTTATTCACCCATGATTCTACCACCATCAGCTTTTGTCGCCCAACTTCGCCATTTTTACCGTTATAAACTATATCACAGAAAGAAACACACAAACACACACACACGTTCAAAAGCACGGATGTTCTAAATAGCATCAGAAATGCCTTCTGAAATCGGCAGGGGGTGGTTTTACGGCATTTTCAAAACCATCATATATACTTTTTTTCCTTATTATTTATTTTCATTCATTTTTTCTCCTTTTTCCTTTACGTTTCGAAAAGTAGAAATGCTAGAAAAGAGAGGGAAAAACTATTGGTGGAACGGAATAGACAGGAGACTCTGTGTGTGTGTGTGTGATATTACGAGAGAATATGTGTAGCAAGGAAGAAACTTATTTCTTTTCTTTTCGAAGTCGAATCATTATAGGGAAGAAGAAGATGAAGATATCACTATAGGAGAGGTTAGGAAGATAGATAAAAGAAAGAAAAGAACGTAAAGAATATTTTTGCATTATAGGCGAAATACACACACACACACACACATATATATATATATATATATATATATATATATATATATATATATATATATATATATATATATATATATAGATAGATAGATAGATAGAGAGAGAGAGAGAGAGAGAGAGAGAGAGAGAGAAAGAGGAGACAAGAAAGTGATGCAATGAAAAAATATACTACACAATCCCATTTGAATCCACGTTGCTTACTGAGAACAAAATCTTTCCCCCTACATATCGGTGAAAAATTGATACATAGTTTTAAAAGGAGATCAGTGGTGGAAAAAAATATTTTTTATCTCTTAATTGTTTCTAGTTGTTGTTTTAACAGTGAAACCTATCTTAAGAGGAATCGAGCGGGACTCGCAAAAATTGACGTTAAAATCAGATCTCCACTTAACGACCTTTCCTTTAAAAAATACATGCTTATAACGAACATAGTGAGGAAATATATTACTGTACGTACCTTGTTCAATTACAGTACTTCTTTCTTCTACGAATTACTACAAACACAAAAAGAAAAAAATAAATAAACACAAAATATACTATGCACACGTTTTCTTAATTTTTCCGTCAGTCAAGCAGGGTTTTCTGTATATATTGCTGCTTGGTTGCTCGACTTTCCGCAGCCTAAGAAACTACATTAAGTAAATCAGAGTCATTTTTCCGTAAGACAAATTGTCCAGAAAAGTTTAACAAAAGAATGAAGAATTAACTGAAGATAGTGTAATATATATGTTTGTCCCTCATATAATGTCTAAAAATTTTCAAAACGCTGTACTCCGGAACTCAGAATTTTCAGTTAAAGGTTTATTTTGTTTTCCGTTGTCCGTATAATACAGTTTCCGCTTTATAAATTGATTTCTACACGTTTTCCTCCTAAATTCGTGGGACCATGAAATATTTCCGTTTAATAAATGATCCGTTGAAGGCAGGTTTTACTGTATTTTCTTCACTTAATATGCTAATCAGTTGTTTTCTTCAGTTCAAATTAGTACTCTGTTATTGCATACATATGTATTTCACAGAGAAAATATATGTATTTTTTATGATTTTAATCATACAAATTAAAAAGACCCCATTTCTTCTCTTTCTCCTCTTTCTTATTCCTCTTCTAGTAATAATAATAGATTTAATAGTAATAATAAAGTCTGTTAAAAAACAGTGAAGAAAATCACGCTATTTTATGTATGGGATATGGAATAGCCACTTTTCTAAACATCTTTGGATTTTAGGCAACCAACATTACTCTGGTATTGTGCAGGTTCCATAGAAGCAAGGGAATGTTACAAATTTTAAACAAAATATGGATAATCATTGTTAAAGTCACTGTTACCAGTGAAAATGTTATCGGATCTACTCTATTAATAAACTCATAAACTGAGAAAATAGCTCTAGAGCTGTCTATTGCAAACGCTTTTCAAGAGTTATCGTGCGGAGTAACGAATAAACGGACAAACTAACCTGTACAATCTTATAAGTCCCATTGCGTGATAATAATAATAATAATAATAATAATAATAATAATAATAATAATAATAATAATAATAATAATAATAATAATAATAATAATAATAATAATTCCAAGTATGCTATGCATAAATATGGGGAGGCTTAAGACTGATACACACATAGGTGCCGTGCCTTCGCCGTTCCCATGCCAATTCGCCGTTCCGCAACAATTTATACATATTATACCATGCCGTACCTGTGCCGCTGTTGCTCTTTACATCATTTCCCAAAATGGATTGCAAGGAGGAACACTACGTGTCATTTCGTGTGCTCCGAATAAATCTGAAGGATCGCGGATGACGAGTCACGATTGGGTTTGTTTCATCCAAGGAGGCCTGTCGGAGCACGGCATAGCACGTCATGTGTGAATTATAGAAAGTAAAAAAGACAACGCAATGAATTTTCAACATCAAATTCCGAAAAGAAACTTCGTGGTGTACGGCATGGGAACGGCATACCATATGTGAATAAACCTTTACAGAACGGCTGTCTCCGTTCGTCTGTTGACTTGTATCACAGCAAAACCAGTTAGAGAATACAAGCAATGATTTTCTGATAAGGAGTAAGCATCCCAAGAATAGTTTCATCTCTGTCCTTTCATACGTCTATTCCAATCTATATCTTAAGGGGCTGCGGTGGCTTAATGGTAATGCGTTCAACTGTGGTTCGCGCGGTCCCTGCTTCGATCCCAGTTCGCGCCAAATGGGCTTTGTGGTAGATCAAACACGGTGTATTTTGGTTTTCTCCGTTTCCTTCCACTTTCTTAATTCCACCATTTCATTCATTCTCATCATCAACGTTTCAGAGCTTTGGACCAACTTTAACTAATATTTCTTATGAACGAAATTCTTATCCTGAAATTTCAACGTTCCGAATTAGTATACGCCTAAGTGGCCCGCATTATATGACAGAATGTAACACTTAACAAAAATATGGGACAGTAAATCTTAGTGACATTTGTCAATTTCGACTCCCTCCCCCCGATGTGTACCTATGACTACCGGGATATTGACATAGTTCTATCGCTATTTGAGTGTGTGTGTGTGTATGTTAGCACTAAACTTGCCACCAATGACTTTATCACTCAAGAATATACGTTATTCTTTCTATTATTATTAATATATCGCTCTAAATACAAATTTGGGTATAAGAAACAGGCGATCTGAACATGTTTCATAAGTGTGTCTTGGCTTTGGGGCTTACCAAAAAGCAGCAACTTTAGCTGGAGCTGTAAAGTTGTGTATGCTCGTAACGTAGAAGTTTGTAGTGTTTTGAAATCTTTGTTTTATGTAACATCAGGAAACATAAAGCTTGTTATTGTTGGGTTAGAGCTTAGCGTCACTTTTAGCAGCAAGGCAATATAACACATGCACCCACAGCTTAATGTGGAATCTGAATACTATGAGCTTCCACCGGGAACAGATCCAGGGTCTCCCGCGACGAAAGCTTAAAACGAAGAAGCTTAGCAAAAAAAATCCCAGTGAATGAACTGGGACTATTGAGGAAAAATTTGAATATTTCAGTTTTCTTTTATAATTGACTGACTATACTGGTAAAACCTTGGGAGCAAATAGATTCTCAGTTATTACAAGAAAAATTTCTTATAAAGTCGAATTTTAAGAAGGAGTGTAATAGTAACCCAGAGTTCGTTAATTTCGCACATGATAAAATTCAATGAACAGGTTCTGCTTCTGTGGTGATGAACTTTCAAGTTTCTTTAAACCATAACGCTAGTTATTTATTTGTCGCACACAAGATTACTTAGCTTGTAATCGAACCAAAGAATGTTAAAACAGAGTTGAACATTCTACTACTTAGCAACTGTGACAGCCTCATAAAGAGTAAAACGTTTCTTCGCATTTACTGAATGGTATATTGATTTGCGTAAATCAACGACAAATCAATACCTTTTGAACTGAAAATTCATCAAATAGTCCCACCTGGAAAAAAAAAATGAATAGGGGAGAAGGAAAATGTATCAATTATTGCCTACTACGTCAAATGTTATAAACAGTGAATCCTACATGTCAAAAACAAATCACGTGGAAACTTTTTTTTTTTTTTTTACGACGGGGCAGTGGTGACGGGTATCGGACAGAGGACAAAAAAAATGGAGCGAGGGAGAGAGGAAATGGTGATGAGTGACCACACATACATCACATCCCCACACGGAAGCAAAATACGGACCGCAAATCACGCAACTGATCAATTGACGAAGCAGCACATGCGACTGGCCACAGGAAATGTGTCCATGTTGAGTTTATAGCCCAGGACGCACCTGCAAGTGACGGGTTTGCCATTTCACCGCTTTTCAATACGGAGGCGATACATTCATACATACATGCATACACACGTATACATACAGTATATATATATATATATATATATATATATATATATATATATATATATATATATATATATATATATATATATATATATATATATATATATATATAAAGGGTGTTGAATGGTATTAGTAAGGGTGGTGGCTTTGTGACACTTTTTTCCCTGTAAAATTCATCTCTCGCTTTTCTCTCTAAAAAATGAATCCAATAATTTTCTTCTTTTCCCCTTGAGTAAAGGAAAAAAGAATATTTAAGCGTTAGTAGTGTATACATTGTACACATACTCATTCATACTGTATGCAATTCTCATGTGCTCTAAGGTTTATTTAAAATCATCGAACATTTAAAAAAAAAGTCATGACCTACATTTTTACATTTTATAGAACTTGATTCCTCTATCTATTCCTCTGTATATTGTAACAATTTAAGACTCTGTAATGTTCTGTGACGTTCTGTGACGTCACCACTGCTACTTATATTCTCAGCAAACCACACAGAAAGTACAAGGAGCAAACAACAAATTTGGTGCTGATAAAAGATTTGGTGAGAGGCAAACAGGAATATCAGTAATGTAGTTGTTGATTTTGCATAGTGTTTCTCACAAGACGAGAATTATTTTTCTAAATTCAAGATGAGATGACCAAAATAATAATTCTTGTCTCGGTTTCGAGAGGAGAGTCGAGAGAAACGAGAAATTTCTTTAGTTCCGTAGGTAATTCTAGTTCATTAAAGTCTCAGATGTGAAGCACTGTTTTAGTGTTACGTAATGCTTAATAGTTTTGCAGAGTCACTACTCGTGGAACTATGACTTGAACACTTCTTTTATTCCATTCATCTACCGTCCCTTCCCCTTATTTGCTTCACCTCTTACCTTTGTCCCATCTCCGTGCTTTTACGCCATACAATGGCTAGTTGGAAATGATTGGTCTATCGGGAACAATTTTTGCAATACAGTGCATCTTTCACTTACTCCTAGTGCCCCAATCTTCTTTAAATTTTCCCTCCATCCGATGGCAATATAAAGTAGCCCTCAATGCTGTTAGTCTAGTGGCTAGTGCGTGTGCATTTGATGCTTATGTGGTCCCGAGGTCGATTCCCGGTGGGAGAGCACATAAAATTAATCTCACAATTTTTCACTTTCTTTAACCATCCCGTATATATTCAATCTAAGACGCACTCCGATTTCTAAACTTCAAACAATTTCACGTCTTTCGTAACCTGAACACAAACTTTTCACTATCACTTTATATGCAGTTTTGTATGCGATTCCAGGACGCATCCCCAATTTTATATCTTTGGTAGAAAAAGTGCGTCTTAGATTCAAGTATATACGGTATCTCCTATAGCTTAAAGGGTATAACTTGGGAGATTAAACCAAAATCTCATTTCACAACAAAATATTTAATGAATTCCGAACCACGTTACTTAACAATACTTTAAATTTTTGAAAAGTGAAATCGTACGCACAGATCATGTTCACGAATGATTGTAATATAACTGTTCCATTGTTTCTATGGTCTCCATGCGGTTGACAGTCGAAGTTATTTGATCATGGAGGCTCCTTTTTGGATTAAATCACAACCAGCGACTTATATACACGGTATGTCAAAAGTCCCTAGCCATGGACCATCTCAGTTATAGGTAAAGATACAAAAAAAGAAAAAGAAAGAAAGTTGTTTCAGAATGGAAATACAGTATGTACTTTTCAATCTAGAATGGTGCTTTTTCTTTTCAATCGCACAGTTGTTTGGGTTCTACATCGGTAAGCCACTGTACCAAAATTGCCAACCTCAGAGAGCAAAATTATCGACTTTCCTCTTTAAAATTATCGTATATTCGTCATATATGTCATAATTGTAGAAGCAGCATAATACTACTAATAATAGCAATAATATATAATAAACTTATTTGGTAATCTTCAGTTTCCAACTCCAAATCAGCGTCATTGTCCTCAACATTTTAAAAAAAAAATCCTTAATTACATTACTCAGAACAACAACAATACTTCCACCTCCCCGTAAACATAATTGAATTTAAAGAATGGATAGAGGATTGCCATTTGACAATTTTCAAATCGTTATTGATTTTTTTAACGAGAATGATTTAGAAACATCAGTGTGTTTGTTTTATAATTATTACATGCACACCTACAATTTATTTGCACATTAAAAACTGCAAAAAGAAAAAAATGTGCGTTCTAAAATTACCGTATATTTACCTATTATCACAAGGGCAATATCATGAACAGCATTAAGGATTAAATTATCGTTTATCACAATAAATTATCGTATGGTTGGCAAGGCTGTGCCGTATGCTAAACGAAGAAATAACGTTGCTAGTTTAGCAGGCTGTTTCTTTCGGCCCTCCACTACAATAATACACCGTTGTTTTAGAGTTAGATTTGAAATGAAATGAAATGAAATTTTTGAGTTTTACGTCCCACGCTTATAGAGTTAGATTTGAGTTATTTTAGATTCTCCTCAAGAAAATGTACACGTTCTCTGTGTCATTTAGGCTGTCGTTACGTTTCATTCGAACAGCATACTCAATTGGAACCGGTTTTTTGCTTTAATATAGGTTGTCTTACTTGTGTGGAACTCAAACTTCTGGTGTGATTGAAAAAAAATACAATTTTAGATTGAAAACCATATATCTCCAATAACTTTCCCCTCTTTCCATCATTTCGTCATGTTCACTCATAACGAGTTGGTCTAAAGCCCCGACATTTGATATACCCTGTATACGTGTATATGTGTGCTGGGAAAAGACCCCTTCCAAGGATAAGGTGTTCAAAAAAGCATTCAGTACTCTCCTTAATAAAACGTATAACTAACACCAAGTAGCTGTTCAGGTATCTTGCTGGTCGTACGCATGCATGCTGTCTGTCTGTATGTGGTATGGCAGGGGTGTCATAAATGGGAGATTTTTTTTTTAAATATGTCGCATCGTTTGCAAGATATGAGCCTACTTACGGTTGAAGTTTCTAATGTTTTCTTTCTTCTTGCATCCACTATGTAATAAGCAAATACATTACACATATACAATTAATTATGTCAGAGATATATATAGTGTTCATTGGCCAAAACACTCCAAACAACAAAGATTCATCTTAGACTAGAGAAATGGATATCCGTTTTTCATTATCATCTGGCCATGAAACAAACACCTACGAGATATGCAACCCCTATATACAACTATGTTGCTATGTTGTGTTGGAATGTATAACTCGTAGGATATGATGCTTTAATTTTTTAAAATTTCAACACTTCCAGTATACCCTTAAAAATGTCCCTCGAATTTTAACCTATGAGAACGCACACATTCCTCGCACCACGCACACTAAATACTTGGGTGTGACTTTAGATCGTGGGTTTACGTTCGCCTCACACATAAAAGACATAAAGCAACGAGCATTACGCAAAATATCAGCATTGTACCCCATCTTTCGCTGCAGTTCAATTTTTCATGTCCGCGCGCACATATTCAAAATGATAGTCCTATCGACGCTTTCTTATCCATGCTTTGCCTGGCAACATGCTTCTAATAGTCATCTTCAAACACTCGAAAGTGTGCAAACGAGAGCTGGTCGTATCATCACTGGACACGACAGATATACACGCAACAGCCAAATTCTGGAAGATTTAGAGCTGCCCCCTGTTAGGGAAGTTTTACGGCATCTCCATCATGAGTTCTGGCATACTTTACCAAGACATGTTAATCCAGCTATAGCTACCATCGGCACCGAATGCACTCTACGGAACGTCCATCGCACGCCACGAATTTAATATATTTTCATAGCTCGTAATGACATCATCATCTACTCTGCGACAGTTGTAGATGTAGACTTCCAGCCATAACAAAACAATAGTACTACCCAACAAGCCACCTGCGCATCTGTGCATATTCGTTATGCCATTTTACTCATGGAGTCAGGGGCTTCGGCCCGATACTCTTTACAAAACTTCAGCATTACTGTGAACGTGACCATGACCGTGACCGCGTTTGTTGCTATTGTAGCATTTTAATAGATAGATAGCGATCTTGAGTTACACATAGGGTGGGCTCTAACGTCATTTCCGATAATCTGAATATTACATCATGATTATGTTTGTTTATAAGGTGCTGATTGCTCACTAAGCAATATTCACACTCCATAGTCATGTAAAATATTGTTTTAATAATTGCTCAGAAAGCTATAAGTAACTTTCCGAGTAATAAAACAGTACATGGCTATATATACAGTACGTGATTAAACTGATTTGTGGTTAAATTATAACGATAGTCAAGTTATATATATGACCAACGTAATAGGTTTTACTGTACATGAAACTAAATATCATCTTATTAATAGGTTTTTTATTCCGTAAAGTATACGATTAGTAATCCAGTAAACTAACAAAAAGTCAAATTTATATGCAGTACGATTAGTAATCCAGTAATCAAACAAAAAATCAAATGATACATGCAGTATACCATTAATAATCAAGTAATCAAACAAAAGTCAAGTGATACATGAAGTATACCATTAATAATCCAGTAATCAAACAGAAAGTTAAATGATACGTGCAGTATAGATTAGTAATCTAGTAATCAAACAAGATACATGCTATATACGATTAATAATCCAGTAATCAAACAAAAGGTCAAATGATACATGCTATATACGATTAGTAATCCAGTAATCAAACAAAGCGTGAAATGATACATACAGTATTCGATTAATAATTCAGTAATCAAACAAAAAGTCAAATGAAAATTGCTGTATGCGATTAGTAATCCAATAATCAAACAGAAAATCAAATGATACATGCTATATACGATTAGTAATCCAGTAATCAAACAAAGCGTGAAGCATGCAGTATTCAATTAATAATTCAGTAATCAAACAAAAAGTCAAATGAAAATTGCTGTATGCGATTAGTATTTCAGTAATCAAACAAAAAGTCAAATGAAAATTGCTGTATGCGATTAATAATCCAGTAATCAAACATAAGGTCAAATGATACATGCTGCATACGATTAGTAATCCAGTAATCAAACAAAAAATCAAATGATACATGCAGTATACCATTAATAATCAAGTAATCAAACAAAAGTCAAGTGATACATGCAGTATACCATTAATAATCCAGTAATCAAACAGAAAGTCAAATGATACATGCAGTATAGATTAGTAATCCAGTAATCAAACAAGATACATGCTATACGATTAATAATTCAGTAATCAAACAAAAAGTCAAATGATACATACAGTATAGATTAGTAATCCAGTAATCAAACAAAAAGTCAAATGATACATGCAGTATACGATTAATAATGCAGTAATCAAACAAAAACTCAAATGAAAAATGCTTTACACGATTAGTAATCCAGTAATCAAACATAAGGTCAAATGATAAATGCAATATACAATTAATAATTCAGTAATCAAACAAAAAGTCAAATGATACATGCTGTATACGATTAGAAACCCATTAATCAAATAAAAGGTCAAACAATACATGAAATATATGACTGGTAATAAAGTAATCAAGCAAAAACACTAACGATACATGAAGAATACGATGAGTAATTCAGCAATTAAAAAACGTTACATAAAGTACACCATTAGTGAAAATACACAAAATATACGATTAGCAATTCAGTAATCAAACCTGAAAACCAAACACCAGATTGGTTAAGAAAATGCCACAAGTGAAAAGGTACAGAGACAAAGAAAAGAGTAGGTAAATGATACAGAGTTGAGAGCACTGATGTCTTGAAGGACTGTTGGCTATTGTTTAGAAGTCTATTGATGCGTTGTCATCTCTCCACAGGGCCCAGATGGGTGTAGTCATCTGTTAAAATAGCTTTTGTTTCGTCATTTTGTGATTGGTCAGGCATCAAACAGTTGAAACATTCAAGTGGAATCGAAGTTTTCTTCATTCATTAAAAAAAAAAAAAAAAGTTTCTTTTCTTTCAAGAAGGAACAATTGCATCAGCCGAACTGAACAAAATTCAAAGAACAAGGTTAAAATAAACTTGACGAACAACAACAGTATAGATTCTGGCAAGCGAAGTAATGCAAGAGTTTTTGTTAGGTGAAATCTCCTCACTATAATATAAATAAATATTCAGTATTTATTTACAATATAATAAAACAGAAATGAGTTAATTTACTGTAAATTACTGACAAATATACTGTAGAAATATCCTTGTTAAATCAGGGTGATACATAAAATGAGAAGAATAGTTAATATTGAAATGAAAAAAAAAAAACATAATAGTTACTACTACTACTGAAATTGAATGAAATGAAAATGAAATTGCTAGTTTTACGTCCTACGGTTACGGCCTGTGGGTTAGAGGAGACGGGTAACTAATGAAAGTGAATGTTGTGCTATGAGAATGAGGAAGGAAACGGGATAACCCAACGAAAACCTATGAGGACGATGCTGTTCACCAGAAATTTACATTGCGTGGGATCGAAGCAGAGATGAGAGATGAATGCCTCATACCAGAAATCAGTGCTCTACCACTGATCCACCGTGCACCCCCTTCCCGCGCACACACGCTCATATTTGCCACTAATTAGTTGTTTTAAGTGTAAAATATTATAGCGTACTTTTCAGTAGATACAAAGATAGTTCAACGCTACATGGTAAGGACTATTTATTGGTTTGGCTAGGTTCGATATCAAACAAGGCTCGCGGTGGCTCAGTGGTAAAGTGTTCACCTCTGGTGCATGGGGTCCTCGTTTCGATCTTAGAAGTGAACTTTGTGGTGGACAAACACCGTATGCGTGGGTTTCCTCGGGTTTCCTCGAGTTTCTCCCGCTTTCTTCATTTCACCTTTATATTCATTTTTCATCACCGTCTCCTTTTAGCCTAGCTGGCATATACGTGAGACGTAAAACTTAAAAATTTCATTTCATTTTGAGATTGATTTCCAGTAATGGTTCGAAAACGAAATGAAATCTTTGAGTTTAATGTTCCCACGATTATACCCGTTAGGCTAAGGGAGACGATGATCAGTGAATGATAATGGAATAATTGGTGGAATGAGCAAGTGGGAGGAAACGGGAGTACCCTTGAGAGAACCCACGAACACGAGTTTGTCCACCAAAAAACTTACTTGTCCGGGGATCGAACTAGGAATTTCACGTACCAGAAGTAAGCGCTCTAGCACTGAGACACCGTGCTTCCCCTCCCCCCCCCAAGTAATGGTTTGAATTTCAAATCTCATATAGCTTCATAATGAAAAGTAACTTTAAATTCTAGAAAAATAAGTAGAATTAGTGCCATAAAAATCAATAAGATATGTAGTAGTTATTTTTAAGTTCGATTTGAGAACTTTATATTCCCTCTCTTTCTAAGGCGATCGAGTGTTGAAAGCATTTTTGAAGGATCATTTGAAAAGCGAAAGGCGTAGTCTTTTTTCCACTCCCAATAAAGGTTGTTAAAAAGGGCGTTATCACACTGTCTCTTGATTGATCCAATGATCATTGACTAAAGGCATTTTCTTTACGCTACAATAGCCATTCTTTTGCGTTCTTTTTGTTTTTGTCCTTTTCATCCAAAGAACGTTACCCAACCTTCACGTCATTCTTCAAAGAATGGTGATTTCCTTTCTCTTTACTTGTTGATTTCCGTTATTGTATATTTTTATGTATTCCTCTTCTATCTCATAAGTAGAATGGGCATCACTGTTGGGACTATATGCGTCGATGTAACAGACCGTCTGTCACTATTACTAGAAATCAAACAATAGCCACAATCTATTCCTTAATAGCATATACCTAGATATGTATCATATACAGTCAGGGCCGGGCCTAGGCAATTTTCGCCCCGTGCAACGACATCATTTACCGCCGCCCCTTTCTCCAGAAATAATAAATTTTAAAAGCCACGATTTTAAGTATGCTACACCATCATGAACAACGAAGGGAAAGGAAAGTGCACTCACACTCAGAAAGGACTAAACATTACAAATACAATCTCGCTGTATTTGTCTTTTTCTTTAAATAATAATCTATTATGTTACTGGGGTTATGTTAGTGAAAGATAAAGCAAACATACTTGCAGAGGAAAAATGGAAATCCTTTTTTATACAATCCAATATCGAACCTCAATCTCAATATATCAGTTTACAAATACAGTGCAGCTAGCCTTTTTTATCCTTATTTCTTTTTTTCCCCTCTACATCTGTTAATTAAAAAAAAAAGCTTGTTCCACCTTCAACGATAAGGAACTTATTTGTGACAAAGACAAGAGTAGTTTTCATATCAAAACTGTGATAACTATCTAAATGGAGCAAGTGTTTGATATTGTTCCAGAATTGATTTCTCGCATTTGACAACAATCAAGCAATTCATGCTTGGATTTGATTGACCATTTGCTTTAGCATTGTCCATGTGACCTTAAATATAAACTAATGCGAGCTAAACGTGATTTAGGAATGCAGTATTCAAATAGGTCAGCTTAATAAATTTAACATCATCATCATGAAGTCTGTTACCAAAAATAAATATTTCCTTTAAATAATAAAGTTATTACAGATTTTGCCACCCTGTGCAAGTGCGTAAGTTACACATACGGTAAATCCGGCCCTGTGTACTATATATCGGGAACACGGTGGCTCAGTGGTAGAGCATTTGCTTCTGGTGCGTAGTGTTCCTGGTTCGATCTCCAGTCAAGTAAGTTTGTGATGGACAACAAAGTTTCCGTGGGTTTTCTCGAGATACTCCCGTTTCCTCCCACCTTCTCATTCCAGCACTTCCTCCATCATCATTCACTTGCCTCCTTAATCATCAGTCTCCCTTAGCCTAAAGGGCATAATCGTGGGACGTTAAACTTAAGAAGATTTCATTTCATTTTGAATAAAGTAATAAGGAAGTGGGTTGTCAAGAAAACTGAAATAACGGGTGCTAGAAATGGATCCGCTGACCAAGCTCAATATTCAAACCGTAAGTGGCTGTAAATTTCTACCATTTTCAGTTTTAATAAACAGATAAGGCTGTAAATATTGTCTACTCTTGAGACACTGAATCAATTCCAGAAAATTGCCTCTCGTTATCTATTACAGTTCCTGTTCTATCATGATCAAATTTGAAACCGGAAAAGGTTGATTTCCATCATTTCCAGTTTGAATACAGTGTCAGAGCAGGAGATAGAATATATTCTAGGGACCATGAGTCGATTAAAAAAAAAAGAAAGATGCTTCTCACCATCTCTTTTTGTTTTTCCTTTGATATACAGAGTGTCCCAAAAGTAAAGGTAAAATATGAAACCACAGATTTCTGGCATCGAAACAAGTAAAAAAAAAAAAAAAAATGACCTATAGTCCGGAACTGGACAGAAGCGAAGCTAGGTAGCTTCGAATGTGAAGGAAAAGGAACTTTATATTTAGGGAAAGGAACTTGCCACTTACACAACCGCATTGAAGATGCATTTGAACAGTTACAGAACACACTGGGAGTGATGGAATGCATTCGAAACTCACGATTAGCACGTTGCATAGACGGACATGGAGAACAGCACTTTGGACATCTTTTGTAGTTGCGTTTATTGTTAGCACGTATGACCTAGTAGTTTGTAGTGCTACTTTGTGTAAGATACTGTTACAAATAAAGTACGTCGCTGTAGATTCTGCCTGTTATTCCATTACATTATAAGACCAGTTATACTCGTTCTTTTTTCTAGCATGTATCTGCAACTTTCTATCTGGTATACCACTTTCCATTGCCCCTGATATTATGCAAGCATGCTAAGTGGTCTTTGCTTTGACTTTCATTGTACATGTGGGTGTAATCGTGCCACGGATAATAACTTTTTTCTGTATGATTTCCATCTTTACTGCACCATTTCAATACCCCTGCCGTACAGACATTGATTGAATCCCTAAAAACGTATGGAGAATATCTGGTGCAGTTTAACATGTCAGGTCAAGATGATCTTTATGTATTAATGAACACCTTCCTTGTTTCCATCATTACTCTGCTGGCAGGTGTGAAGTTTCTTTCCCCCCACCTTCGAAGCAGTCTAGCTGTTCCCTGTCCACTTACGGACTATAGGTCATATAAGCTTTTTTCTTGTTTTGGTGCCAGGAATTTGTGGTTTCATTTTTTACCATTACTTCTGGGACACCCTGTAGTCGATAGATTAATGGACGGATGGACAAAGACGTTTTATGAAGATTCCCTGTACTTGCATTTCATAGTTCAGAAGTTTAACAATCTTTTTAAATTTTGTGCTGTGATCGAAAGATCGGGGAGGCTTCGAGGCTTCGATCTTGAATGAAAACGGTTCCCGACTTTGAGATAAACTGAGCTATGCTTTTCTAAAAAGAACTTTCCTTATTAATAGAACTAAATCAAGAAAAGTAACACTAGCTGTCAACCCTGGATCATATAAAAATTCATGCCTATTGGAATGTGCTTCTACTAAAAGAAGATAAGAAAAGGACTCAAAAGAAGTAGCTAGGACATTGAACAGAGGTGGAAGCAATACAATTCATTCTTCTCTCCTTTTCCTCCCGTGCGCTATTCTCTGACCGTGACAGATTGGTTTGATTTACATATCTTTTCGTTCGAAAGAGGCATCTGAAAAAAGTTGAAGACGCTGCTTGTGACCATCAAGAACTACAGAGGATGAAAGCAAAGGAAAACAGGACGAAGGGAAGAAGAAGAATAAAACCCACGCTTACTTAACAATTATTATTATTATTTTCGATTGATCGGTCTTCTTATTCAAGAGAGACTGTCAAATGCATCTTTTTCTATAAAAATCAGATACATGAAGCTTACGCAATAATCAATATTCACATGCAACACTACGACTGCGGTTATTTTTAATAATAATAATAATAATAATAATAATAATAATAATAATAATAATAATAATAATAATAATAATAATAATAATAATAATTTTTGGTTCTGTAGTAGTAATATTAATAGTAGTTTTAGTATTAGTAATTGTATCCTGTATGTAGGAGTTCTCAACCTCTTCCACTGTTGTACCACCGAAGAATATTCGTTATAAATACCACCATATGTCATACGTACCACCACCCACGGCTCCTGTACCACGAATAGTTCGCACACAAGATTGAGAAACCTGTTCTACTTCCATAATGAAACACACTTAGAACAATTTAGGCAGTAGTGTTTTATAAATATACAACACCGGAGAAAAGGGGTTGTATTAGTTATTATTATTATTCCATAAATTATTCATGCAAGTCTGGTGTCGCAAGGAATGAGATACCAGTTGGCATAACTGTTTATCTATATGAGAACAAATAAACTTCAATTAGAGACAAAATATGTTAAGATTGGATGGAAAGCACTGAACTACAGCCAGCAGCTCCAACCATTATTTGCGGAAGATCAGCAAACAGGTGAAAGTAGAGGCGGAAACTGGGCATGATGGGAAGTTGTATCCGTGACACTGAGAAGCTTACTTTAAAGTATCAGAGTGTAGTTGATTGGATTAGAGTTAAGGATCCATTTCAGCAGCGAGGCTAAATGAGACGTGGACCTACAGCTTAACGTGGAACCCCAAACCACATGAGCTCTCAGAGGATTCAAATCTGGGTATCCCGCACCGAAGTCAGGTAAAGTAATAGAGTATACTAACCTACAATTCGAAGCAAAGTTTTCGTTTTAAGAAAAGTAATTAGAATTATTTGCGTAGCAATGAAATGAAATTAAACTTCTAATTATAGATCCCATGGTTATGTCCTCTAAGTTAAAAGAAATGGTAGTTTAAGAGTACTTAGCATACTAAAGTAGGTTAGCATACTAAAATTAATACAAAATTTACCACTTTTTTCTTTTGCTTGTTTTTCAAAAGTGAAGGGAGATAATGAAATGGAGCTTACGACAATTATATATATAATGTTATTCTACAACAAAAAATATGAATCTAAAGAATTTCCAGTATTGCCATCTATAGAAACTACAATGTTGCCAGAATAACATTTCCCCCAAAATCTAAGTTAAGGCAGCAACTAGAGGAACGAAATACACACTGCATTTGATCACGTATCATATTGTTTTGGTATCCTGTGAACTACTTTTTAAATAATAGTTGTAGTTATGAAAATTAAATAATAATTTTATGTAAAAACTAGTTCACAGGATACCAAAACAACGGCTGCAATGAGATTGCGCACACTTTTCCAGTTTTATCAGTTTTACCTGATAAGTCATTGACAAGCTGTCATTATGTACAGGATTGCGCACAGAAAAATTAAGCAATGTTGTCAGATAGAAAATATTTTCTCTTCTGTTATGTAAATCTGTAAGAAAATAACAGCGGAATACCCGAACCAAGGGCCGAATAAAATTACTAGGATTGAGCTAATATAGAAAATACAGAGGAATTAACACATAAGGATAGAGAAGCTATATACTGCATTCGAAAAAAGAAAGATCTCACACCAGTTCTTTCGAGAAATATTACAGAGGCTGCTTCAGTAAGTGATTGAAAGAGAAGTTGAGTTCAGTTATCATGGAGAAAAGTTACTATTTATAAATGAAGAAGCTAAGATTATCATCCTAACTTGTGTGAGTAACATTAGGTACGAACAATGATAGCATTTACTGTGCATAGTCGTAGTGTATGTAATAAAACTTGTAGATAGCTACATAATACTGTTTGTAATTATATATTCTAACTAGATTTAGGAAGGTGATTTAAGATATATATTGACAGATGCCATATTATTAATAAGTAAATCGTGTAATTTTGCAAGGATTATATTGGAATGCAGTGTAATTAGTATGAGGAAGTAGTTTACTCACATCGTTGTATTATACTAATAATATTTTAATTTAAGTTTATTGTATCGCACATATTATTGTAACGAGTATCCTATTATATGACCAGACGTTAACGACAGACCTCAATAAATTTACCAACGCAAAACTTTACGACAATGGAGAAAATTATTCACTTTTTCAATTTTCAATTTTTCTCTAAAACTTGGCTAGTAGTGGAAAGTGTGTATACTATATTACTATTATTATTATTATTAACATTAAGAATGTCATCATAAATGTTTGCTTTGTTTTATTGTTCCCACCTAGAATATGGGCTTCTTTGTTGAAGATACAATCAGAAACAAAATTGAAATTAAGATCAATTGCGAAAGGATATACCAATACACAAGAAAAGGAAGATTTAAAGAAACATAACATTATGTTGAAGCCGTATGAAATGCTTAACCCTTATAGATTCCGGCTTTATAGGTAAATTAGAGACTTTCAGTCAAGCGGCTACAGCATCATCCCTATTTGTCATAGGATCATGGTTCATACCTCGTTTTCTTTTTACAATAGAGCAACCTTTCAAATGGTACCATTCACATCTCCTTATCATGTCCCTGAGGCGGGAAATTTTGAGAGAAATCGGGATTTTTCTTTGAAAATATATATTTTTTTTTAAATTTTTGAGCCCTTCTGGACCCCCACTGTGTTAATGCAGAGATCTAAAACTCAACTGGAAAACACTAAGGGGTGTATTAAATGCCTGTACAAAATTTCAAGCTTTTATCTTGAACAGTCAGGGCGGGAAAAATATCAATAATCCCCACAATGCCCCAGATTACTGTAAAATACCTTGATCTCAGGCAGAACATTTCCTGAGACATCCCTATATATCCTAGAGTCATAGTTTGCCCTTTATTATCTACAGAATAAAAATACCTTTCAAACGGACCCTTCACATGCCTCCATCATGTATCTCAGGCGGGAAAATCGCGAAAAAAGGGATTTTTAAAACCACAAAATCCCTTTTATTTACCTTTTTGCCCCTCTGGATCCACCTTGTGCTAACGCAGAGATCTGAAAAAAATCTAATAAATAGTACTCGGTGGATTGAATTTTTGTACAAAATTTCAATCTTCTAGGTGCGAAAGTAAGCCCGCCAAAAAATAATGAAAATAGGCCTAACAAAAAAATTAAAGGCTATGATGTCATCACCTCCTATGTCTCGACGCAGGAAGGCGTGAAACCATACGTAACGTGTTCTACGGTGCCTCTAGACTTGAAAAAAAAAGTAAAAAGCTTTATTGGTTCTTTTTTAATCGAATAATAAAGACGCTACTTTAGCACCTAAAAATAGGTACTAGAACTCCGAACGGATTCAGATTATGAGACAAGAAAATTTTAACATTTGGATTGTAAATTTGGAGGTATCATGACTTCTTGTATCTACTGACCAAATTATATTATATATTTATTTTATTTCTCACCTAGCTCAATATAATATGAATTGTATTTCTAATTTCTGTTTCTATCCTAGTCTGAAGGAAAACCTTCTTTGCGCACAGATTATAAATCTAGCATTGTGGCAACGTTGGGCAAAAATCTGTGTTCAGAAAGACCAACAGAGATCTGTGCGCAATTCGGGATCTATAGTATGCGCAATCCTGTTGCTCCCAAAACAACATGATACGTAATCAAATGCAGTCGAGTTCACTCCTCTAGTCGCTGCCTTAATTTAGATCTTGGAGGAAATGTTATTCTGACAACACTGTAATTTCCATGGATGGCAACAGTAAAAATTCTTCAGGTTCATATTTTCTGTTGTAGACTAACATTATCTATGATTGTGGTAAGTTGCATTTCATTATCTTCTTTCACTTAAGAAAACCAAGCAAAAAAAAAAAAAAAAAAAAAAAAAGGTAAATTTTGTATTATTTTTAGTGTCTGGCTCAGTTATATCTAAATTGATGGAATGAGAATTTAAGAAGAAACGGCATAATCTCGAGAAAATACATGGACATAATGTTGTCCACTACAAAATAACTTGTCTGGAATTAAACCAGCGTCCCCTCCCTCCAGAAGTAAACATTCTACCATTAAGCCACCGTGCCCCTGTACAGAGGTGCCCTTTTTCTATGCAAAAAATGAAGGGAAACAGGAAAAAAGAAAGAAACCAAGAAAAAAGAAAGAAAATGGAAACGGCTCAGTGGTAGAGCGTTCATCTCCGATGCTTGGGGTCGCTGGTTCGATCCCAGCTCGCGCCGTGTGGACTTACCGGTGGACAAACACCGTGCTCGTGGGTTTTCTCGGGATTCTCCTGTTTCCTCCCACTTCCTTCATTCCACCATTTCATTAATTTCTCATCATCACCATCTCCTTTATCCTAATTGGCATAGCTGTGGGACGTAAAACTTTTCGAACAGTTCGTTAATATCGAATACCTGCTTACTGAAATGATGTATGCTGAGCACCAGTAATTCGTTCACATTGTTTTATCGTTACTTTTGAATACTACAATAGAATAAATTGCTTCAATCAGGAACTGAACTATATAACAAAGATCAACTAAATTTTAGATTTCAGATATAGAAAAAATAAACTGTCATTGAGGTGAAATACGAAAAGTGACAGAACAGAATTTCCCAATGAAACCAAATTAATTTTAGATTCAACGCTATTGTTTACCGAGAACGAATTAGTAAAGTAAATGGAACTAAATGGGAGACCATTATTTCCCTTTTGAGAGTTCGACATTGTGAAATTTCTCACGTTACAACAGGAGGTTTATGGGATCTAAAATCACTTTTCCATCCTTTCAGTAATCAGCTACCGGCATATGAAAAAGGAGAGAGGGGGAGAAATGAATCTGGAGGCGCCCTCTGATCAATCTATCCACATTTGGATTCCTCTGTAATCGAATTGCCTTCGCGGTTAGTAATTTGGACTACCGCAGTCTCTTACACAGCCTAACGGAGGAAATGCAGAAGCAGGAGTAATTTCTGTTCATTATTAAAGACATTCTCTTTAGACAAGTGAATACTTAAATATACGAAGCTTCAGCTCTTTGGCGATATCTTGAATTTTACCGCAAAAAGTACAACACTTGAAAGACGATAAATGACATCAATATTGATAGTACGGTACAGGGGTGAGGTACTGTAAAATCTTCAGATAAACTATTTCAGTTTGTGGTTCATTGCAAACGGATGGAAGATGCAAATGGAAAAGTTTCACCAGATATTTGCCTCTGTAATGACTACCATTTGCTCCATTTTCCTGTAAATTATTGAAATGTGCCCGTTTCTGCAGTATAGACATAGAAAAAGTACAAAATTCCGGTTTCTATTCCCGGTAGGGTACAGCAAAAAAATGTTGCCTTTTGGAATCAATAAAATTAATATATACACATAAGGAATTGTTTTATTTGTTATTTTATGGTATATATCGAGGTAGTAATTCTTGTAGAGTATATAGGTTTTGTTCGTAATTGAAATATGTTTACTTTTAACTTCGATATGTGGAAAAATATCAAACAAGGCAAAAGTGCTTTAGCGGCCATCTTTGATCCGCCATTTTGGATGGAAGCGAACTTGGAAAATTAGGGGACTTTTCAGGATTTGTTCTGCATGTAAAGAGAAACTAATCCTGAAATTTTCAGCGAATTATTAATTATTTTTACGCAAAATCCTAAAGTGTCTTTCCTGGTAAGATAGTGATATCGGTGTTTGATTCAAATTGGGTCGCTATTGGCCGAAAAGGTTACCCTTGACCTGAAACTACCTCAAAAAATTTCGTAACAGTGCTTCCACTTCAACCGACTCTTGCACAACAAAGTTACACACAGCTCGCGAAAGAGACTGCTGCCGGTAGAGAGCGCCACTGTGTGCGGCTACTGAAGCAAGCACTGATAGATACGAGGAACCGACGCGAGGTATGTGTAACTTTGCAAGAGTCGGTTGAAGTTGAAGCACTGTAACGAAGATATATTTGCTATTTCTATTCCGAAATGGACACAATCGAAGCATGCAAAGAACGACAGAAGCAGAAAATATATATTGTACTTAAGGGTATAACAGTTTTTTTTAACCAAAAAATCAGAAACGTGTCCCCCCCAAAAAATTTTCTACATTTTTTTGAAATTTTCAACACGCAAAAAAAAAAAAAAATAAAGAAAATACGTATCGATAGTTTTGAAAAAATAGCACATTTTCATCTAGATAGTATCTACAATCTGTAAAATTTTCAAAATTTTTGGACCACCCCCCACCAAAATTTAAAAAATATTCAATTTTGAGCATATATGATACGATAATTTGGTAAGCGAAGGGGTAGGGGTCAAACATTTTTTTGAGGTAGTTTTAGGTCAAGGGTAACCTTTTGGGTCAACAGCAACCCAATTTGGATCAAGGGCCGATTTCACTATCTTACTAGGAAAGACTCTTTACTGGGCTATGTAGATCTACATCGCATGGCCTCGAAACTGAGAAAGACACTAAAAAAAAAGTTTGTGCAAGAAATTTGCCATTTTCAGCTTTAATATTAATCACAAGAGAACAACAACGAGAAAAAAGTAACTCAACATAAAAAAAAAAAAAAAACAATTTCTAAGCAAACACAATGTTGAGTTAAAATATTGATGTGTTAACACTTTCGCCAATTAACTAGAATTTTGACTCCGTCAGGTACAATATAGGCCTAATACAGGAGAGAATTTTGAATATCAATATATAAAATGACTCTTAAGATTTCTCTTTCCTAATATCAATGGTGATTGGCTACAGGGAGAAATCAGCGTTCAGGGACATCTTAAGGACTTTGTATGCATTGATATGAAACTCTCTCTATGCTACTATACAGTGTCTGATGAAGTCAAATATTTAGTTAGTTCGCGAAACTGTTACACATCAATCTTTTAATTAAAACTTTGCGCTTTTCTCAGAGATTTTGTTTTTATATGTTAAAAATAACGAGAAACATTTTTTTTAAAAATTTAAATATGGATTCAGCATCCTTAACTTAGATTTCATGTCTGTCCATACCATTATACTGAAACCTAAACTGGTTCAAATTCACTAGAACTTCCGATTATAATATTGATTCAGATTATAATATTGTTCAAAGATTACGTTTAATTTTGGCTCTAAATTCCTCTATTGTTACCGGAAGAGGCAGAAAGCTAACACTTCCGGTTTCCTTATTTATCGTCATAAAGCAGAATTTGTAAAAGATAGCCAAGACAGTTATTTTGAAATAGATTCAATGATCCAAAAATAGATTTCATCTCAGCCCTTATTATTCCATTGAAATCTGCAGTAACGTATTTATGATTTCCAGTTTGAGCAGTGGATCTCTAAAAAGCAAAACCGGAATAGATAGCAAAAAATGTTTTTCTTCTCTTTTTTTAATAAAATTAAATTTTAGTTTGATGTCCCTTAGGCTAAAGGATACGAATGATAATTGATTATGAAATACTTAGTGGAATAAGAATGTGGAAGGAAATGAGAAAACTTCGTAAAAATCCATGGACATAATGAACACGTTGTCCATCAAAAATACACATAACCTGGACTAAACCATGAATCCTGCACCAGAGGTGAGCGCTCTACCACTGAGTCGCGGTGTCCTTCTTTTTTAAAAGAGCTTGGTTTATCAAAACTCCCTTGTATATTTACCCTGTCTGTCCGTGTGTCCATCCGACCGGCAGATAAAAAAAAATCCCAAGAATTAATTGAGGAATCACCATCGATTTTGCCTAGAGTGTAGAGGGTTAAAAATTAGGAATGGGATTCGTTGATGGACGCGATATTCCAACCAGCAGTAATAGAACTGAACCATTTCCAGTTTTAACGTTGAGCATATTATAGGGTAACACCGGCAATAGATACTGAGAAGCGGTTTCCTGCAATCGGTTAAGTATTTCAGGAAAACATTTCATTTTCATCCTAGACTCTCTATTAAAACCAGAAGTGATAGAAATATACTACAACTTTCCGGTTTCAATATTGATCTACATAGAGCAAAAACAAGAAGATATAGTGAGAAGTGTTTTTTTTTCTTGCTAAATCAATTTAGTATTGTAAGAACAGATACCATTTTCTCTCTTAATCCTCTATTAAAACCGGAAATGGCAGAGAACAACTACTTCCGGTTTTAACGTTGATTGCTATAGAGTAAAAACGGCAATGGATATCGAGAAGCGGTTTTTTGTAGTTAATCAAGCGTCCCAAGAATATATACTATCTCCACTATAATCTCTCTACTAAAACCAGAAGTGGTATAAATCTACAAACCAAACTCTTTCACGTGGTGTACAAATGTCACTGCTACTTGTCTATATATAGATTCAAAAATAATGAAATGAAATCTTTGAGTTTTACGCCCCACAGTTATGCCGGTTAGGCTAAAGGAGACGGTGATGATGAGTAATGAATGAAATGGTGGAATGAAGAAAGTGGGAGGAAACGGGAGAACCCCGAGAAAACCCACGAGCACGGTGTTTGTCCACCACAAAGTTCACTTGGCGGGGGTATATAGATTCAAGTCTCAATTACAGATTTCATCTCCTCTTTTATACATCCATTAAAAACAGACATGGGGGACAAGGTGGCTCAGTGGTAGAACACTTACTTCTGGTGTATGGGGTCTCTGGTTCGTTCCCCAGCCAAGTAAGTTTGTGGTGGAGAATATCATATTCGTGGGTTTTCTAGGGGTTCTCCCGTTTCTTACTACATTTTAATTCTGCCAATTCTTTTAATCATCATTCATTTGCCCTAATTATCATCTCTCTTAGCCTAAAGGGTATAATCTTGCGGCATTAAATTGAAACCGGACTTCATAAAATCTACCACTTGTGATTTGAATACTGGACACCAATAGTCTGAAGGTATTCCGTAGTTTCTCAATGCGAAACGAAACTCAGTTATTTTCTATACGTTTAGAGTACGAAAACAATCACTAACGTAATCCCACTTCAGAGAAAGAATAATCATCTCTAGATTCTAACATTCGTCTTTATTTCTCTTCTTCGCACAACAACGGGCAAAAAGAACAAGAAATGAGCGGAAGATGTTTTATTGTCAAAGGATGGTTATAGAACATACATATAATTCAGGAACACAAAGGATGAAAGATGGCTCAAATGAAATGCAAATAAAATGAAGGAATAAAAAAGATGATATAAAAGAGAGAAGTTCATATAAGCCGAAAATTCCAGTTGAAGCAATAATCAGGAATTGTTCTGTAGAGTTCTTCGAGACAAACAAATCGTCATTTCATTATATATATAGAAGCTGTGTGTGTGTGTGTGTGTGTGTGTGTGTGTGTGTGTGTATTGCACATATGCATGCACAGAACGGGTAACGTCACTATGCGAGCAGACAAAGGACACTAAAAAATTTTCATCTAACTGCAAAAAACCCATCGTCATCGAAAAATATTCCCCTTTATTATGGACAATTTATATCCTTGGTTGCTTCTCTCTTCTTTCTTTTTTTCGGGAGGCTTGAAATGGCTTTTGAGAATTGGTCGTATTGGAATTTCTAGCTGCAGGCATTGCCCATGTGGCATTCCACATAATGCACCTCAAGAGACTAAAAGACATACTGAGAGAGGTAGAGAAAGACGAAGATCTACTTCTGTTTTTTGGTTGCTTGATGTTGGCCGCAGAGAAGTAGTATTAGTATATACGGAACGAATACCAGAAGTTGTGTTCTTTCTATCTCAGTTCGTCTCCTGATATATACACACACTACGTCTCCTTCCCCCACTTTTATTTTATTGCCGACGCCCTCGCTTTTATGAAACGTTCGCGTTCCGTGACACTCGTTCTCTTACCCCTCTCTCTTCTTACATTTCTACCAAACTACTCATTCCTTCATCCCTGCATCATGGCATTCTTTATTAAAGCTTCTTTAATGCCTCCTGGATATGCTTCAGAAGAATTGTGTAAGTGAGGTCCTTTTTTTTTTCGTTGGGTATTTGGTAGCAAGAAAGCAGCAATATGTATTCTTGATGGGTGGATGCAAATAGTGCCATCGTATGGAAATGAAAGGGAAAACACACACACATATATATATATATATATATATCCATATCGTCCCTGACTTCAAAAGAAGAAAGAGAAGAGAATTGAAGTGCCAATGGATTCTGATTGAACTTTTCACATAAAGAATTTATGAGGGTGTTGGCGGCTAGAAAGGAAAGTATATAAGTTCATACGTGGGATGTGGTTGTATAAATATGACTATATTTTTATGAACAATTTGTACCTTGCGATGACACTAGGAAGATCCTTCAACCAACTTGTCGATTTTTTTGTAATCCAACCATTGATTTATTTGTAATAATAATAATAATAATAATAATAATAATAATAATAATAATAATAATAATAATAATAATAATAATAATAATAATAATAATAATAATAATAATAATAATAATAATAATAATAAAGAATTTGAAGATGTAAACTCCTTAGAACACAAAATTAGTGGAAAGGAGTGAAGACAGTTCTATTAGAGTTAGAAATTAATTTTTCATAGATATTTCTACTCTCTATTTCTTCTTACTTATAAACGGCAATAAACAAAACTATTCATCCGTTTCCAAAAACCTGATTGGCTAGTTATGTTGTACCCTTACGGCAAATAGAGGGAGGGGCAAATTATACACATGTTTTCTGATAAGTCTGAGTAAGGATAGAATTGCAGCAGAAAAGTTGCAGTACTTTGTAAACCATTGGTTATCCTTTTCTTTTACTATAATCCTGATGAACCAATGATTATATTGGTTACTATATTTATCACAAATGCTTTTCGTTATTTACGTAAATATGTTTCTGGCTTTTGTTTCACGACAGTCGCCTTTAAGCCAGAACTCAAATATGCAGAACATACCCTTTACAAAGACGTTACCACGGAGCATGCTTGAAACTCATACACCAAATGATGAACTATTGAGCGAAAGACTACATGATTTAATAATTCAGCAGCAAATCAGAGTGCTGGTATTAACTTAAAGTTTGTCAATAACTTTCAAAATCTTTTCAGTTTAACGTCCCACGATTATGCTCGTTAGGCTAAATGAGACGGATGATTAAGGCCGGTGATGAAGGTGTAATTAGAATGTGGGAGGAAACCGGACTACCACGAGAAAACCCACGGGCACGATGTTGTCCACCACAAACTTATTCGGCCGCGAATCGAACCAGGGACCCCACACACCAAAGGTAAGAGGTCTACCACTGAGCCCCGCTGCCCCCCCTAGTAAGGTTCAAGTTTATGCTTATACAATTTCTCTGTCATATCCTTTAAACTAAAGTATCTACGATTGTGTACAAGTTAGAGCACTGATAGAAGAAAAAAAAATATAAGTAGGTGAAACAGTGGTTCCCAACCTTATTTGGCTGACGACATACTTTACTGAAAATCCGCGATAACGTGACACTCTTGTTCGATTTTTTATTATTAATAAATAATATAAATTATGTAAGTTTCTAATTATAAAGTAGTGACTCTGTGCAATACTGTGCATTGTTGTTGCAGCAAGAGGCGTTGACTGTACAATCTGTCCTGACTTTGATTTTAACTAGTTATTATTAAATGTTTCATGATTTTTAATTTAATTTAAATGCTACATGGCTGCTATTGCCAAGGCTACGTTAAAAGATTGTAGCTTCGAGGGGATTCAGTTGCAACAATAGCCGCGTGGAGTGGGACATTATCATGCAATATGCGTGCTGAACGCACAATAAGTGATTCAAATGACTGCCTCCAACGAATTTGAGACTCATTCATTATTTCTTCTATAGATGGCACTATAAGCTTTGAACGCCTTATTACCGATGGCGCGATATTTGTAGTGTCAGGCCGCAGACGTTTGGAAATATCCTTGTAGTGTATGCTGACATCTTGCTATTTCCATACTAAAAGACCAGATGGACATATATTTCGGTATCAATTTCATCTTAATAAATGGTGTGTTTATTAAGGTTGCCCATGAAGCGAGACAGAGTTCTTCCAATAGAAACAAGTACACTTTTCAAGACGAGACGTCACTTTCACAACGATACTTTTTCGAGATATAAAGCCTCAAAACTAATGTCCCGTAGATAACACTACGTCTGTGTATCCGATCCATTTTTTTGGTCATAAACAGAGTTAAAACAGGTTTGTTTTTATTATTTACTAATGATCTGCCATTTTATATCCATAACTCTCATAAATTAATTTTTGCAGATGATTTAAAAATATTCGTAAATGTGAAATCTATAGACGACTGTCTACTCTTGCAACAGGATCTGACTAATATACTAAAATGATGTACTACCAATAGATTTGAAGTAAATTTTAATAGGTGTAAAACCATGATATACAATAGACACCAAGGTGTGGCAAATATCACCAAGGATACATATCGAAACCTTGGGTTTCTTATCAGAACAACCATAGAATTGACAAATGGCAATAATTTAAAAGCGCTTTATTTTTCTTACGTAAAATCCAAACTTGAATGCGCCTCACTTATTTGGAATACTTCTGTGAAAACACGTAGTCAAAAAGTAGAGCACATACATAAAAAAAATTCATACGTTTTCTTACATACAAGAGGACAGGACTTTGCCCGAAATAAGAATCGTATGATAATTTACTTGATAACTTTACACTTTAGACGAACACAAAGACCGGCATTCAAAGACCTCTCTTCCTTACACAGACTTTCGCACAACAAAATAGACTGTATAGACATAATTAAAAAAATAATGATCCAGGTTCCATTCCTTAAAACACACAGAGAAAATAGTGGCCTGTTCTACTGCAGGAAGGCACGTACAAATGCACTGCATGTGTCACCTACATGGAGAATTTGAGCTACATACAATAAAATCATTAAGAGTTATGAAGAGTTAGATATACTTCATTGTTCTGAAAAGTCATTTAAAGAACTAATATTGAGTGTTCTATATAAAAAAGTTTTTTTTAGTAAAGTGTATTATTTAGCATCAAATTCAATGTAATTTAATTTTTGTATTCAAGTTTTATGTTAAACACTAACATTATGTATTCAAGTGTAACATATGTAGACACTGCAATTGGGCAGTAATGCCTGTTGTGTCAATAAATAAATTAAATAAATAAATAAATGACATATTTTTAATAACGTAAAAATTAGTTCTTTTTTGTCGATTTTCTCGAAAACTACATAATGAGGATTTGCCCTCAAGTATGTCATTTCGTTCAGCTTGATTAGATATATTGGACGATACCTGTTTCATCTTGGGATATTTTTATGGACTTTGGTTTATTAACCAAATCTTCTTTAAATACTTATCTTGTCTGTTCATGTGTCTGTCCGTGCGGGAGTCAAAAAAAGTTTTCAAGAACTACTTGATGGATCACCTTCGATTTTGGCCACGGTGTAGAGGTTCGAAAACTAGGAAACGAGTCCACTGATGAAGGTAATCCATCCAATTGGTCC
Organism: Thermobia domestica; assembly: GCF_964235325.1. NCBI lineage: Eukaryota > Metazoa > Arthropoda > Insecta > Zygentoma > Lepismatidae > Thermobia > Thermobia domestica. The sequence continues at coordinate 81,588,704 of NC_137461.1, forward strand.
TATATGGCTGAGTGGTCTCGGTTTCGATTTTCGGTGAAGACACTCAATCGAAAAAGTATAAAACGTTTTTCAGGTTACCCACCCTGAGTGAAGTTTTCCTCATTTACACCAGGCAAATGCCGAGATAGTACCTAACATATAGACCCCAGGTTGCTTCCTTCCTTACCCAATCCTTTCTTCTTTCCCTTTCCTCGAATAATGTGATCGCAGAGGAACGTCATCCCTCATACGTCACGGGTTAACATGGCCATACATGCCGAGAACCCAAAAAATCTAATTTCTAAATCCTAATTCCCAAGATATGGCTCTCCATGTATTCCTATAGATTATTATGGGTGAATTATCTCTTGGTAGTACGCCAATAATATTGCAGAAATATATATATATATATATATATATATATATATATATATATATATATATATATATATATATATATATATATATATATATATATATATATTATTATTATTATTATTATTATTATTATTATTATTATTATTATTATTATTTTCATCTTGCTCAAAAATTTCCATTAAATAGTAGTTTCATCTGATTATTTTGAATATTTCGGAATGAACGAGTTTATCAGTTAAGTTCTGGATACAAAGTATTAGGAAACCCAAATAAAAACAGAAGATCCTTGGGTCATAGGCGAATGATAATAATGATGATGACCATTGAACATTTTTTTATTTCCTGTTAATGTCATAAAGAATTAAAAAGAAATCAGAATCAAAATACAGCAAATCCTTCAACCTTTCTTTATTCCCTCATTTCTTTCTTTTTTTTTAAAAAAAATAAATTAACTGTTTGTATAAGTTGTTAGAAATATTACTCATGACGTCACTGAAATTAGAAATCATAAGAGATCCGAAAACGAAACAAGAGGGAAGCAAGCGAGCGCACTGAGTGACTGAGTGGATGCTTAAGGGGTAGAACATTAATCGTTTGTTATAGTTTAAAGGGAGGCATTTAGTTCGGGAACTTTTATAATGAATAAAAAGTGAACCATTAAGTCAGGGATCAGGAATCTTTGATAATGTGATTATGAAAGAGAGAGAGAGAGAGAGAGACAAAATGAAGCTGATGGAGGAATAGGAAGAGAGAGAGAGAGAGAGAATAAGTGAAAGAGAAGAAATAAATGATTGGTGAAATATAGGGAGCGATTTATAATGGTTTTAAGCAGAATTTATGGCATGATTCGAAAAAAAAAAAAAAAGAACTTGAATACACGGGCGGTGGGTGGAGGAGGTTTGAAGGGAAAACTTATGCCTTCGACATTACCATTTTATCTCCGTTTCCCTTCACGCCTCGTTCGTCTATTACAATCCCACTCACTCCCAAAGTTTTCCGGACTGAGTTCGATCAGTCAACCCTACTGATATTGTATATATATATATATACATATACCTATATATACAAGTCATTGCTAAAGGTATATTTATCAGGTGCTGGCACGCGAAGGCTGGGTAACACAAGAAATGGAAGAGGGAGGGGAGAAATGGAGAAGGAAGAAAGAAAATAGACAGATAGATAGATGAATAGATAGATAGACAGATAGAGAAGATGAGAAATCTTTCTTTCTCGTGTGCTCTGTAGTTATTTCCAAGCCGAGGAAAACTCGGATTTCCAGTTTTAACTAATACCTCTAATTTAGTACAGCTAGAGCCGGTAGTCCCGCTGTCACCCAATGAGGAAGATTTAGTCCCGATTCACACGCGCTATTTTCTCTTCTCTGAGACAAAAAGATCACTATTTTCAACCCCTCTTGTCCTCTCCCCCGTTAGAGAAAAGCCAATTGTATTGATTAAATCATTCACCATATATACCAAAACTGGTTCTAGGGGAGGAGGTACAGAAGTAACTTTTACCCCTACTTCCGTCCAGTCGCTTTCGATATATATACTGAGCATATTTAGTTTTTCGTTCCCGTTCATAACAAGAACCCATTTACCACATACAAAAGTGCAATAACAATAATAATATTACGGACCTTACACACGCACATTTTTTTCATTATTATTATTGTTACGTTTCATCTTCACATCTTTTCGCCTATCCTCTTTTTTTCTCTCAGGCACACATACACACATGAACATAGGGATTCGGAAAATACAGATAAACCACGGTTCTACATTAATATACACACATATATATATATACACCTATATTTGAGTAACTAGAAATTGGGTGTGTATTATTATTAGATCTCGCTTTCTAGTAAGTATAATTTCATGTTCGTCGACATGCCAATGCAGAACTCATACCATTGAGAATACAAGAACCCGAATGCACAGCTACAGAAGAGATATCATACACATATACACATATATAGATAGATAAAAGGGGAATGGAGCAAAACGAATGAAACACATATATACATAGAAAAAAGGCGAGAAATGAACAGGAAGGGGGAAAAAAGCAAGATAAATAGAACTATACCGCTATGATTAATACAATCAGCACCCGTTCTGTTCTTCAGTCACTATTTTTTAAACCTCTCTCTGTTTCTCTGTTCCATTCGTTGCCACCCTCTCTCCGATCTTTCATATATAAGAGAAAGGATAGCCTAATGTTATATCTATGTACTTTCATATATGACCTCATGTTTTGTTAGTTGTTTGGTAATGCATTTTTCTCAATTTCTCGTTGACATCTTTGCCGACCACCATGGGACACAAGGCAACGTATATACCTATTAATATTGCACAGTACAAAAGTTTTCGCTTTTGGTCGCAAGGTTTCTCCATACCGCCCCCTTCCTCCTCTTGTCCCCCTTCAGCACAAACACACACGTACTCAGCACCATACTAACTCTTTTGTAGTAAATTTAAACAAAGATATAATTTCTACTTTTTTTTTTTTTTTTGGTAAACCAAAAAATATATAATCCACAAATTTTCCTACCTTTTTAAGGGGAGAAGGCAGAAAAGGAAGCACTAGATTTGAATGTTTTCCTTCTCTGCTATTACTCTCTATTATATAGAACATAAATATTAAAAATAAAATATTTTTAAGGGTCTCATAAGAAGAAATCTGTACAGACAAAAGTTGTTCTGTAGCTATTTCATTGATGAGGAAACACAATTTCATAGAATTGTCTTGTAGTTTTCTTGTAACTTAATTTAATAGCATGTCCTTCTTGATGCACTTTCCATGCTGATTTTAGACTCTCAAAGATGAAAAACATGTTATCATCCTAAAGTCACTTTTTCTCATATATATAAAGTTTATTTAGTACTAGAACTAGTACTTTCGTTTTCGTCAACTAGTACAATTTGATGTATGATTATTTTTGTACCTATACAGAGAATGAATTGGTCAGTTTTGATGTAGGTCCTGTGCAATATTATATTTTGGTGGATTATATCAATATTTTCTGCTTTTCTTCCACGCTGTTACTTTTTCTCCTCAGCGTCGGATCCTTCTGAACCTACAGTTTAAGAGCCCTAATCACTGCGAAATTAAAACACCGCTAATTTTACAGTAATTATGTGATATCTTCAAATAGATAAAAAAAAAAAGATAATCAAAATATGGAACAAAAGTGCGCTAGATAATATTATTTTGCATGAGGTACCGTTATCACGAGTCACCTAGTAGCTTTTCGTTTGCAGCCACTTAAAAATGCGAAAATAAATACCGATTTTCTAAATGGCTGCAAATCAAAAGCAGATTAAGTGAGTCGTGATAACGGTATCACACGTAAAATAATATTGTCTAGCGAGCTCTTGTTCCACTTTTTGTCTATTTGAAGGTATCACATAATTACTGCAAAATTATTGGCATTTTAATTTCGTCGTGATGGGGCCTCTTAAGTTGTATCCTACTTATTGCCCACAAGACGAGAAATAAAGTTTTCTCATCTCGTCTCTTTGTTCTTTTGTAGACTCTTGTCTCTTCCCAATTCTCAGAAAGTCTTCCTTGTCTCGTCTTGAATTTTTACTGGTCTCCTTTTGTAAATTTACGTACAAAATTTATGCGCTGATTTTTTTTTTCTTAATATGGGGCCGCAAGTGGCTAAATGGTAGAGCGTTCACCTTTCGTCCCTGGTTCAATCCAAGCTGGCGCCAAGTGGATTTTGTGGTGAACAAACACTGTATGCATGGATTTCCTTGGGATTCTCCTGTTTCCTCCCATTTCATTTATTCCACTATTCCATTCATTCTCATCGTCATCGTCTCCTTTAGCCTACACGTCACAATCGTGCGACGTAAAACTAAAAGATTTAATCTCATTTCACTTTTTTCTAGGTCCACGAATGATGTTAAGTAATAACATTTAAACCATATTTTAAAGGTTCTGTCTTTTAGGGTAGAGCTAAAAGATGGTATACGGGAATTTTGGACTTTTCCATACTTTTTATTATAAAAGGTTTCTTTTGTATACGATAGTAATGTTTATTGCAACAAAATATGCGTTTTTTTAGAAAAAAATAATAATAAATTGGTGATTTGCTGGTGAATTTGTAGAAGCCTAATTGAAAAAATGAAATGAAATGAAATCTCTGAGTTGTACGTCCCACGGTGCCGGTAAGGCTAAAGGAGACGGTGATGATGAGTAATGAATAAATGGTGGAATGAAGAAAGTGGGAGAAAACGGGAAAACCCCGAGGAAACCCACGCACACGGTGTTTGTCCACCGCAAAGTTCACTTGGCGGGGACTGGGATCGAACCCGGGACCCCAAGCACCAGAGGTGAACGCTCTACCACTGAGCCACCGTGGCCCCTAGAGGCCTAATTGAGTTCCTATAGCAAATGCTCATACATACACAACTAACACTGGCCTTCGGTACAAGATAAAGTACAATGTGTGTTGGTATGCAGATAAAAAGTGTTGTGCAACTGTAATTCAGTTCTCCAACTACTGTAAGTCATTTGGATCTCTTGGTTGCCAAGTGACGTAAGTCCAAACAACAGTAAAATGAACTAGTATTTTCTTCACCTCGTAAATGGATACTTTATTATTTTTAAAAATGTAAACACTAAATTATTAGACCATAAACTCAATATTTTTTGTTTAGGTTGTCATCACAACAGAAATATGAATTGTTCATGAGAAACTTGAAATTTCTCTCATGCAAATTTTCAATTTTGGATTTACCGTAGACCCACTTGACATCCAAGCAGCCCATTTACAATCGAAAATAAGCGAGATCATCTTGAAGCCCCTAGTGAGAGAGAATCTTGATAGAGAATTTCTTAAACATTGAATGAGAATTCCTGGATCAATTGGCCACTCCACTCACCAGATGTAACTTCTTTGGACTTCTTTCTTTTGAAGTGTACACTATAGACGAAAGATACATGATCTACAAGAGCTGAAGGAGTATGCCAGAATGCTATTGTGTCTGTAACTTCACGGACACTATAGAACACTTGAAGAGAGTCTAAATACAAACTGGCATTTCTCATTTAACAAACGACGCTCAAGTGGAACTATATTGATCTATGGCTGATTCAATTAAAACCTGGTATGTTTGCCTCAAAAATGTATGTTCTTGATTCTAGTTACTTTTTGCCATATTAAAATAACACATTTAAAAATATCAGTTCCAGTTCGGACATACTATATCTCAAATGATTAATTATGTTCATGCCTTTTAACAGCAGCGAGGCTCTATGGGACAAGACCAACAGTTTAAAGTGGGATCTAAACCACTTGTAGTGTGTTTGATGCTCTCCCTCTGGGACAAACACCGTGTGCGTGGGTTTTCTCGGGGTTCTCCCGTTTCCTCCCACTTTCTTCATTCCACCATTTCATTCATCTTTCATCTTCACCGTCTCCTTTAGCCTAACCGGCATAATCGTGGGACGTAAAACTCAAAAATTTCATTTCATTTTTTTCTCCCTCTGCCCGGAATCTTGTGTATCAAGGGTACGTCCAGTAACCATTAGACCAACAAAGAAGAATATAGAGTATATCTCTGTCCTTTAGGTTAAAGGAGACGGATGACTTTATTGAAAGTGAATTATTATGAATCGGTAGAATAAGAATACGGAAGAACTCCGAGAATACTCATGGAAAATGCACTACAAACCAATATGACCTGAGATCGAACCAATTACTCCTTGCACCAGAGGTCTAAACGCCCTACCATTGAACCACCGTGTTTTCGTCAGTGAAGGATCGAAACAGAAAACTTTTGTTAACAAAAATATATTGAATATTAGATGCTGCCATATTTCACTCTGTAATATTTACTCTTTTTTGTTGGCCTACAGTCGAGTATGGAATTCAAAACGTATTTACTTCTCCTGGAGATTGAATCCGAAATTACATACAAAGAAATAAACTAACTAACTAACTCTATGGCCTATGGAACCCGGAGGTTCAGTGCCGCGTTCACAAAAGCTCTCCACTGACTTCTATCCTTAGCTAATTGCATCCAGTTTCTACTTTGTATTCCTATCTCTGCGAGATCCATCTTAATATTGTCCTCCCATCTGCGCCTAGGTCTTCCTAATGGTCGTTTTCCTATGGGTCTACCAGTCAAGACTTTAAAAGCGTTTCTACTTTCGTCAATTCTAGCTACATGACCTGCCCACCTAAGCCTCCTAGACTTGACGACCCTAACAATGTTGGGTAAACCGTATAAACTATGTAGTTCCTCGTTATGAAGCTTCCGCCATTCCCCATTCTCGTTCCTCTTGGGTCCGAATATTCTTCTCAGGATCCTGTTCTCAAATACTTTCAGTCCATGTTCTTCCCTCAGAGTAAGCGACCATGTTTCACAACCATACAGAACAACAGGCATGATTATCGTTTTATATATTTACGTGTGTTAAATACTCGATTGTTTACGAAGCCCTCCTTGACCAAATTGAACGACACTTAGTGTACAATGCTTCACAAAATTGCTCCCTCATAGCTATATGAGTATTCTACGCACTTTGGCGGGCGAGAGCTCATGTGGTTCGGATTCCACGTTAATCAGTAGGTTCACGTTTTATATAGCCTCATTGTTGAACGGGACGTTAAACTCAAAATCAACTCAACTCTACGCGCTTTGGACGCGGGAGACCTGCGTTTAATTTCCGGTAGGAACTTGGTTCGTATTCCAAATTAAACTGAAAGATTCATGTCTCATATAGCCTAGGCGCTAAATGGAAACCTAAATTCTTAAACATCAAAGCGACTAATGGTTGACTGAAGTTTGCACTTACTTAATATCTTGAAATAAATAAATATCTACTTTTGATACTCATTGTACAAGTTTATGATTGATGTATTTAAATACTTCTCATGTAACCTTGACTTGTCGATCTGAAGTGGTGAGGGGTCACGACCTTCATCTCCAAACATTTCATCGAAGTAAGAGCTTCGCTTGCGTATGCCACTTGTATCTAACTTGTATGACAGAATCTCCAAGAAAAACTATGAACACACTGAAAGACAGATGCAATATCTCTCGTGAAAGTCTCTCAAGCCTTGATATTTTTCTGTATAGCCCATATAAACACGTAAATGATTCCTTTTTTCTGAAGGATTTTTTCTCCTTCGATTTCACGTAAAAATCATGAATCCCTGTGCTAACCAACGTGCCTCCCTACTGAGTCAGTGCAGGGAATGCTCTCAGCGGGGAGCCAGTAACGATCTTCTAAATGCAATACAGTCCTACTCAAGTTTACCTGTTATCAAAGGAGCAGAACAGTGTTGCCGTAACATTGAAACGTCGATGTTTTTGTTTCTTAATCTTACTGAAATTACTATTTGGGGGCATGGTAGTTCAGTGGTAGAGCGCTTGCTTATTGGTGCGTGTGTTCCCTAGTTCAATCCCCGACTAAGTACATTTGTGGTGGTAACATCGTGTCCGTGGGTTTTCTTGGGAGTACTCAACATTCTCCTAAGTAAACTATCCTTATTTTTAGGGGCAAGAAGAAAATTAGAAAAAAAAAAGCTTGGAGGATCACCTAAAAGCCTTGGGCCTTAGGCAGAGTCGTTCTAACGTGTGATTAGTGCCATACTAAAGAGTCCGACTAACATGTTTCCTGCAGTAGTCAGATCTTTAGTATGACGCTAATCATACGTCAAAATGACTGCATAAGGCGACTTAAGTTTAAAATTCGGTTGAGATACGTTAAATAGTATGCCTCTAGGAACAGACGGATAAATGTCGAAGAGTAACTTTTTCGGTATCTTTGGACCATGAAACATGTAAATCCGTTGAAATCTCGAATTTGATTTTTTTCACGATCAATTCTCTTCCGTCGCTCAAAAGTAAAAATTAGTTAGACCCTCATTACGGAGAGGCAAATGTGCCCTACAAGAAGCGAAAAGTAATGTCCAAAACTTTCATGACCTCGGAACATAGAAGTGATTATGTGATCAGCACCCTGTCCCGATTGCATTTACCTCTCAACTAGTCATTTGACTCCTATCACATTTGCAGGAGCGTGAAGCGGCAAAATAAATCTTGTCCTCACTTGAGAAGATCGAACAAGGACCACTTGGTTGATAGATAAACACCTTACCGACTACATCACTGGCGATCAAAATCTAAAAGAACCACTGTAAAACTATGCCATCATGTCCATTTTCTAAAACAGCTATCAATGTATCGTGTACAGCACGTAAAGAAGTTTGGTTTGTATGGCGTGATATTTTATCAATCAATATTGAAAAAAGGAAGTGGTAGTAGATTTCTACCACTTCCGGTTTTAGTAGAGGAATTAGAGTGAAGATGGAATATCTTATTGGGACGGTTTATTGAGTGGAGAAAGTCGCTGCTCGCAATCCGTAATTTTTTTTTTTTTTTTTTATTCTACAGCGATCGACGATAAAACTGGAAGTGGTTAACTTCTTCCATTTCCGATTTGAATGTACGTTTAAGAGAGAAGATGGTTCCTATACTTAGAACGCTAAATCGGTTTTAAAGAAACTACTTCTCTCTATCACTTATCGTTTTTGCTCTATGTAGATTGATATTGAAACAGGAAATTGTAGGGATTTCTATCACTTCCGGTTTTGGTAAAATTAAGGATGGTGATGAAATGTATTCTTGGAACAGTTAGTCGATTGCATGAAACTGCTCTCGCTATTTATTACCGTTTTTGATCTATAGTGATCAACGTTAAAGCCGGAAATGTTTGATTTCTAGCACCTCCGGTTTGAATATACGAACTCGATTCCTAACTTCCGATCCCCTATAATCTGGCCAAGATTGATGGCGATCCGTCAAGTAGTTCTTTCAGATCTTTTTGTCTTCCGGGCGGACGGACACACATGCATTCAGGGTAAATATGTAAAAGGGTTTTGGTTAGTAAACGAATCCAATGGCGAATCTAGTCCGGGGCCGGGGCCGGGGGCCTAGCTCGACAGTTTCTTTTAGTAACAAAAATAATTGAGGTTATTATTTATATATTTTTCAAAGTTTATATTAAACTCATGATATATCTATCATAGGCTAAGTTCTGGCTGCCACCCCTCAGTTTTTACCGTCTAGATCCACCACTGAATGAATCTACTTTAAAATTTCCACGAACGTCTCGGGAACTATTTCAATACCAATCTTCAACACCAACAACTAAGATCTGGGGTTATCTCGTCTTGAAAACATGTGCGTGTAAGGCCACGTCTTGGAAACTGTTTTTATTGAAGATTCTTGCTCGTCACAAAAATTATGTCTTCTTTTCATCTTGTAACTCTACGTAGAGATTAAACATTCGTGCACTCGTGATTCCGCATGGTTTTACTTTCACAGAGTGCACCGCAAAATTACTGTCAGGGAATCAAAGTGCTAGGATGTTTCACTTGTAAAGAGGCACTTAGGTAAAGGTCAAAACTATATACATCTAGTAACGAAAGTTTAGCGCATGTTAGCGGAGTCAATCATGGAACAAGTAGTAATGTCACAGCGTATACCACGTAAAGAAATTTGGTTTGGTTTTTGATAAAGTAAAACTTCTTAATAAGCTAAATTTTTCAAGCTTAGACTTAAATATAGTATGCTATGAAGAATGAATATTTGAAAACTGTCAATATTCAAGACCTTAGATTTGTCGAGTAGGAAGTAATTTTAGTTTCATTTCAATGTTATATTCCACGGAAACATTAGTATTTTGCAGAGATGGAGTGGGTCAGTAGGTCGGTATGTCAGTAGGTCAAGATTTGTGAGTGGGTCAGTCGGTCATGTGTCAACAAGACGTGACCCACTGCAGCTCACCACCCACCGTGACCCACCGACCCACCATGACCCACTCTGACCTACCGTCTCACTCTGCTCAGTGTATTGTAGACAGGACCTTCTGAACACTGCTGAATTTGTCTACCTCTTATTTTCAAGGCCTCAATTTCTTTCCCTTTTTCATTTGTTTCTGTTTACTTACCTGAGATAAGTATATCTAAGTGAAAAAAGAACTTCAGGCACTTTTGGATATTGATATTTGTAATTTTAATAATAACAATAGGACTTACTACTTGGCTTCCGAGACACACGGCCTGTGAATTTTTAGAGGAGCTAACTACTGGAAAATATACATTTTTGAACCACCTGTAATATATGAATCATTATATATATATATATATATATATATATATATATATATATATATATTTGTATATATATATATATATATATATATATATATATATATATATATATATATATATATATATATATACAAATAAATGAAAATAACTACCTATGTGTACCTGATCATCACGACCAAACTGCAAAATCAAATGAAATTACTTTTGTTATATAGTTACGCCTTAATCCAAAGAGTGTTATCATATCGCTTTCATTATAATACACATCCTAAGAGTGGGGGTCCGAATTTTTGCGAAAAAATTCGAGTCTCTTACAAGTCATTCAACTTCAGTATATTAACTCTTTATTACAAATAAACAGAACTTGTCATAGCATTTTTTAAAATTCTCAATTATGTGGGGGGGATATGAAGCACTTTCTATATATGGAAAAAAGGCAGTGGGTTGATTTATAAAAATAATCGAAAGTGGTCGATATTAGTTGAGAAACAAATTCAGAAACAGTTATTAATTGAGAAACAAAAAATACAGTGTTTCGCTTTATATATCCACTGCTTTCTATTATAATAATTGTTGAAACTTGTATTTATTATATGGAGCGCTCAGAGCACAAATCAATCAGCCCATATAGTTGTGAGAGAAATAGACATAAAATTTGTACTGTAAGCTTCTTACATGGAAATTTTAAGTTTGTACTGTACGCTTAATTATATTGCAAATTATACACTTTTCATTTTCCCTTTACGGTGGTATACTTATCTTAATTCGGAACTTTCAAATTTAATCCTTTTTTCTACAAAAAATTATCGGTAATTTAATAAGAAAATAATTATGCCATGATAATTTAATTGAAATTCATCGTAATTTGGATCGTGATAAACATTTTATCATTTTATATCGTAAAGATCAGATCCACAGTTATTGTAGCAGAGCGATGTTTGAGCGATTGACCGTAGAAATTCAAACTCCGATTAGTGAGAATTTCACAGTTTTGTTTTATTACAAGTGTAAACTCTTTTGTCAGTAGAGAAGAGGGCGTGAATCATGGGTCAGAGTTGATGACGATGGATTTGGTTTATCAGAGTGAGTTACAGTGGGTCGGAGTGGTTCATGATGGGTGGTGGGTCAGAGTGGGTCACGGTGGTTGGTAGGTCAGCGTGAGTCACCATGGGTCTTGGGTCAGTAGGTCCTGTGTCACGATGGGTGGTGGGTCAGTGGGTCATGGGTCAAGTTTTCATTGACCCACGCCATCTCTGGGCATCCTGAGAGTTGTACTAACCCGCTAAACTCAACGACACTGCGAGTATTCTATCAAGCAAGGATGATATACATCATTACTCACATTAGGAATACATGAAGAACCGACTTTTGATAGTCTATATCTTGGGATCAACTGGATGAATCACATCCACCAACGGACTCGATTTCTAACTTCTGACCCTCTATATTCTGATCAACACTGATGGTGATTCATCCAGTATTTCTTGAGATTTTGCATCTCCCTGACAGACAGAGTAAATATATAAAGGAATTTTGGTAAACTCCTTAAAACTAGTGGATAGCAAACGAAAATAACGAGCAGAGTAATAATCTATGCTGTGTTAAGAGTCCCTATCACTGCGAAATTAAAATACCGCTAATTTTACAGTAATTATGTGATATTTTCAAATATATAAAAGATAATCGATAAGTGGATCAAGATCTCCCTAGACGATGTTATTTTGCATGACGTACCGTTATCACGAGTCACCTTGTAGCTTTCCGTTTGCAGTTATTTAGAAACGCGAAAATAAATGCCGATTTTCTAAATATCTGGAAATCGAAAGCAGAGAAATGAGTCATGATAGCGATATCTCAAGCAGAATAATATTGTCTAGAGAGGTCTTGTTCCACTTTTCGATTATCTTTTATCTATTTGGAGATATCACATAATTACTGTAAAATTAGCGGTATTTTAATTTCGCAGTGATGAGGCCTCTTCTCCTTGCTTCTTCTTTTCATCATTAACTCAGTTTATAATTGGCAAGTGTTAAAATCAAAATCTTAAAAAAAAAAGTTTCGTTTTGGAACATAGATAAATATGACAAGGGCCGTAACCATATTTACATAGATAGATCTGAGCATTAATATTTGTGGAACCATATTGTTAACTACCTAATAACATAATAGCACGTGTCTAATATAGATATGGTTTAGTTCCTATAACCACTCTCATTTTGTTCATGTATACAGGACAAGAAATATTATTTAATGTATTCTTTGGGCTCCTATCTATGTCTTTTGATGTATTACTTTTTGACGGTAGTTAAACAAATTCCTTAAAAAAAGTATTTTAATTAAGTGGAAGAAGAAAAAAATGAAATCTTTGAGTTTTACGTCCCACGGTTATGCCGGTTAGGCTAAAGGAGACGGTGATTATGAGAAATGAATGAAATGGTGGAATGAAGAAAGTGGGAGGAAACGGGAGAACCCCGAGAAAACCCACGCACACGGTGTTTGTCCACCACAAAGTTCACTTGGCGGGAGCAGGGTTTGAACGCAAGACCCCATGCACCAGAGGTGAACGCTCTACCACTGAGCCACCGCGGCCCCAAAGTGGAAGAAGAAATCTGCAATATGAAACAATTATAATCATCGTTTATTTCAATGAAAACAGAAGAAGAAGGGGAATAGGGTAATTCAGTGGTGGAGTGCTTATCTCTGGTACGTAGGTTCCCTGGTTCAATCCCCGATCAAGCAAGTTTGTGGTTGATAACATGATATCTGTGGGTTTATTGGTGGTACTCCCGTTTCTTCCCACACTCTCATTCCACCAACTCTTCCATTATTTCCTTGCCTTCATCATCCGTCTCCCTTAGCTCAAGAAGCACATAGTGGAACGTTAAACTGAAAGATTTCATTTCAAAACTGACGAATACTTTCAATGAGCTTGAAATCAATGAGCTTGAAAACCAGACAGCACAGGTGCTCACAGCTTTATATTTCTTTAACGAGAAAAGAAAGCAAAATATTAAGCAAATCTTTTATTTATTATTATTATTATTATTATTATTATTATTATTATTATTATTATTATTATTATTATTATTATTATTATTATTATTATTATTATTGCTTTCAGTTTTAAGGCTTCTTATTAACATCAAGGTTGTGTAAGACTTGAATCTACAGCTTAACGTGAGGTAAATAAGTATACCTACACGTATTATCGCCTGGAGTTGAAGTTATGTCTTCCACACTAAATGTGTAAACACTATCCGTTTAGCCACCGAAAAGTAAACACGGTTAACCTTAATGCTTTTTCTGGCAACCCTGAAGCTGAAGACCCGGACTGAGTTTGATAACATTACAAGAGAAAGAGAGAGAGAGAGAGAAAGCATCAGGCAAGGAATGGCATTGCCACAAGAGAGACGACACTGTCGTATTAAAAACGTCAGGGATTTATCGCGCTTCGTTTCAATATAGACGCATACTTTCGAATGGAATTTGACCTTGGTGCCACCTGGGTAGTGGACTCGTCTCATTTTCCCAATGGCCTCTCCCTATTCCCTCTTTCTCTTTTCATCTTGATCGAAGATGCCAGCAGAAGAAGGGATGGAGGCAATTTGTAGAGCAAAAGAGACCGCAAGATGAATCTTCAAGTTTCAGAAACAAATTGGTTACAGGAAAAATCGCATACTAGTAACAGAAGAATCACCAATGATTTATGCGCCGTATAGAAGCACATAAGGCAGTTAATTTAGAATGTAGAAACGCTTAATTAAGACTTTAGGTTTACTAATCTCTTTGTGTTCATTTAAGTAATGGTCACCTATGATAGAATTCCGCAACTTCTAATTTTACTCTTAATAGAGCATATTATTGATTACCCTTTTAACTCAAAGAAAATTAGATTCTGTAATCTATAGATGAAACAGATCTGTCTGACAAATTTCAGCAAGCGATGCGTAGTCAATACACTGGTTTCCAATGCATGAGTAATCAAAGAGATTACCCCCTGTACAGTTGTATTTCAGTTTTGGTTCAGAAATGAGAATTCAAGCAAATGTGAAAATCTACTTACTATATTAACTTTAAATATCCTTTGAAAAATGCAAGTCTGAAATGGAAATGTACTTGTCTGAATTGAGATCATCATACAGGAATTTGGAGTAGAGTACTATGGAAATATTCTTTAGGGTTATAACAAATGTCTTTAGGGTAGCGAGAAGTCTCTTTAGCGCTGTGAGAGTGCACAAGTGTATAAAATTTTCTATTTTCTATGAGATTTCTCACGGCAATTACAGCTATTTCCAAAGTATTACTCTCTACTCAAAATTCGTCTATAGTACTCACAATTTAAAGAAATCACTTTTTAAAAAACTACTTGAGATTAACGTTGTTCTCAGTTTCAAGTTATTATACGCACATTGTAAAGGGCAAATAATTTTGTTGCTTGTCAAATAATTACATCTGGATTCTGTGAATCTGTACTGTTGAGAAGTCACAAAGGTCATATGTAGCCAAGTGTATTTTGTGAAAGGAGACTACTTCAATTAAGAGATAGCGAATTTCGGATCATAAAATGAAATGAAATAAAATCTCTCAGTTCTACGTCCCACGGTTAAGTCGGCTAGGCTAAAGGAGACGGCGATGGTGAGAAATGAATGCAATACTAAAAAGAATGAAGTACGACCAAACAGGAGAACTCAGAGAAAACCCACGCACACAGTGTTTGTCCACCATAAAATCCACTTGGTGCGAGCTTGGATCAAACCAGGGACTCCGTGCACCAGAGATGTACGGCCTACCACTGAGCCACCGTGACCCAGATCATAAAGTAAGACACGATAATGATGGAAGTTGATGCGCTGACCACACATCATCCAATTGAACGTCCGCCATCTTGTAGCCTTTTTGGACAATAACACCAGAAAACAGAGGGTAGTCCTGGCTGAATCCTTACTCTGATGAATGGAAGGCTGTAGCGTAAAGTAACAACAAAAAACCTATTGTATTCTTCAATTGGAAAAGCAAATGGTGCGATATTCTATAGCTACATCCAGACAGGTTATCATCCGACCGTACTGTCATTATTCGTGTCTCTTCGTGTGTTATGGAAGTCTGGAAATGAAAGGAATAATCGAGATCTAGTATGAAGTATTAAGATCAAAAGTGGGTCATCACAATCTGAAACCGAAATTCAAATTAAACTTCTTGGCTGTTATAATTTTCAACAAGTTTGATATCAGAAGGAACTTTAGTTTCCGATTTCTCCCGCCTCCATAAAAGTGGAGATGGTCCGCTCTGGCTCTCAAACTTTCATGTATGCTTCTGTTTTAATTTAAAATACGTAGAACTAAAGATGTGAGGTAATGATTTACAACTTATGTTGTTTGTAGATATTCATACACTACATTTATATAAACCTGCAAGTGTTACAAGATTAAGTAGATACGTAATTTGTGTTATAGTACCAAATCAGTGCATTACGACTTTTTTTCATCTATTTACCAACATATCAGCTATGCATTGTTTAGCAGACTTAAATCTATAACAGTAAATTAAAGAAAATTTAAATATAGCTGTCTCAGAGCCTCATTCTTCTATGTTTTTCTCAATCTGCCAAGAAAGATAGGTCTTCTTTCTTTTAAGTCAGATGAAGATTAAAACATACACAGTAATAAAGCAAGTGCATTTTGTCGTACTGTAGTTATACGAGTGTATGCAAACCTACACACACACACGAAAAAAGAGAAATCCGGTCAAATACCTTAAGAACAAGTAAGTGACTTATGTATTTTGACTTCTCGGCTGCAACTACCTCCGCGTGCAGGACGTTTTCTCTGAGTCGCGGCCGCTATTTATAATGCACATAAAGGGAGCTGACATTTACTGCCAAAGATTCCCTTGGCAAATGACGGAAATGAGGTACGCTAAACGATGGTCGAAATTTTAAAAGGAGACATTTTTATAGTTCAATATATATATTGGAGACCCCCGCTCGTTTGTCCCTATTTTTATCTTTGTTCTTTTTTAATGTTCTTCATACTCCGGCCTAAGTTTATATTTAGTGCCCGGGTGCGTCCACAATTCAAGACCAGTTATTACTGCTTCAACAAGTTGGCGACAGATGCCTAACTACGACTACAGAAAGACTAAAATAAAATAAAAAGATATTATGTTGATTTTTTAAGGGAGTGGGGAATGCCTTATAATAGTAGGTGAGGTTCACGTTTCTTAATACCCTCCTCTATCATAGATGGAGATACGGAGAAATATAGAGAAGCATTGCCGCCCTTCCAAAGATATATATTATATATATATATATATATATATATATATATATATATATATATATATATATATATATATATATATATATATATATAATGGAAATTAAACAATAATGGTTTATGGCTCGTATATGTATACACATTAGCAGAACGCCTGTTCCTCGGATTAATAAGGTTTTTGGAAAATATTTGAAAATATATATACATTTTTCTTCCAGTTTCAAAACAGTACGTACTGAAATAAGTTCGATTTGAATAGAGTTACAAAACACTAACCTGTTTCTTCCTCTTAGGGATCACATTTCGTAAAATATAATATTATCATTAAATTAGGGCACTTGGAGAATATATTTATACAGAATTTCAAGTTTCTATATCTAATAATTCCGCAGATCTGCAAAAAAGAAACAAAGAAAGAGAAAGAAAACATTCATGATTCCTTGTCCTCCTTTTTAGGGGTCTCATCTTATCTTCAGTCTAGGGTACAAGAACAATATTTATATATGGGCAGTTCAATATATAAGTTTCCCTAAGTGATAAGAAATTTATTTTTTAAGATAGATTTATAAAATATACACGCATGAGTAGGTGGATCCTTCCCCACCTCCCCACATACTCCCCACTGAGATTCAGGCATTTTTCTCACCATTGTACAAATTTGTCCAAATAATTTGAACAAAAAAAGAAAGAAAAGAGACAGGGCTCTGGCTGTTTAGCTCCGTTTAACTTCTTCACTACCAGTTGACAGGCGACCAGGTCGTCTTCTTTAGGGAAACGCGACCTAGTCTCTTTTTGACGATATGGCGTACTCTTACTCAGCACGCAAGCAAGACACAAAATTGAAGGGTTTGGACGGCAGTCCCATTCTCCATATAGTCTCAATTTAGCGCCGAGTTATTTCCATCTTTTACCGATGTTAAATTCTCAAACGAAAGTGGATGTTTCGAAACAGATGAAGAAAAGAAGCGGAATGTGAGGAAGGTAATAGCCAGAGCTTTTTTTTTTTTTTCAAAGAATTTGGACAAATTAGTGCAACAGTGAGATGAATGCCTGAATCTCAATGGAGATTATATGTAGAAGTGAGGAAGGACCCACCTATAAATGTATGTATAGTTTACAAATATATCTTAAAAAACTAAATATTTTACAGCTTAAAGATGTGTATATTGAACAACCCACGTACAACAGTTCAAGGTTCGATGCCTAATACCTTCTGAGATCTGAAGAACACCACGAAGAAATTTCGAACTCCACTTTCCTCTAATTTGAGGTCATTTTCCAAAACCTGTCTCACCTGCAATCTAGGGTACAAAGAGATTGTTTTATAAAATGCCAAGGTTCTACACCCATACTTTCGGAGATCTGGGGGGGGGAAGTAAAGCTTTCGTTTCCCCACAGGGGTCATATTTCGCAAGTTTCTGTCTATTCCACAGCCTGCGGTACAAGGATAATAATTACACACACACAAATACTAGGTTCTATGCGTAATACTTACGGTGATCCTTTGATGGTTGAATTAGTAGTGTTGCACATACATTTTTACATTCTTACGCAATACTTGAGTCAGAAAGGATGTCTCTAGAAATTCGAGTAGAATTTGAGACACTATTCGTGTTTAGGCGTTGTACTTCCAGCAGAGTTTGAACTAGCGAACACCTGTACCGAAAGCAAGCATATTAACCATAAAGTCTACTAAAACAAGAGGAAAAAAACAGATTATACTATTTTGTGCTCTCTCATCTTATGCTGGTCCAGTTGTCTCAGCTCATATCCTATTGACTATACACATCCACGAATTCATTGTAAACATAAACATACACAGAGGAAAATAAATATGAAAATTAAAATCTGTATGACAACAAACATGGTGTATGTGTTGTTGTTATGTTTAAAACAAACAGACATATTACTTTCTCTGTACACACAAATCTGTTTATGCAACACCATCAGCTTGTGAAATGAAATTTATAATGACATACAAAAACACCACATGTATCAAGTTAAGGAATTATATGATGCATTTAGGTGTAATCATTATTTTTCAGGTTTCATTCATTCCAGTAACACATTAACACAGATTCATGAAGGAAATAAGAATTGAAATATTTTAAGAAAGAAACAAATAACTGCATTAAACTTTAAACTTATTGTGAACTAGCAAATGTCCTCACGTGTTATTGTATATTCTTGTTCTTCCTTTTGTACGTTTCTTAAATAATTAAATTGAACTTAGTCTCGCACAAAAAAACAGAAATGAAATTTTTTAGTTTTACGTCCCACACTTATGCCGGCTAGGCTAAAGCAGATGATGATGAGCAATGAATGAAATGGTGGAATGAAGAAAGTGGGAGGAAACCGGAGAACCCCGTGGAAACTCACGCATACGGTGTTTGTCCATCTCAAAGTTCACTTAGCGGGAGCAAAGTTTGAACCAGAGACCCCATACACCAGAGGTGAACGCTCTACCACTGAGCCACCGTGGCCCTCTCGCACAAAAATTATACACATTAAAAGACAAATTCTAACCAAAGCATATAATATCTAATAAATAATAGCTGTTCAGTTTCGGCAAAGTATCTTTGCCTTCTATCTTGCCAAAGTATCTTTGCCTTATTAGATATGCTTTGGTCAGAATTTGTCTTTTATTGTATACACGAAGTTCCAAAGCTAGAATTAGTGGCATTCAAAATCCTCCTCCCCCCAAATCGTATAGGCATCTTAATGAATCACCTCATCTCTAGTTTCTTCCATTCTAAGTCAAACATCAAAATACGCTCAAATATGCGTTTAATTATTTTAAATGAAAAGTGTAACTACCAAATTTCATGTCTCGTAACGAAATTTCGAAGTGTGTATCTTATAAAAATAGCAACCCATATACCCCTCCTTTCAATGTCGAATTTTTAAAAATCCCGCTCCCCCCTTAGTAGATCTTACGTTGGAAATCCCTAAGTACTGTCCAAATTTGAAGTTTCTAGCATAATCAGTTTGGTCTTGGCGATGATCAGTTAGTCACTTATGATTTCTTCTTCAATTTTCTACGTAGGAGCAGAGGGAAGGGAAGGAGATGATGAATTTCAACTTCACTTATGTTTTTGTACTTGTAACAGATGTAGTCATGTGTACAATTTCAGCTCGCGCCACTATAGAATTATTCATATTAATTTATTCTTAAATTGTTTAGGATGCAGGCGTAACCGATGAAACTTAAAATCATAATGCAAGTTACTGGCAATTGTTTACTCGTAATCAGAAAGTTCTGGATTCGAATTCCGTGCCCGTTCATCCCGAAAAGGGTGCATTTTGCATTTACCATACTTTATTAAGTTTCACTAGGATAATGCCGTGTTACTGTCTTTTAATATATAGAGTCCTTGACCTAATTTTAATGCAGCTCTCGTGCAACTCTAAAAGTTAACTGTTCTCTTGCTGTCAGGATTTTTTTTTGTATGAATTTGTGAGAGATGCATCAATATTGTCTTGTGTTGAAGAGCACAATTTCACAGTAATACATATGTAAAGGAGTACACGTGGCACTGTTATGAACAGAGAAACAACAGTAAATGTTATACAATCTGCTAGTTTACACTTAAATAATTATTTTTTTTCTGACCAGAGTCTGCACTTCTTTATTCAATTAAAATAAGTCGTAACAGTTTCAATAACGTACCGTTATTTCATAATAGTTTACAGTGCATCTGCTTATACACTCTGTATAAGATACATAAACAAAAATTTCTTTCAATAAAGTAAAAAACAATCGTGATTGGCAACAAACAACACAGTTACTAGCGCCACAAAAGTTCGTTTTCTTCAATTTTCTCGAAACGTACAAGTGAGAATTTATTTTGTTCATCTTACTTCGTTCACCGTATTGTGGGAGACACGGTAGCTTAATGCTGGAGCGCTTACCTCTGGTGTGTAAGGTCCCTGGTTCCAGCCCCGGACAAGTAAGTTTGTGGTAAACAACATTGTGTCCGTGGGTTTTCTCGAAATACATCAGTTTCATCCTACATTCTCATTCCATCGATTCTTTCATCATCATTCATTTCTTTAATCATGCGTCTCCCTTAACCTACAGGGCATAATCGTGGGATGTTAAATTGAAAATTTTCATTTTATTTTTTAACCATACTGTGATCTATCAATTGAAACGTGTCTTACATTTGGACAATATTTAACTTGGTCAGAAATGATTAAGACAAGTGAATGATGATGGAAGAATTAACAGGGGGTTGAACAACGAACCCCATGCACCAGAGGTAAGAGCTCTGCCACTGAGCTACCGTGGCCAACCTCTAAAGTTTAAGATTTATTGTTTATAACTTTGGATTATATCTCATGAATCATACTACGAACTATCATCTTACTAGTGTCGTAATGAAGAGCAAGATGAAGAAGGATATTTCCATGTCAGTTTCATCGTAATAAGAGCCATGGTACTTGTACAGCATCAATTTTGAGTATACAAATAAATACGTTTTTCTCACTTCCTCAAAACTTACGTACGAGGTTCTACACACTCCCATATCATTTTGTTGAGCTCAGTGAGATAGAGTCCATGTCTTATCTTTTGACATCTTTTCCCGTTCATAATACTGTAGAGTCTTTACTCAAACATTATTCTAAGGTTTCAAAAGCATGCTTTGAGGTTAAAAAAAAAAAAAAAAAAAAAACACAGTCGCATAATCTGGCAGCCTATGGCAGTAGCCTCCACTGCTAGTTATTAGACTAAAGAGGAGAGCATAACATTCTTTTTATGAAATACATTCGTTACATGTTACAGTTACTTAAGAAAACATTAATGTGCAACAAGGCGGAACGAAAAATAAGGTTTTCCTAATCCAGTCTCGTAAATTTTGTAGAACTCTCGTCTCGTCTCACCTCAATTTAGGAAAACTTTCCTCGTCTCGTCTCGTTTTGTAAATTTATGTATAAAATTTATGCCCCTTGATTTGAATGCTTAATTTCATCTAGAAGTCATTAGAATCCTTCCACGTCACGAAACGTCTATGAAGGATGTGATAACAATATTGAAACCATATTATTTATTATCAGAGTATATGATGTAACGACTTGCATATCTTTAAACGTTGATAAATGCTCTTCATTGTGTTCCTGCAATCACTTCATCAATTTACAGTTTTTACAATACGAATCAAGTAACACTAGAACTGTTTGAGACCTAAGATTTGGCTGAATTAATGTCGCTCGCGAGGCTCGAGAAATTTCTCGTCTCAAAAAACAAGACGAGAAATGTCATGTTTTACGTCTCGTCTCGTATTTGAATATGTATCTTTCATATCGACTCTCACATTGTTTTCAAAACGAGAAATTTCTCGTCTTGTAGGCAACACTAGAAACGTGTTAACCTGTATCATTTCTTAAACAATGAACCGTTTCTTGTCTTACATTATTTCTTACTTTGATAAGCTCAAAGGAGTGCTTGGGGAGATGATACGGTTGAAGAAACGGTACAAAACTCACGACTGTGTGACTTTGATGTACACTGTATATGAGAGTTTTTAAGGAAACGGTAGAGAGCCACAATAATAAGCCAGCATACCTTGTGTATGTTAAAAAAAAAAAACACCAGATACCAGTGGCGGCTGGTGACAATTTATTAGGTAGTGACAGAACTATATTATTATTATTATTATTATTATTATTATTATTATTATTATTATTATTATTATTATTATTAGAACATATATAGAATTTCAATTTAATTACAATCGATTGTGCTTACATTATCAGTAATCAGGTAGGTACTGGTCCTCTTGCTCCTTTCACTGAAGTTCTATTCTTCTTCATGCCAGTCAGTTATATGTTGAAGTGAATTCAGAAATCAGATTTGAGGAAAAAATCTTAAGATGCTCTTATTTAACTAAGTTTGTTATTTATCTTGTTGATAAAAAAGATACATACACACTGATATTGAATAAAACACGAGTACACTGTTTAAAAAGAAACACTTCACTTACACTGTTTATTCTCTTCGAACTTTCAACTGAACACGTTTGATTGACTAGTTAAGATGCGCGATACTGAAACTCTATGCGACGATTTTTCTTGCTGGAAAAGACGGCGATAATTTTTTTTGTTAAAATTATCTATCTCATTAACGAATGTCTTTTCACATAACAACATGCCTAACGCAGTTAATCTTTCCTCTTTCATGGTATTTCTTAGGAAAGTTTTTATTCTGTTCAACATCGAGAAACATCTCTCTGCTTCTGCTGTTGACATTGGCATAGTTATCAATAACTTTAAGAGTTTAACTGTTTCTTGAAACATGTCGCACAATTTATCGTCTATAATGAACATTAAGAATGACACCGCGCCAGACACCATGTAGAAGGCCGAGTTCCTTCTCCTTCATCTGCATATCAAAATGCAGATGAGGGGCACATTTACATATTATTATGTAAATATATTAATTTGTGGTAAAATTAATTGCTTTGAAATTAGTGTGCATATTAAATATTATCTTGTTATTATGAATATAAATGGGTAAACACCGAGCGTAGTACGGAAATATTAATACAATATTGATGTATATTGTATTTAATCATGTATGTTATTTCCTTTATAGGCTTATGAACTTTTATTTTATTGCGTGCATCTCATTACTGGGACATTGTATTGTACATATTACATATGGAAAGCAAGTGAGATCGTTATTATACTATACTACATTTGATTAATTAAAGAAGAAATAAAAGCATATTCTATGGATTCATGCATAGAAGTTTGAACTTTGGGAGACGGAGCTTCGTTGACAGAGAATTTTTTTTCCTGGCGACTCTTCGCCGCATGGAGAACTGCATGTGAGGTCCATGACAACTCACGGTTGCAGGAAATCACTAAATGAGCAAGAGAATATGACTCATTACATATAGGAAGGATCCTGTTCACTTCCTCTAGTAAAGCAAAGCTGGATTGGCTACATTGCTGACTGACGCTCAACATCCTTTGTTGAAAATGTTGTAAAAATTTTAGCGTCAACATGTTAGATTTTGAATTTGTATAGGTGTGATTTCTTTGCGTTTTACAAGAATTTCTCGAGTAGCGAGCTCAAAGCGTCATTCCACCCCCCTTCACCAATGTCCGGTAGTCCGTCAGCGAACGGGCCTAGAAGTTTTTCCCAGGATGCACAGCAGTTTTGAAAAATTGTATTTTATGTTGATTCATTTTATATGTAGAATAGTAATATTAACGTATTACGCTCACTAGTTCTTGGAAAGACCGTTCTAAATTCATGACTAATTTTGTCAACGTGTTTCCCTTGCGTTCAAGACATTTGGCTCTTGTATTTTTCAAAATTAATAGTAACCAAAGATGTTTTCTTCTCTCTCTCTCTTGCAAACATGGCTGCGAATTGGTAGCAGACAGTTTGAAGGGAAGCCTAAGGAAAATAAACTTCCTTCAAATACTACGAGAGATGACAGTTTATTACACTAATATAAATGTATTTTGAGTATATTTTTCTTTAATTTTGTACATAATATCATGTGTTTCTATTATGCTAAGTCTTCGTTCTGAGTGAAAATAGTAAAATGTTTATGTGAAAATGCTATGGACTTCTGTTTTGATCAGAAGCTTTTAAATGTTACCGCCATTGCAACATGAGTTCAGCACCTATCAAAGGATTCTGGTGAACTATGCAGTTAGAAGCAAGTTTCCGTGGTCTGTTTGCAGAAGACCACCCAGTAGTAGTAGCCTGCGGCATCAAACCCTTTGTTGGAAGACTCCAAGAAGAGCGAGTCCTGCTTTTCTTAGAATTGGCATAGTTCAATATACTTGTTCAGTGGCTGAACAGGGGTTTGTTGTTTGATAGCTCGAAGAGAGTACACTTGTAACGATCGTGTTGGGAAGTCTTCTATACTTCCCAAGTACCGGGCAGTTTGACCCAGGAAAAGTGTGAGAATCGTTTTCTCCCGTGGATTCCTGTGAATATACATGGACCGACATGTATCGGGCACTATTTTGTTCTAGTGACCAGTGCTGAGACTCACCAATTTATTTGTGACTTATATCAAGTGTTTTCGAACAGTGCTAACCTTCAAAATTTCTAAAACTGAGTCATACTCAATTACGACGTCTGAACATGACAGTTACCATTAGAATTTTAACTATAGCTCCTTGCTATCTGTTAGGCAACAGTACTAGGTAGACGTTATTTGTCTAGAAACTTTCTCAGAAGCACCGTGGGGCAGTTAACAACTTCCGGTATGGAAGTAGAATTATATATATATAAAATCTCTATCTGAGAGATTTCAGGCCTGTCAAGCTATTACGGCAGTGCCTCCTTGGACTATAGTACAAGGTAACAAGGATTAGTTCAATTGCTTGTTCTACTGACATACTGTATGTCAGCTTCAGCATCGTTTATCGTCCGCCGATCAAAATCGTCAGAAAAATTTCTTGGTTTCAGTGGAATGATAATGTGGACACTACCGGGGTGATTTCAAGCAGGAACTGTGTGTCACGTCTGAAAATGAACAGTGCAACGAATGTATATAAATATTGATCAATTTCTGTTATTTTATTTACTTATAAAGTGTGTATGATGATATTTTGTGATATTATCTCCCTCCTCTCTGAGAGACAGTCAGAGACATTGAACTCAAAAATAATGAGGAGCTCATATTTAATGTAGCATATCCAATCATTTCAGAGATCAACAGATCTCCAGTGTATATCAAGTTCAACATATCCTCTTTTATTTTTTTTAATAAAGTAATCAGTGGAAAATGTTGTGTAAAAATTTAAGTTCAGAGTGTGTGTGAGTGGTGCACCATAAATAAGAGAAATTCAATATCTGTGTATTAAAGGAAGTATTAAGTGTGTCAACATTCACCGATGGTCTACCAAGACAGAAATAAACCACCATCTATCCAAAGTATTTCTAGAGGTCTGTTTTTCCTGCATGATGAGTACCTGATGCTAATTCTCATGTTTTGTTTTCAGGAGTGTGAGTCAAGGAAACATTTCTCCTTGTCTTTGTACATCTGACCATCTCCCTGAATGGGGCCCAGGGAGAATTACGCCCATAGAACTAAGAGAACACAGTCATGAGTATAGTGAGTAATTAAACAGGCTGCTACCTGTTTGTAAAACTATTTTTTTTTCTTATTGTTTATTTTAAAAACTCACTATAAGTAGCTGCTAGACCATGACTGTAGTTAAAGAGTACCCTGAGATCTTTTGTTCATCTATATTAAAGTACATATGCTCTACCGACCTTTAAATGTGGCAGTGGCGGCTTCTACAGGAGATCAACTTTATCTCCAAGCAGGGAATTATGTATGCAGATGCATTTTATTTGTATTTTATGTAAATTGTGACATTAATTTGAATATTCCCAGCCACTCCACCTTATTATTATCATTTTTATTGTGGTGGTGTTCTCTGGTATCCTTAGTTTCGGCTCTGGCTACCTGCACCTCACAACCGTTCTCAGTTCGCGTCTCGAATAGCACACTTAAAGTTCGCTTTTTAATTTCTTTTCCTCCAAGAAGGGATATTTTTTAACAATCTCACTGAGATAATTATCGGGGAACTCCTTTTTGTAATTGTCAAATTCTTCTACAGCAAATAATCTCGTAGCTAGAAGGTGCTCAGTGAAGTGAAATCTAGATTTGATCTCCACTAGGATTGCATCACAAACTTCTAATGCTTGTCTTTTTTTGTCGTTATAGAACGCCTCACTTCGCCATATCTTTGCACATGGTCCGTCTCTTGCAGTTTCTAATTCGGTTTCTACTTCCTGAATAATGTTGTCAATTTGTTCTCTGACTGACTGCATACCAAGTTGAATTTATGCAGATGTTCTCCAGGGGTGCCCACAAGGGGGGGCTATGACGCAAAGTGCGTCATTGAAATATTGGGGGGGGGTAAAAATCTGTACAAATGTGTTTTAGGCAGTGTAAAAATTAATCGAAAAGAAGATTTTTTCATGGAAGAACACCTACGGGTAGACAATTGGGGGGGTGCGTCATGGACATAAGGGGGGCACCACTGTGTTCTCGAACCTTGACAGGATCAGTACATTTCTTCTGTAGTTGGCTGAAAATAGTTTCTACGTGTGGCATAATCTTGTGGAAAAAAGTCAACCAAAATACGAAATTTTCTTCATTTAATAATAGCTTTTACGCGGAAGATTGAGTTAAGGTGGTTTGTAATGTTATATCTTCACAGTTTTCCTATTGCTAACATAACATCAATTAGATCTTTCCGATACTCGTAAACTGTATTTACTCCACGAGACTGAAAATTCCACCTGGTGTGAGAAACCCGCGGCAACCCCCAAGCAGTGTATATGAGATCGTGAAATATCGGCTGCTTTCGTATTATGCGTGACAAACTTTCGTTGTCACGAGCTAGAAGCAATGGAAAGCCTTTCCCGTACACAGCTGATAGGGCGCGTATATGGTGATACCACTATGCCAAGCAGCATTCAGAAGCAAGGGCCTGGTGACAGTCACCGAAGCAGAGTTGCCACCGCCAGGTCTTTCGCGCTAGGTCTTGCGACTAAATAGATGCGGCAGCGGGCAGAAAAAAAGGAAAAAATTTAGAAGCAGTTATGATATTTAACTCGCTTTCTTTTAATACTCTGAATCTTCTACCTCTCAAAACAGTGACATGTCACGGCGTCACTGCCTCAGAGGCCGCCACTGCCAGATACTACCAGGATTAGAATACGTAATGGTATGAGTATTAAAGAAACAATAGAGAGCTACAATATTAAGCCCGCATACCTTGCGTATGTTGAATAACAAACACAGGTGCCACCAGGGTTAGATTACGTAATGGTGTGAATGTTTAAGGAAACAGTACAGTGCCACAATAATAAGACCGAATAACTTGTGTATGTTCAATAACAAACACAGGTGCCACTAGGATTAAGATACGTAATGGTATGAGTGTTTAAAGAAATGGTAGAAAGTCACAATAATAAGCTCTCAAACCTTGTGTATGTTGAATAACAAACACAGGTACCACCAGGGTTAGACTACGTAATGGTATGAGTGTTTAAGGAAACGGCATAGAACCACAATAAGCCCGCATACTTTGTGTATATTAAATAACAAAACAATTGCCACCAGGGTTAGAATACGCAAATCCGACGCATCAGAAGGTAAACACTGTACATCACTGAATCGTCGTGGCTCCATTTCAAATTTGAAACACAATTAAGATTCGATTTAACACACACGAAATCGAAGTGAAAACCAACCAGGAAAATGACAGTTAATGAAAGGTTTACTGAATTAATATTGCACTTAGTTGGTTCAAACGCAAAATGGGAATTTTAATCAAAATTGAATATAGAAAATTTATGTGAACAATATATTTTTTATCCTACAGGCGCACACAATTTAGCTTTGAAAGGATCCCTTATTATTAAACTATATATATTAAACTCAATATAACATGATTTATCTATCAGTGTCGACAAGGATTTAAAAAATAATGTAACAACTCATTTTTTCCCTTGTGTAGAAGTACATACGCGTCGCGTATTACACACATATATACATTCACACAACACATTTCATTGACACACACACACACACACATACATACAAACATATGCATGCATACATACACACGTGCACTGCTACGTATATACATATATTACAAACTCAATGGTCTATTTTCTCTTGTGGTCACACAAGCAAAAAGGCCAATCAATCCCCAAGCAAAACAATATCCCATCCATAAATGAGCGAAATTTCCAAATCACTTTCGTTAACTTAATAAAGCTCAAACTGGTTAGAGACCCAGTGATTGATATCCAATTGTGCGATTAATAAACACATTATCGCGTAAACCGACGGGCGAAGTAAATAATGGGAACGCGGACAGGTCAATATCGCTATTCTCTTCGGCCTCATCCCTCTACCGTTCTCGATCCTCTGTCCATACAATAGATTACAACTACATTCACCACACACACATACACATACACAGAGAGAGAACGAACGGGAAAGGGACACTGAGAGAACACACACACATACACACTGGAACATAAACCAAAGCCCAATCTAAATGGTAGCAATAAGCTTTGAGAGGTCAATTTCAAAAGTGTTGCTAAAGAGAGAGAGAGAGGCGCATACTCATAGGAAGATTAAGGGTTATTGTTTCAATATTCTCTCGATTTAAACCCATTTTATGCTCATATCAATTTCTTCTTTTGTTAATATTCTCGAAATAGAGAGAGAAAGAGCTTTTTGGTTAACTATTACTGACGCTGTGTATGTATGAACACTCGGCGCAAAGGGTTAAGAGAAAAAAAATCGTAAAACTATTAATAAATGACAGCTATAAGTGATTTTCATTCTTTCACGAGCGAATCCATTTCGGATTTCGATAGCGCGATCCTCCATATACTATTATCGACGAGTTAAATAATCATAGAATAATAATAATAATAATAATAATAATAATCTGGTTTTAAAATAATTATTTCGCGACATGTGAATTAAAAATATGATTTTCAGTATTTAGAGAGGAAGATAGGGATTTTGTATCAGAAAATTAATGAATGACGTAAAACTGTGGTTGTTAACCTGCAGTACGTGTGTACCTTGAGACATTATACAATAGGTAACTATCATTGTCATATACAACAACAACAAAAAAAAAAAAAAAAAAAGCAAATACTGACATGCAAACAGATTTGTCAAAGTACTGTTTTATATTTAAAGTAACATGAAAAATATACCGATATGGCCAATCCTCAAAATTTTTCTTCTAAATATCGAATCTTCATAGGAAAATGTTAACGTTAATTTCTGTATAGATTAACTAGCTAACTCTATGGCCTATGGAACCCGGAAGTTTAATGCCGCATTCAGAAAAACTCTCCATTGACTTCTGTCCTTAGCCAAGTGGATCCAGTTCCTACTTTGTATTCCTATTTCTGCGAGATCCATCTTAATATTGTCCTCCCATCTGCGCCTAGGTCTTCCTAATGGTCGTTTCCCGATTGGATTTCCAGTTAAAACTTAGAAAGCGTTCCTACCTTCTTCCATTCTGTCTGTCTACATGATCTGCCTACCTGAGAATTCTAGATTTGATGAACCTAACAATGTTTTGTAACGGTATAAATTATATAGTTTGTCGTTATGATATTTCCGCTATTTCCAATTCCCATACCTTTTGGGTCCGAATCTTGTTCTCAAATACTTTCAGCCTACGTTCTTTCCTCAGAGTAAGGGACCATGTTTCGCAACCATACAGAAAAACAGGTATGATTATCGTCTTATATATTTTAGGTTTCAAATTCCTCGACAGAATTCGCGACGACAAAAGAGCTGAACTGAATAATAACACGAATTCCCTGCTTTTAGTCGACATTAAATTTCTTCGTGAATATGGTTTTAGTCTGTTAATATTGTTCCTAGATATCTGAAAGTTTCCATTTTATCAAAAGTATTATTTAATATTTTAACGCATCCATAATTTGCAGTATTACTATCCCGACAAACTTCCATGTATTTAGTTTTCTCTGTATTTACTTCTAAACCCCATGCCCCTGCAAGCGTTTAATAAGACCCCTGCATTTCTTCATGTATAGATTACCTGTTATAATAATATTCCTATAAATAATATCCAAATACCATATCTGATTTTTCTGCAGCGAAAAGGATTAATGTGTTGCAAATAACTCAAAAAGAAAATTCTACCATAATTTCCTCCGTTAAAAAAAAAAAAAAAAAAAAATCTCTGATTAATCCTTACCCCAACCCTTATCGCCTTTCAAAACCACTAATTCATTTGTCATTCATAAACCTTGAAAGAAAAAAAAATAAAAGAAGGCAAAATTTCTTCTTTATTTCTTCAGTAAAATGAAAAAAAAAGAAGAAAGATAAAAATACAGAGATGAAGGAAAAATTTTCAAGTCAGAAAGAGACGTCACAAACTAATAAATGAATGGCAAGCATTGCATATAGTCAGATGTTTGACTTCGTCAAAAACCACCAGAAAAATAACCGGATCATCTCTTCTTTCCACCCCTCCTTCCCCTTTTAGAAGTTTTACGTTTCTACGCCTGCCTGCATTACTTCTTAAGAAAAAAAAAACTCCACACCACCATTAGTTTTCACAGATGCCATTCTTTTTTCTTCTTCTTCTTTTTCTCTGCTGCATCCCTTATTATTCATTTTTTCGTCTTACCCATGAGTAATGAAATCGTAATGGGTGAATCCATATCTTCTTTTTATATATTTTTTTATTATTTATCGTCTTCTAACCAACAGATATGGAAAGAAATGAAAGTTTGAAGAAAGAAAAAAAAAGAGAAAAATTGTGGTTATTTGATGACAAGTTAATCGGGAAATTTCCTTTTTTTCCTTTTTGTTCCTTTCTATTTCTTATGTGCCTCTTTGATTAAAAACTTTTTTTTTTTAATCTGAATACCTCCTCCTTTTCGTTCTCCACCCATCCAACCAGAACTCCCTCAAAGCCGCCCTTACCATCGGAAGAGTCCCCGCATTTAATTCTTTTTCATTTCTTCCGCATTGCTAAGCATTAAAAATTGCCTTTGATTTGCATACACTTATGGAAACGAGGTAAACAATAAAATTAAAACTTTTTTAAGATAAGAAAATAATATTTTCTAAAAATTAAAAAAATAAGATAAAAGAAAGGAAACGCTAAGTGAAGTGAAAAGAATGGATAAACGAGTACCTATGGATAAAAATAGGAAAAAAAATCACTGAAAGTTTTTTTTAATTCTCTATTGTCTTTTCCTTTTTTTAATTGCTTGATTTGATAGTTGATTCCATTTCCCCTCCTCCAATTCAAACAAAGAAAGTATAATTGAACAGGAATATTAAACACCTTTCAAAAATTATTCACTGTTTTAGCGTACAAAAAGGAAAAAATATATTAAATCATTATATATATATATATATATATATATATATATATATATATTATATATATATATATATATATATACACAGGTCAAATATAACACGTAAGCCTACATCAATTTTGAATGATATAAGCACTTGTGAATCTTCACATGGAGAGAAAAATCGAGGGTGTTTAGGTGGAAAATCCTTAGATTCCGGCTAGAAGCCCCTTACTTGGCGTTGCTCCTGCCACGGCAGGAAAACTGCAATCTGTGTTGTGGTGCAGATTTTCTGTACTGCGTTGAAGCCAGGTCAACCTAGACGGTGTAGACGTACTCCTTATCTTCGTACGTATGTTTTATAAAGATTTGTTAGATGTTCCTACTCAAATCTTTTCCCTAATGAACAAACTCCATGGCTCTGGATAAGTAGCTTAATAAATAAAACAGTTCTGACCAGAGCAGAATGAAATATATTAAAAACTATACTTACAATCTTTTCCCTGTATGTTTATTTCCAGTCAGGAGAAAAATCTAGATCGTACACAAGAATCAGATTGTGTATTTTGCGTGCACAACCAGATAATGTTTATCAAAGTATATAATCATGGCTTTTTGTATCATGCACGTGTCGACGGAGTACACACACAAATTTCCGACTATATGCAGCTGTACAGATTGGTTCTGGCTTTACAACAAACCTGTACGTAGACTAGTATAGAAATACAAAGCCAGAAGCATAAACTGGAAAGTGAAAAGAAGGCCTTATTCTTTATCAATGAGAATTAGTTATACTATCTTCATTTGCTCTCCCTGCTGGTTGGATCAAAATTTAGCGTCTTGTTCAACATCAAGGTTGTGTGAGACGTGGATCTACAGCTTAACGTAAGATCCGAACCACTTTGAGCTCCCGCATCTGCTCTCCCGAAGAGTGTACGCTACCCATATAGCCACGAGGGAGTCTCTCTCCCGTTGGTCTAGTGGCTAGCCCGCGTCTTTAGTACGAGATATGGAGAGAGACTTGAAATTTAAATGAGTAAGAGATTGAGAATGGGTGCTTTGTACTTCGAAAGCCTTTTTGTGCGCGCGTCAATATCTAAAATTCAGTAACACGTCGGCCATAAAAAAATATAAGACAGAAAACATATACACACACAGTGATAAAAGCACTAGAATAAAATAATAACACAGTGAGGCAACGCAGCAAGGATAAAGAAAGGATCAAGTTAGTACGAAAGATAAAAGAAGTCAAATACTTGTCGGGATTGTCAATTGAACTGGAAACGAAAAATACGTTTGATGACAATAGAAAGGGGAAAACACATAGGAGGAAGCAAGAAATAAGTACAAACACTAGAACACACACAATGTGTGTAGGACATGGAGGTGAGGGGAAAAATATAAAAACTTGAGAGATCGCTCGATGGTCATCTCTGAGTTGTGTTGGTAAGTCTACTGATAAGGCAAACTTAGATCCAAGTTCGGCATAATGAGGGCAATCGACAAGCAGATGTTGAATACTTTGTCTAGCTTTGTATGCCGGACATAATGGTGGGTCTTCGAAGTAGAAATCCATGTGTTAAGTGTGAATATTCAATGCGAAATCGAGTTAGAATTCATTCATCCTATCCGAAAAGATCTTGAGCTGATGGTTGAAATTTAAACGATTTACAATGGTTCAGATTTCACCTTAAACTGTAGGTTCACATGTCATATAGCCTCAGTGCTAAACGAGAATGCTAAAGAGCAATCAACTACCTTCATTTAGAACTAAGAACAACCATTCGAACTTGGAGATGAACTTTAAATATATTCCCGTAAGCATACAGACTAAAGAAGAATCTACATTAAATGAACTTTTTAAACTTTCTACACTAAATGAACTTTCCATACAATGCTGTTTTAAATACTTTTCCTTAGCGTACAATGATTCAACAGTATCCCCAAATCATGCAGCCTTAAGTTAACCCAGTTTCTGACGTCATAAAAATGAAATTTTGCACAGTGATTATAAGTAGGGTGACAATACAATGTATTCCATTGTTACTTTATATATATTCTAAGTTAAATTTCTTGTCATGTTGGTGTTAGCCGTTTCGTATGCAACCAGCTTTACTCTTGAGCAAAGCTTCGATGTCTAGTATACAGGGGTAAACATTCACAAGTTCGAGCAAAATTTCAGATTTTCACGATTTTTCATAACACATTTGAAACAAAAATAAATCAAAAAATATTTTTAAAAACATGCTTTCTTAAAAAGTTAACAAACAAATTAAAACAAAGTATACTAAAAAGAATTACTTTTTTTTAAAAAAAATGCTTAAAAAAAAGAAACAAATCGTCCTATTTCTTTTAATCACCTCTCAAGAAAATTACTTTTCACGGGATCTATATATGCATGGCTAAAAAGCAAAGCATGGGAAGCGCTCTTATATACTTAACTTTTAAATTAATTGTAGAGTATATGAGAGCGCTCTTCATTTTCATAATGTGTGACTAAGTTAAGAAAATATGGAGGGATGTAGTGGTTCATTGATACAGCATTCATTTCTGGTACGAGCAGTCACTAGTTTGATTTCAGCTACATTCAAGTGGGTTTTGTTGTGGAGAAACACCGTGTGCGTGGGATTATTTGGGTTTTTCCCGTTTGTTTTCTTCATTCCGCCATTTTCATCCATGTCATTATCATCGTCGTTCATAGTCTCGGTGCATAATCGTGGGACGTTAAACTAAAAAGAGATGAGAATGCTCCAAATGTATTTTTTAGTCATGCATATATTTTTTTTAAAAAGTAATTTTGTTGAAAAAACATTATCTTTTACTTTTTAAGTAGGATTTCTTTTATTTTATGTGGTATTTTTTTAAAAAAGAAAGTATGACTTAAAACATGTTTCATTTTATCATTATATTTTTAGTTTCACGTCCTACGTTTACGCCCTGTAGGCTAAAGAAAACGGATGAATTAGAGTGAATGATCATGACAGAATTAATGAGATAAGAATACGAGAGAAAGTTATAGAGAACACAGAGAAACACAAAAGAATTCTGTCTATCACAACATTGCCTATGCTAGCTTATACGATCTGGGATTCAACAAGCGACCCCTTGTAGAAGAGGTAAGCACTAGCTTTTAACTTAACTGAACAACTGGTATTGCAAATGAGACGAGCACTGAGATCAGAAGTATTTTTTTTTAACTCGAGGCGTGACGAGAAACTTGACCAAAATCGAGACGAGGCTAGATATTTCACCAGTTTCGAGGGCAATGTTAGTTCATCAGTCTTAAATATGAAACACTGTTTATTGAGTTATATGGTTCATAGATAAATAAAAACTTTATGTTAATGAAGTGTTTGTATGGACCCAATGAAGAAGATTTATTACCGCTTAAATATTTACAATTCATTACACAATATGCTAAAATAATAAATATAGTTTTAATGCTATCATATCCCACACTTCATGGAGCTCTCCTGACTAGGAAGAATTGTGGGTAAACTTTGTATATAAATTTACAAAACGTGATGAGAAAAACTTCGTGCAATCGAAAGGAGACGAGAAGGAATTCTTCGAAAATCGAGACGAGACAAGACTCCTACAAAATTTACGAGACGAGACGAAAAAATCATCTTATTTCTCGTCTCGTGTTATCTTGTTTTGTGGGGAACAATTTATCAACAATTTGACGAAGGGTCGTATCTCGAAATCTCACTCTATTAGGTATAAAGAAAGAAATATAATTCCACAGAGGAGGAAAAAGTTAATATGCAATAATTGGTTAATAATTCCGCATAATTAGTATCTGGAATAGGTGACAGGTCATTACATATTCAAATGCTTTTCTGTCCACATAATTATTATTTCTTTCTTTGTGTCTGAAAAAGTGAGATTTTGAGATACGACCCTTCTTCAAATTGTTGATGAATTGATTATACCTCAATCCCTGACTTTCCTCGTTAGCCTTATTTTCACTTAATTAGGCAATAAAGGGGGCCACGGAGGCTCAGTGGTAGAACGTTCACCTCTGGTGCATAGAGTTCCTGGTTCGATCCCAGCTTGCGTCATGTGAGCCTTGTGACGGAGAAACAACGTGAACATGGGTTTTTTCGCAGTTTTCTC
This sequence comes from Thermobia domestica, assembly GCF_964235325.1. Classification (NCBI taxonomy): domain Eukaryota; kingdom Metazoa; phylum Arthropoda; class Insecta; order Zygentoma; family Lepismatidae; genus Thermobia; species Thermobia domestica. Next base: position 81,624,462 of record NC_137461.1, read on the forward strand.
GTTTCCACCCATTTTGTTCATTTCAGCATTTAATTCATTTCTCACCGTCACCGTCTTCTTTATCCTAGCCGGCATAAGCGTGGGACGTAAAACTTAATCATTTCATTTGAATTAGACAATAAAACGAACACTTACATATCGATGACACCTAGGAACGCCCTAACTCTTCAGTGAGTCTTGGGTTTTGACATACTATCATCAGCCAAACTTCTAAGATAGCTCGACTGCCCTACACTGACTATGACTGAGCCACAAAGCCCTCCACAGAATCAATTAGTAATTACGAATTTCTTTTTATTTATTAATTATTAGTTAATACATTATGTGTTCACTTTCAGCTTGGAACAATCGTTTAAATGCGTAAGTGAAATATATTTTTTATTTTTATTTATTTATTTTTTCTAGAAAATGAAATCCAGTAATTCCCATAAGTCAAATCTTCATAAGGGTAAGTTATCACTTTTCAGCTTGAAACAACAGTTTGTATTTTCGAGTGGGTTTTAAATTCATTTTAAGTGCAATCGCCATTAATTTCAATTTTGTCTGTACCTATTGGGTTGACATAAACGGTGTACGGACAAAAGGCTTCCACATATCGGCTGACATACAATAAAAATCATGACCTCTTCTGTCTATACTTCTGCAACCTAAATCACCCACTCACAAGCGCCCGTTGCTCACTCGTTCTCTTAGCAACTTGTCAAAAAATACACTGTGTGTAGTATGATGGAAACCAAAAACCCTCTCATCACCTATACCACTTAAAAAACTATATATATAACATCCACGAATGATTATAGGAGAATATACTGCTTGTGTGTTTCTGACCCTTTTAAAAATATATTTTTTCCCTATCAAATAGGCACCCCGACCACCCATCGCAATCGTACCAGAGTGACCGAAGGGAAACATCATACACATATATATATTTGTAGTGGAACACTCTTTTGAAACTAAATCTCATCGCCTAACCCTTCAGCACCAGACATCAAATGCCACTCAAAAACTGGTTGGTGCTCGAGAGTCATTTTAAAACGAAGCCAAGAGTTCGATTACCATCTAGTCGATATTTAATATCGTTCTCGCTTCTGCAAAGAAAAAACGATACGATTCTCTCTCTCTCTCTCTCTCTCTCTCTCTCTCTCTCTCAGTCTCTGTATGTGTGACCTGTTTGTGACACAACGTGAGAGCGATACAGGAACTCTCTCACCTCTTCCGTATATGTGTGTGTACTCATATAAGCATATACATATACAAAGCCAAGTGAAATACAGAGTGAAGCAAGCTGATGCGAAGTGATAGCTGTTTTGCATGGGCAACGGTGCCGAAGAGCCATCCTATTGATATAGCACTTAACACATTGTTGTTGTATGATAGTGCCATATCTTCATATGTATATATATATATATACACACACTGGATAGGTATATGTACATGTTTTTTAACCAATTGCTTTCTGCCAATCACATCAAGTACAGAGCTTACTAAGTTGACAAAGCGATGCTCATGCATATATGGAAGTGGGGAAAAAGGTAGGTGTATATATAGATAAGAGAAACGGATGAACTACACAACCCATGGCATAAATAGCAATGTACTGGTACGGAAACTACATTACGCTGCATAGTATGAAAAATGTATATATCTTGTTAAGTACGATTTCCTTGACGTAACGATCAACTTCTTAATAAAAATACCCATTCAAAGTTTAGAATAGCTAATAACGATTTTCTTGACGTATTGATCAATTTCTAAATATGCACATTCAAAATTTAGAATAATATACAACGATTCTCTTTACGTAATGATCAATTTTTTAATAACAGACACAATTAAAATTTAGAATAGCTGATAAGGAATATCACGCCACGCCTGTTTATGTATGGTAGCTGATAACGATTTTCTTGACGTATTTATCAGTTTCTTAATAACAAACACAATTAAAATTTAGAATAGTTGATAAGAAATTTCACGCCACGCCTGTTTATGTTCTCCTTGTCGTGAAACATGGCGACAGCTCTGTGATGCCATGTACTGTAATATCCTAGTACTCTGTGAGTCCTGTGATTATGCTCACAGGACACATTACTACCTGTAATTATGTGAACATTTTAGATTACTACATACTTTTTATGGTCTATGCATCTTACGTTGTCTCCAGACAACGACGCAACTTGCCAAGATGATAGTGCGGCCGTTCACGTTGCTGGAGATGTAGAGGCGTGGTTTCATGAACATCGGGATGAACTACATCACCTCTCGTAGCCGACCCAATCCCCAGACCTCAATATTATTAAATACATGTGGACAGTTCTGAACTTCAGAATCCGGAGTTGGTATCTTCCTCCATCCTGGCTGAATGTTGCACTATATGAATGGTAAAATATTTCTCATGAAAAATCACTCATGATTTATATGCTTCTATTTATGGCAAATTTGAGTTGTTCTCCAGACAAAACTGTTCCCACTTCATACTAAAGGATAAGTTAAATTTTATGCAATTGTTTTCATTATTTGGATTTTCTTCAAAATAGTAGTTTATTGGGGAATATATATATATATATATATATATATATATATATATATATATATATATATATATATATATAGTATTTCAAGAAAGGATTCTGACTCTTCCGAGGACTGTAAATGTTGTTTGTTGTGACTGCTATGTGTACTGTTAAAATGTATTCTAGTACCGTTTTCTAGTATTGATTCAACCAAGAGTAGGTTCTATTTTCCTCTTTACTCTTCTATTGTAAATGGAAATGATAGATTTAGCCACTTCCAGTTTCATCATTGTATTTTCAGAGAGCAAAAGAACATACTAGATAACAAGAAATGGTTTCAAGAACAGATTCCATCTCCTCCCTTAAACTCCTATTGAAACAGGAAACGCCACGTATACCATTTCCGGCTTCAATATTGGATTCTAATAATTTGGAAGCCTATCGTAGTTTACGATGTGAAACGAAATTCATTAAAAAAAAAAAAAGTTCTCTTTGGATGTGGTCATTTTAGGTAGCTCATCCTCCACTTTTGATGTGACTTCTGCTCGTCCTTCGCCTAGATTACGAGTAGTGAAAATGATTTCTACGATCATATTAAAATTTAGCGCCATGTCTTGGCGTAACATTAGCACACAATATAATGTGGAACGAAATGAATCACTGGCAGTATCAGGAGCAGAAAAGGGGATGTTGTTAGCAATCACGGCTTGCTATAGGGGAAGGGTACTGGTCGTGCTCTTAATATCACATATATTCAATGTTATGATCCAGCCCATAATAACGTTCGGTAGTGAGATATAGGGCATGCAGTGCTTGGAAAAGCAACTAAGAAAGACACACATAATAAATTCTGTAAAAAAAAAAATTGTTGAAGGTAGCTTAATCAGCCTCGAATAGTGCGGTAATACTGGACCTCAGCAGAATGTCGACAAACACAATGGCTTTTAAATTACTCCTTAAAGCTAAAGACACAAAATAACAAAGAGTTGCAAAAATTATGCTAGTGCGCAAATAAAAGACTAAAACAGGAATACATAGCTGCATGGGATAAGTGAAATCTTAAAAGAAATGGGATTAGATAGACTAATAGATGAAACCAGAAACATAAAACACAACATCAAACAGATTGAACTAGGTAGGGTACAACCCCCTCCCCTTATCTCACTTATCAAAGGGACAAAGTCTAAAATATAATATACAGAATTGGAGAAAAAGAAAAAGGTATTAGGAAGGGAAATGTATGTAGATTTAAATAGGGAAAATAAGAGAATAATAAACACTTTTAGGCTACAGACGTAGAAACGGAAAGTCGCAAAGACGAAAAGGGCGTGTGAAGACGTGTCATGGTGCAGGGAAGAAGAGAACGAACATCACATCCTATTTACACGTAGATATGTGGGATACAGTGAAATACGTAAAGATAAGTTAATATAAAAATACGCAATAAAAGGAGAGAAAGCGGTCACAGAAATACTGAATACAAAAGATAAGAAGAAACTGAAAATCGTAGCAAAACACAATGCATGTTTCGATCAATGCAAACGAGATTGAAAGAGAGCAGTCAGAAATTGCTCCATCAGAAATATAATCCTGTAACTTAGAATGTAAGTAAGAAGAAAAAAAAAGGTAATGGAAATTGATACAATAGGAATGCACATACAGTATAATGTAACACGAGTTTGTGACCGATATATTCAAATAAAGTTAATTCTATTGTATTCTATTTTTTAGGTCATTTTTGAGATATTTGTTGATTTCATCACTCTAGCCATGACCAATCTCGAACAAATTTGGCAGACCGATTAAATGTGCAACGAACAATTGTTCTGTTAATTTTTGTTCAAATTGGTCCAATCACAGTTGAAAGATAAAAGCTGACGACCGGACAAGCGAACTATACGATAATGGCACACGGTAGGAGTTACCAACGGGAAACTGATATGAGTATCTAGCATATTTCTATGAAGAATCACATCTGCTATTACAGTAACCCTCGAAGTCGAAAAAGCCTGAAATGCATCTACAGTAGACTGCGGAAACCAGAAAAAAAATATTTCTCATCTTTTTGCTGTTAGGATATAATTCAATGTTACGATGTGAGTGTCACAAGACATCAAAATTCCCTCGCTGCGTACTTCAATATATAGTTCATGACTGATTCGCTAGAGAATGGAACACCATAAAGAGTCTTTAGAAAACATTACCCAGTGGAGGGAAAAAAGAGAGAGATAGAACGACAGCCTATATACTCCATATTTGATTTATAACTTGTCGTCGTCTGTAGATGATGATTTAAGAGAAGTGCGAGATGCCGAGACAGATAACATGCAACAACCGACCATTTGTCACTGCTTAATGTCCTAGCTACAGCTTCTGCAACAGGAGGCCCACATACTGTTCTTCTGCCCTGCAATGGTGACATCTATTGCGGGAAGCGGAATAAAACTAATAATCCCTCCCCATTTCCCTTTCTGTCTCTCTAACGGCACCGAGGGATTTTTTCTTTCTTCTCTTTTTCTTTTTTATCTTGTGTTCATAACCCGAGTGATGAACGAACATGACAGGTAGTGAACGTTAAGGGGTTCGAGACAAAGTTGAAATCGGTCCTGACGTTCTCTTTATTAAACAAACTTCACAACTTGTAAAATATGCGTTACTAACGTAACATATATAAAAAATAGTCTTTAAACCGTAAAAGGACAAAGAATGGAAGTTCCTTTTTTTTTTACTTTGTGTTTCTTCGACATTGTCATACTCAGTGATTTTGAAAAGATATTCATCTTGTGATTCTGCCAAACGCTATTAGGACGGTATAACTCTTCTCAGGGGGGTCCACTAGGTATTGTATGTAGTAAATATATATGTACTGTAATTACTAGAAGTAAATTTCCTGACACTAGAGTTCTTGAAGGCTCTACTCAGCCAAATGTCTTGTTAGTTGTATGTACAGATTGAAGACCTAACTAAAGAAGATTTGTTCGTTAATTAGCTATCAGTCTATGGATGTTATTTCTAAGTTCAAGACTTAGGTACGCTGTATTCCGTCCCGAAAATCAAACCTGGAATTACATGCACTAGAAGCATGCTTGCTAAGCATTAGTTTATCAGGAATTACATTTCCAAGAAGATATTTGGAATTTGTAATGCATCAAAATGGCAGTGTGCTTTCCAAGTACAAAAAGGTCACAAGTTTCCAAAAGGTCTCTTGCAAAAAGCATACTCACCTTGGTAACATGCAACATGCAGCTCCTGCTACTAGATAATTGTAAACCAAAAGTGAATCTAGGGAGTCAGGGATTTAACCCAGCCTGGAATATTTTCTACATACATTCTCGACCATTATTATTATTATTATTATTTTAAAGGTTTGTTAAGTCCAGAGAATATGTTTTCTATTATGCAGATTGTATAATTCAGTAACAACACACACATACACACATATGCACAAAACCGATAAACTTACCAGAGGCATAAGATCAGGAGAAAATAATTATAAACATTCTGCACGATTCTTAAATAATATATGGAGGAAATCTTATTTTTAGTAACTTTTGTCCTCGATGCAAATGTTCTTGAGTCACGTATGATCAGAAGAATGAATCGCAATATCAGTAAATATATGTATCACATGTCGGATTTACAAGATGCATGGAGAAAAAGAAATCGACTACTTAAAAAAAAAAAAAAAAAAACTTTTCTTGACGTAAGCGGAATCTTCTATTCTAATAAGTTGCAACAACTACAATAATATTCTCGTGGGAAACAGGGCACCAAAATGTTCCTGCAAGCGTAGTGATGCAACGGATGCTGATGGTTTGTAACAAATAAAAAGTCATGATGCTCATGAATAAAGTCACCGCCAACGCGTGTACAGAGATACGAAAAGATCAGATGCTCCTTTAGTTCTTCCCCAAGACTCTCAAAGGATAAGCCAAAAAGACAACACAAGGAATCCTCAAATGGCTTTGATGGCAAAGTTTACAGAAGATGTTTGTCGCACTCTATCCCCTCTCCCGCCCCCCAACTCTCTCATAATGGAAGAACTAACCAACCCATCCCATCCCATCAAAGGTGTTCTTAGATAGTGTTCCGTGAGAAACTTGCCGTAAGATAAGGGAACATTTTTTGGGGAAAAGAAACATTAACTAATCCTCGTAAAATGGTTCCTATCGTTTCTTCTAGAATCAAATCTAAGGACCTCATTGTTTTCTATGTAAACAGAAACTGTTACAATATGTATCTAAGGAAGATTTGCAAATAAGAGGCAGAGAATCGTTCAATACCTCTCCAATTAAAGTACTCGACGCTATTCGGATTACTAGAAACGAATATTGTGAAAGTTAAATATTAGATAAATTGTAAATCTAAGTTCCTTTTCTACGAAGTCCTCTGATGAAATGAGTACCGTAAACGATGAAATTATCTTTGGAAAATTTTAGCTTAACACTGACGTAAAAATAGACAAATATTTTATTAAATGTAAGTTCTAAATGTATCGAAACATTTCGAGACAATGGGATAAAGGTACGCATCCGTCCCGTCCTGCCTTTCACATTTTTCAAAATATTACGGAAATAGAAAAGGTATACTTAAAATCATTCTTCTTTCATCGATTTTAGTAATTTTTTTTATTATAAGCATACATTGCAATTATTTGACGTTAAGTAGCTTAACACGTAACATCAAATTAAACCTATTTGTTCCATATACTTTTGTCCTTTTGTTTTTTATCCTTAAAAATTAATATTGGAAGGACAATGAATAACATATCCTTAAACAAATTCATATGATAATCATCACACATGGCATACTAAAAGATCTTGACCTACTTAGTACTTATCTTAGTATTTTCCTAAGAACACATTTGGTTTCCGAGATACGGGCCATCAAAATTGGGGGCTGGACTTGGCCAAATTTTCGGAAGAAAAAAAATCTAATTGTTCTTTGGAACAAAAATTACATGGAACAAATCTGTTATTAAACGTTAATTTGGGGCATAAGAAAGTACTGAAGTGACGATTCATCAGCTATGTTGTAAATACAATGTTGTGTGTACTTATAACAAAGATTTGCTAAAATCAGTGAAGGGTGACTTTAGTTTCGCAACAAAGGAACTTACTAGTCTCCTAATTCTTGTTCTAATAAGCAAATAGTGATTATTAGTATTAAAATTTATTATTATTATTATTATTATTATTATTATTATTATTATTATTATTATTATTATTATTATTATTTTACGAAAGTTTGACTAAGTTCATACTCGATTTTCAACCGATAATTCGAGAACCAAAGGTCTGAACAGAGAAATATTTTGTATGCGTTATAAACAAGTCAAGATGTAATCCTCATGCTAAGTTTGCTTAAGGTCGAATGAGTTCTGTACATTGTGTACGAGATATATTTAAATTTGGTCAAGATCGGACAAGTTCTATACACTGTATTCTCTCTCTCTCTCTTTTTTCTATATATATATATATATATATATATATATATATATATATATATATATATATATATATATATATATATGTGTGTGTGTGTGTGTGTGTGTCCTTATGAATGATTTTCGGAAGAAACATGTGTATATGTGTGAAACTATGTGAATGTCCGCCATCAGTGTAAGTCTGTCGTTAGATTTTCTCATACAAAGAAGTCATCTGGAGTCACCAAATTGTGTAGATAGATAGATTTCACCATATCTAATCGCGTACAAAGCCGTTTGTTCTATTTTCGACTCGAAGGAGGGACTTGAGAATTACACGTACTGGAGATTTTAAAAATATAAAGTATCTCAGAACTTCCTAAGTTAGACAAACCCCACTACCCTACGGTATTGCAGGTTGCTCATTCTGTACGAAGAAAGGGCTTCTGCTAGTACTGAAATAATTTGGGTTGTTCGGTATGTGTCTCTACGAAGGAACATATCTTCAAATCAAATATGATATCGTAGGCTAGTCGATGAACTGGACAAGAAAGAAGGCAATACCAACAGAGCCGTAACAATTGGCGAGGGATTCCTGATCAAAACGGCCCCCCACACCCGCTGTTAGAACCTCACATTAATTATTATTGAATATTTAAATTGCTCTATTATTTATTTTCTGTACGTGAGATGCTACATTATAAAATTTCATATTAGTTGCTTTGACTCACCATCCACTTCATTGTTTAATGGAAGTAATGTTTAAAAACTGAGTAATTAAAACGATTAACACAGCTCGCATCGTACAATACACAATATATTCCAGCTAGGCTGGAATCTTGAATATAGAACAACAAAAGAGTCACTGAAACGACGGCGAAACCAATCATCAATATGTCGTTATAGTAGTTATCAAAACTTTGTGTAATAAGTTTTGAAATCTAAAGATCTCATAAATTGACGTTTCATCTTAAGGGTGTTACCCATTAGGGCCTTCAGAAGGAGAAGCTCTGTTGATAAAGGGTCACAATCGTACCAAAAACCGAATCAGCACTGAAACTGCCTTCATCAAAAGCAAGCACGGTGAGTACGAGACGATAAGTTGGCCTAAAACAACGAATAACATAATCCCCTCACATTGGAAACATCCCATATTAGTAAATAAAACCACATGCTTTGGCACAAGCAAGCAGCCGATGGATGCCGTCATCACCGATAGGATACGAAGAGATACGAAGAGGATCCCTTCAACCCCTCCGCAGGCTTCGCCTTCAAAGACTGGCTATGTAAATGGACCTCCAGGCAGCAGTCATGGTCATATCTTTCTTATCTCTCCAAGTTGCAACGGGTAGGAGAGACTCCTCTAACTCTATCTCTGAGCTGCAACGGACAAGAGGTATTCTCATCTGTCTCCGAGCTGCAACGGGCAGGAGGTATTAACTCTACCTCTGAGCTACTACGGGCAAGAGGTTCCTTTAGATCAAACTGCAACAAACAGGGTTATTCTTAACCAGCAAACCTTAAACCTCCGAGCTGCAACAGGCAGGAGATTCAATTGTAGAGGAAAGAACTTTTAGACACTTACTTATTTGTAATCTTGTGTACAAACTGTATAAACATTTTTATAATAGAAAAGGCAAGGAAAAAACCGTATACCGTTACTCTAAAAAATTACAATAAACAAGTAAATACAGTACAACTTCATTTATTCAAACCCAAACCATTCGGATCTATATCAAAAAAATAAAATACTATACAAGTAATTAACCCTTTCACAACCATTTTTTTTTCGGAGTGAAAGATATTAATATATGGGTATTTTAATTAAAATTGTTGTCAAAAGTATAAACATAATAAATATTTCCCTCTGTTTTGTTTTTCAAAGTAGGGAGGCGTGGGACATATATGTCCCACTGGTATTTTTACGTGGGACCTATATGTCCCAGTGGTAGTGAAATGAATGATCATTATGTATTTTCAATTATGATATATTGTTAGAAAAATACCTGCATCGTATTTATGATTACAGATATTTTACATTTCAGTAGCTTATTCCAAATTACAAGCTCTTTATTAGTACATGCGACCACTGCTTTATCGTTAGCAGTTAGTTCTTCACTTTCATCTGTTCCATTATCTCCACTGGTGTCTAACTGATAATCTTCATCAGCTATGGCATCATCACTTACACAGTGAAGGCCAGAGTCGTTAAGAAATCTTCGAATTTCATCTGCATTGTGCTTGCATTTACGACTTCGTACACCACTGACATCTAAACTCATTTTTCCTAGATGATCGAAAAATTCCTTTATAAATAAGTAGGGTTTTCACAATCACTGGGATAAATATGTCCCACTAAAAATACCAGTGAGACACAATTGTCAAGAGTGTAAAAAGGAGCTAAAAAGCATGTCCCTCCTGAGTACAGCATTTATGTAAAATTTGCATAGTTTTCAAACATTGAAATGGAAAAGTTACTACAAATGCATAAAATAAAACGTGAGACAGTTACCATATTGAATAATAAACAGGAAGACATCTAGTGAGCAAAGAGTTAATAATCAAACTTGACAACAACCCGACCTACAAGTGAAATATGTAATTACAAGAATTCTGTGAAACAGTAGCAGGCTTCTACAGTATTTACCAATGGGACATTGATTCATAGCAATAAAGTGCGATAAATTACTACTAGTTCTCAGAATATATCGTGGGACACATATGTCCGAGTGGTAGTGAAAGGGTTAAAAGATATTATCGATATACATTAAACACAACAATTAATGTTGTTGAGTATGTTCAACCTCTCAATGTGTGCACATAATGCGCTGCATTTTTGTACTTGTTTCTAGAAAGTGATCTTACTTCCAACAAACGTACACTAAACCTACACTTTTTATTAAACAAAATTGATTTAAGAGATATATATTTTATTATTTCAAAAATAATCTTTTCTTGGCGATGTCTTCAATTTTATCCAGATTTCTTCATATCCGGATTATATCCAGAATTCATTAGCCTGGATAACTGGAACTTCATCGTACCAGTCTAAATACCATTCAGTGAATTGTATTTGCTGACAGCAAAATACAGCACACACTTAAATACCTTGAATTCTGTCTCACTCATGTATCCACTCTATCTGAAAGCACTGGAAACTTGGAGACAAAAACGAACAGTAATAGAGAAGAAAGAAAGAAATAAAGAAATATGGCAGAAGAAAGAGATGGCGCCTTTGAATGATATTCTGGCAATGAACATGGGACAGAATTTCGTTGCTGTTTCTCTGCCTACGCTCTATAAGCAAAGAAGAACTGCATGAAACTTCGAGAAAGATTTTGATTGTCAAGTCGCTTCAAGGAACGAAGCGAAAGCAAGACCCAAAAGGGATGGATAATTCGGAAGTCGAAAAGGGCACAGTTTCTGCTCGCTCGCAGGAAAAAGAAGAGTCCTTCCTACTTTCCTTTCTGGAAAACGTATTTAATAAGCAAGTTCTTAAACCGTTAGAGATAGTTCTTCTCCTTGAAGCGATGTTTCAGATTATTCCAACTTTGGAGGAGAATTGCAACAAATCCAACTGGAATAAGAGCAAGATGAAATGAGATACATCCAGTTCAGTCACCTCAGTTTTTATCTTTTTTTAAAAAAAAACGTATATAACTTAGAATCAAGCAGGGAAAACTATTAATACTGAACGCCAAGAGGAAAATCCTTACAGGAAAATCCAATAGTCTTACGAAAGTTCACTATTTGGAACATCATATATGTATTTTTTATTATATATAGTACCGTATATTATAAAAAAATTGTTCTAAAAAGTAAGTTTAAAATACAAAATTATCTTCTATCATTCGTGTCAGGTAGCCCAAACAGTGACATTCCCTCGACAAAAATGCAGTTAGAGATCAATACATATCAATATAATAATACATTACATAACACGGTTAACTGATTCTAAGATATGTCCGCACTATGAAAAATTGCGTTGTTTGAGGTTTACTTATAACGGATTTAAATTGAATTTGTTCATCACAAAAATTTATGATAAGAAAAACAAGTTTTAAAATAAATAAAAAGTATAAACTAACCAATATAGAAAATCCTTATAAATATATAAAAGTTGTAAAAGAAATCAAATGAAAAGTCGTAAATGAAAAGTGAAATCTTTCACTTTAACTTTCCTATCTCTTTTATCCCACGGTTATTCCTATAGTCTTAAGGAGACAGATGATTAATGAAAGTGAATGATTATGGAAAGATTTCCCACATACAAAATTACACGACCCGAGATTGAACCAGGAACCTCTCACACCAGAGGTGAACGTTGTGCCACTAAGGTACCATACCCCATTCTTCATCTTTCGTGCTGTATGATTGCAAAACATGGTCACTTACTTTCACGGAAGAATGCAGACTGAAAGTATTTGAAAATAAAATTTTGAGGCGAATATTTGGACCCAAGAGGTACGGGAATGTCAGGAATTTCATAGCTAGGAAGTGCATAATATATACCGTTTATCTAACACTGTTAAAATCATTAAGTCAGAAAGGGTCAGGTGGCTAAGATCATGTAGCCAGAATGGGAGGAACGCTTACGAAATTTTAATTGGAATCCAATCGGAAAAAATATTATTAGGAAAACTTAGGATCTGATGGGAGGACAATATTAAAATGGATATTGCAGAAATAATAATGCAAAATAGGAACTGGGTCCAGTCAGTGGGGAGCTTTTGTGAATGTGGCATTGAATCTTTAGGTTCCATAGTCCATAAAGTTAATCAGTTGATAGTGCATTTGTACTTTTAACAAACGGTACAAAAGTTTCTGAAAAATACAAATGCACATTATTCATTGAATTTCATTCGTATTTAACCACCACGTAAATTGTCATTAACGCAGATAAGGACCAAACAACGATCAAGTAGCATTCCATTATTTTGGCATTTAGTATGCTATTTAGTTAAACTTTGTGACTTTTTACCGCGAAAGAGAGCAAGAAAACAACGTAGACAACAGGAAGATTGTTTAGACAGAGAAAATCAACATCTGTTGGAATAAGAGTGAGAGCTCTCAACGATTTCCTTGTGTTCTTTCCATTTCCGCCCATACGGAAGCTGCCTAATGGAGAGTAACTACAGCTTCTAAATCAGCCGTATCAACGGGCTCTTCCGTCAATGCTAAATACTCGAACAATAAAACAGACCGACAGAGGTGAAAGGAACTGTGCTGGATTATTAGTTTATGCCAGTTGGATGTTACAAGGTCAGTACGAAAATAAAGGGGAATTTAGTGACATTTTAATTTTTCTTTTTGTGTGAGTTATATAGGAACCTATTCATTTGTTAAGCTGGCTAGTTACTTAACTCAGCAACATGCATAATTTCGTCTCATCTACGGTTTTAATATGTAGATATAGCTATGAGTAGAAGTTTGTGTAGATATAAAATATCAGAACCGCATTCGTACCACATTCACACACACACACACACACACACACACACACACACACACACACACACACACACACACACCCACACACACACAAAGGAATGGAAATCTTTACTTTAACGCTCTTTAGGCAAAAGTAGACTGCGGAACGCAGTGGCTCAGTGGTACAGTGTTCATCTATGGTCCATGGGATCCTTGGTTTGATTCGAGTTCGAGCAAAGTAGGTTTTGTGGTAGACAAACATCATACGTATTGTTTGGATTCTCCCGTTTTCTTCCACTTACTTCATTCCACCATTCCATTCATTATCATCACCATCTTTCTTAGCCTCGGAGTATGTTCGTGATACGTTAAGAAAAAGAGATGATTATGAAAGTGAATGATTATTAAAGAATTGGTGTGTAACGAGAATATAAACAAAAAAAATAATAATAACCCCGATAAAACACACGAATATAATATTGTACACCACAAACTCACAAGGGCTAAGATCGAACCAGGAACCACTCATACCATAGATGAAAGATCTTCCACTATGCGATCTTTTATTTGTGTACCGAAGAATCTTTGTGTTTCTTAATCAATATAAATAAAAACTTGGATCATTATCTTCTAAAGTGAATGTTACAATAGCTTCGTGGCTATTTTCCGTTGTGGTGATTTCTTGTTGGTGAATGTTGTGGCTTTTCCTCGTAATAAGAATGTCGGTCGTCGTAGCTTTTTCTTTTAAAAAAATTGGTCTTACTTAAGGGCATAAAAGCTATCATGAACAAATGAAATATATACACTTTTTAATATAAAATAATTATCACTAATATTCATAGGAATCAAAAGTCACAGTTTCAAGTTAAACTACTCCAGTAACATATAAATACGTAACATATAAATTTTTAACGTGTTGCATTATATTCTCCCGCTGGAGAAGATTACTAGAGCCTTCCTGTAGTAGAATTACGAATTGTTTCCTCTTTCAGTACCAAACGGCGTGTCAAACATCTTGGCATTTGAAGGCGGCGCTCCAAGTTCTCTTTAAATGCTGCTAGCAAATGAGATACCAGCGGCATTGCCACGTTTATTTTGTACACATTCGTCTTTTTTCTGTCATCTGAACGCGCTATAGTTTGTCTGTTTAGCCAAAGTCAGAACCCTTTATCACTTAGCAACGTCGCGCCAGAGCTTGCGTTTTATTCGTTTAGCTGAAATGCCAAGGTGTTTGTCACAGGCTTTAATAGAATCGTACTTACCGGTTATTAGAATACATGGTGGGGATAAAGCAGAAATATATCAACAAATATTTGTCTTCGATTAGCCAAAACTGGAAAATGCCAACAAATGCATATCTCACATTCGTCGAACGACTACCCAAGGTATCAAAAGAACAATTTTCGAGCATTTTCTAAATTTGAATTTCTTAACAGCTTCCAATAAATAATTCTTAACATTTACTCAAAATTGAAATACAATATTCTGCTTTATATCTTAGCAACATATTGACTTGAATTAGCTAAATTCATACAATTTGCCAGCGTCAGCAATTTGACAGAAAATCCCACTTTGATCACAGTTCTGCGTGGGCAACAGTAAATTTTAGTATTTTTGTGTCAGATCTGGTTCGCAATGTGTAGCTACAAATTCACATGAATTAAAATTATACAGAATACAAATAGAAACATTTGTGATGCGTAATGTAGTACAAAAAAAAATTGAAACAAACAAAACACTCCTCTGAAAAATTAGTAAAAACATCAAAAAGGAACTTATACAACCACGGAAGAAACACAAACAGAAAGGGAGAATGATATTTCCGTCCCTACTTCACGCAAACTGAGTCTATTTCCTTTAACATACTGATAAACAGTATCATTTGACAATATGTAGATATTTGGAAAAAAATCGTAGATTACGATCATCACTTAATTTAACTAACAAAGCATATAAGAATGCCAAACAATCGATAGGAAATAAACTATGTATTACCAACAGAAACAAAAAAAAAAAAAAAACCGTTCATTTTGTCTTGCCTCAAATATGATATCTAAAATATACTTATAGCTTTTTTTTCCTATCTTTTCAAATGAAGTACCGCTTGTTTCAGTTGAAGATTAAGGAAAGGAAATCTATATAACTTCTCATCTTTGATTTTGTCGTTTTTTTCCTCCTAATTCAGACAAAGTCAAGGATTTCTTCGTCTTTAGACTCTGAACCATTAATGTCACGGAAAAGCCACGAGTAGAGAACCACAGAAGTCAGACGAGATAACTCTACCACGGGCAAAAGCTACGGAACGGTTACATTTGAGTATTGAGCAGGGTTGTTTTGTTCAAAACAAAATGTTTAAAATAAATGATTAAAACTTGTTTTAAACAATTGATTTTGTTTAAAACAAATTTTATATACGTTTTAAACATTTTGTTTTAAACACGTGTATTTTTATGGCTTGTTTTATACATATTTTTATTTTTACTTTATTTTATTTTTGTAAACAAATTTGCCAGAGAAAGAAAATTTTCAGAAAGTACTTCCCATTCAGAAGGCTATTTTGTTCCCGTGTGAATGTTTTGATTTTTCATGGCTACAGCAAGTCAATGTTGTGATCTACAATTTATTTTGTCTCTCTTTCCCAATTGCTTTTAGCATTTATTGTATTGTTTAAATACTTGTCAGTTACTTGCGAGAAAGTGTCGTAGTCGAAGGTAGGACTGCTTGTAGAAATAATATTAAAAAATAAATAAAAGAATTATTTTGGAAACAAGTTTTTGTGTTGTATTCAGAAAACAAACAAAGGGTTCTTTGCTAAATTTAGGTTCTGAAATTAAATATCGCAGGCATTCGTTGATACATTAGATGTTGGTTACCAGTCTGTGTAGAACTTGGAATCGTTTAACATGAGTTTTACGGGAAGAAGAAAGGACATCATTTGGAACAAATTTAATAAAGTAATTCAATATCCATCAGATAAGAAAACGACCATACAAGATCGTTGCAAAACGTGTAAGAAAGAAATTATTGGTATAATTTTCTTTCTTTCTTTCTTTTTTAATAGATATGGGGCGTTCAAAACACAAGTGATCAAAGTCCATTTTCAAAAAGGTTCCTTTTTGCTCACCAAACGAAGTATCTTCGTAGCCAAGAGTCCTGAATAAATGAAACAAAAAACATGTGAAAGGACGTGGTGTGGGCTAGTGTTTCATAGGACGACCGCTAGACAAGGGTGTTTCTGGAACGAGAGAACAAAAGGACTAATTTCCCCCTTCCTGTTCATAAACTTAAGATATTACGATATATTGCGCACACTGCAGCATGGGAAAGATTAACAATGAGTTGAGTTGATTTTGAGTTTAATGTCCTTTTCAGCAGCGAGGCTATATGAGACGGGACCTACTGATTAACGTGGAATCCAAACCATATGGGCTCCCGTCGGGAATCGAACCCGGATCTCCTACGCCAAAGGCGTGCACATTAACCGCTTAGCCACGAAGGAACTCGGAAGATTAACAAGTCAAGCTCCGAATACCATAGTCAGTGGTGCATAATTACGTTAAATAAACGCAGAGTATGTCAAAAAGAATACATCGACGGAAAACGACGTATCTTCGCAACCACAAATCCAAAACGAAAGAAAGAAAACATACGTGACAAAATGCAATCTAGAGTTTTAAATTACTGCAGCTAGAGAGGGGCGTCCGTTTAGAGATCATCCGCCCACTATCCGTTTAGAGATCATCCGCCCAGATTTTGGGGGCAGTAAAGCTGTGCAAAGCCCAATAGAACAAATTTGAAGTCCTTACACCGAATAAATACGGATTTTGATCCTTTATAATCCATTTCTATGGGCCATGAAGAATTTTAAATAGGCCTACTTTGAATTTTTGAACTTTTTTGGCCCAAGGATTCCAAAGGCGGCTCTACTTTCAAGTTTTGGGCCTGTTTAAAATTCTGCAAATTGGGTTTAAGCGATTATCCAGTTTTGATCATCTGTATTTCCTCCGTATTTATATGGTGTAAGAACATCAAACTTGCTCTGTTGGACTTTGCTTATCATAGGTTTCTAAATCTGCCTTACTGCCCCCAATATCTAAAATTCAGGATGGGAACGCTCCTGTCTAAGGACTGTCATATGAAACTAGCCCACGCCCTTTCACGTGGTTTTAGTTTCATGTATTGTGGACTCTTGACTGCGAAGATATTACATTTTGAAATAGAATTCATTTGCTGAGCAAAAGTGGACCTTATTGAAAATGATCTTGGATACATTGTGCTCTGAATGCCCCAAATATTACTTTTCTACAATACAATTATTCACTTTAAAAAACAACCAATACATAGACTTGCAGAAAATATTCTGAAGTTAGCACAACATGAAGTATGCTTCAAACATTACTCTTCGAAAATTTATAATTTTAAAACAATTTTATTAGCATCAATGTTCCGAAATAGCAATCAAACTTTGCAAATAAAATTTCACCCACCTCCAGGTGGTAAATAGAGTAAAACATGTTTTTTTCGAGTCTGTTTTAAAACATGTTTAAAACATTTTAAACCTTTTATTTAAAGCTAATGTTGATAAATGACAGTAGTGGCAGGCAAACACGAACATCATTGACAGCGTAGTTAATGATTTCGCAAGCATACTATTTGTGGATCTATGACTACGCACACGCTGTAAACACTTACTGGATTCTCCTATTTCATATAGGAGAGCGGAAGGAGCAAGCAGGTAAGCTGACGCTGATAAAAGACAGTAGTGGCAAGCAAAGAACATCATTGACAGCGTAGTTAATGATTTCGCAGGCATACTATTTATGGATCCATGACTACGCACACACTGCCACACTTACTCTAGTCTCCTATCTCATATACGTGTATATATATATATATATATATATATATATATATATATATATATATATATATATATATATATATATATATATACTCCTTTTGTTACTGCTTTCACAGTTTGTAGAAGTATGGTCCTACGTCATACACCGAGCAGTTGGGAATTACTGCTCTGTATACGCTAGTAAATGACTTATGCAAATGAAATACTTTTTTTCATGCAATCAACAGTGGTCAATGTAAACAAAGTTCACGAAATCAGTAAATCTAGGTTGAAAATTAGTCAATTGTTTGTCAGAGAGACGCATCAAAAGGAATGCCTCCGCTTTTATTTTCTTTAAAAGTATAAGAAATAAGAAAAAAATTAGCGGCTGCCACCTAGAAAGAAAGAAGAGCAGTATCAGGATACTAAAAATAAAGAAATAAAAAAAAGACGGTTTGACAAGAAACATTGTCTCCATTTAACCTCATCTTTGTTACAGAAGGTTGTGAATTCGCCTCACGTTTGTGGGAACGTTCTGGAAATCGCAGTATCAATCAGCACAAACGGAGCAGGGCAAGAGAGACGGGCTGGGGATTACAGTGCAAGAGAAGGGGAAGAAATGCACCTTATGATGTTTCAAAATAATTTACAATCCGTATCGCGTATAGATTATATTCTTTCTTTTTCACCACAAAAAATGTATCTCTTTCCTTCTTTCTTTCTTTGTTCCCGATGTATATATCAGTGTTTCTGTATGTAAAGCAATCCGCTCCGACTTGCTTGAATATAGTGGAATGGCTTTTTGAAAGATTAGTGTACTTTCGTATTCGGACCAAGTGTTTCGTTGAAATAACCTAACCGCCAGTAACCATAAGGTTTCTCAGTGTCTATATTTCTTATTTTTCCTCCGTCTTCTTTTTCTTTTTAACTTTCTGTTTTACTAAAAGAAAGAGATCATTGCTGAAGATAGTGACAAAGACTGAAGAAATCTCAAAGGATGAGCACACTATTACTACTAGTAGTTTCCCTAGTTGTGACAGACATTCCCAGAAGATCCGCTCGTTTCTTTTAGTTCATGACAAAGTTTATGAGGATGGTTGAAATATATATATATATATATATATATATATATATATATATATATATATATTCTCAGACTTGTAAACCATAAGTTTCATGCAATCAAAATATTAAGAAAAAGAAATATTTTGCTGAGAATCGCAAACCGAGAGGTTAATTTTTAACACGCAAATGAACCATTATTTTTTACTGATAATAAAACAAAGAACATTTTCTAGAAAATTCTACTATATATGATGACATAATTCATTCATTATATTATATCGTTTTCTTTAAATTTTGCAAGAAAATTTGTTAAGATATAATAAGAATTTACTCATCAAATCTACAAAACTTGCTGTAAACAATGCTTGTCTATGGATTAATTATATCAGTTTTGATACACAGTATGTTAAATAGTGATGAGCAAATGCAAGACCAAGACTAAGCCGGGTGGTCTTGGTCTTGGTCTTGGTCTTGCACACCCAGTCTTGGTCTTGGTCTTGGTCTTGCTTGCAAGAGTCTTGCAAGTCTTGCTTTTAAGAAATTTTATGATTTTCATAGGTAAATTTTACTCTCGATATAAGGGATAATCAATTCTACAATGCGCCAATAGTAACGGAAATGCAATGTATGTTTCTAAATGTAATATATTTTACCTTCGTGTACGTATGATGATAGTGTTCAACATAGCTGATAGTCTTTATTTTTTTAATGGGTGCCCACGCTTCACTACTTATAAGACAAATCACAATGTTTCATAACCCTTTTTATATTTTTTAAACAGATCCAACACTCCATTGGTTCCCAAACTGGGGAGGTTACACCTGAGACGCATGAAAGAAAATCAAGACGGCACATATTATTGAAATACCATGAATTGCAAAATTATTTTTACACTCTAAAGGCGGGATTTTTTTCAACCACGATTAGCTAATGCTTGTATTGAACGAACTTCCAATTAAATATTGAGATTTTGTTTTACTGACTCCAATATGTACTCTATGGGGGCATAAATATAGACATTACGCAAAAGCGATGAAAAAATTGCAGGATTTCGAAATGTAGGCATGAAGGAAAAAGGAGAGAATTAGCTATGTTGAACAGAAAACGAATGAGGAGGTGTTAGAAATATTAGCAGTAAAAGAAAAAAGAAGAATTTTAGATATTGTTAAGAGGAGGAAGAGAAACTGGTTGCGATATTGGCCGAGGAGGAACTGTATTATGACGGACGTGCAAGAGGGTATGGTGGAAGGAAAGAGAGGGAGCGAGCGAAGGAGACTGTAGTTGAAGGAAGGTATTAAAACAGGAAATTGCTACGTCAATACGAAGATACTAGCTGAGGACCACCATACATCGAAGCTTCTCAGTTGCAGCAAGTAACCTGCCAATAATGGCAGAATAGTTATGATGATGATGATGATATGTTTAGCAATATTGACCAAAAACGAGAGAGAAAAAATTAAAATAATAATTATTATAGCCAAACCTCTTAATATTTTAGAATAATTCGAAACTGAAAACGACTCAATTGTCTATGTCTTTTGTGTAAACTCAATTGATATAAATAGTTTTGATCTATATTAGAAATACAAAATAACGGCATCAAACTCCAAGTTATTTGAATTAACTGTACAAAATCAGTTTCACTTGTGAATATGGATTACAAGCATCGATTACTCACTTCGTTAGGTTAAATTTAAAAAAAATAATAATACGTTTCGTTCGTCATCACTTTTTACTGTTACTAAAGCGTTCTCTGATATTGGACATGTTCGATGACATATATTTCTCTCCTCTCCTCCAGGCCAAGTTGCGGGCTGAATTTGGATTTAAAAGGCATCAGAGGGTTACTGTTCATCTCAGAGACCCCAAAAACTGTGAATTCGGCACTGGTAAATATCGGTCATTTTCAATAAATTTATGTATCTCTTCCTCCCCCATGTTGCGAGGCACGGCATCGGAAGCGTCACGGTTCAGCTCAATGACCTCGGAAACTATGGATTCGACATTGATAATGATCATTTTCGATATTTTTTATATATATTCTTTCTCTACCTCCCCAAAGTTGCGGTGCTGAATTTGCATTTAAATAGGATCGGAAGTATCACTGTTCATCTTAGCGACCCCGAAAACTATGCATTCGACACTAATATTTGGTCATTTTTTTAATCGATTTTATGTATATCCCCCTCCCCCAAGTTACGGGGCTCAATTTGGTGGTAAACGGTATCGGAAGTGTCAGTATTCAGCTCAGGGACCTCGAAAACTATGGACTCGACATTCGTCATTTTCGATCATTTATATATATATATATATATATATATATATATATATATATATATATAACCCCTCACCTACCCCTAAGCTGCACCGTCAAAGTGATTTGAAAGAAACCATCTCAGGTTCGAACCTCATCTATGTTGAAAATGTTATCGAGATCGGTCGGGTGGTTTAAGAGTTACTAAGTTTTATTTATTTTGTATTTTTTCACCTCTCCTCCCCGTCCCCTAAGTTCTATCGTCAAAGTAGTATGAAAAATACACCCCAACTCTGAACCTCATCTATGCTGAAAATTTTATTGAGATCGATCGGCTGGTTCGAGAGTGGTGAAGTCACAAAGACAGTCACTTTTATTTTTATTTTTTTAATTATATCTCTCCCTTCCCCACCCCTACGTTGCACCGTCGAAGTAAAACAATAAAAATCGTTCCAGGTCTGAACTTCTTCTATGCTGAGAATTTGATCGAGATCGGTTGGGTGGTTCAAGAGATTAGGAGTCACAAACATAATCACTTTCAATTTTATAATATAGATTTATTATTGTAGTATAATGTTATATCGCTCAATCTTCGACGTGCCGTACATCTATGGAGGCTAAAAGTTATATTGATAAACAATTATTCAACGTATAAGCATCCGCCCATGAAATCAAACTTGGGGTCACATGCACTAAGTTTTTGTCAATGTCATGAAAATGTTATTTTCGATATTCATTTCATGAGCACACATTAAAAATTTCCAACGGATGTAGTCGGGATTAATGGTATACGGAATTACCGATGTTGAATACTACATTTCTCTTTAGTTTTGGAAGAAGAACACTACTAGTATGCTCTGAAAAGAAATGAAGTATCTAGTTTAACGTCCCACGATTGTGCACCAAGGGTAAGGGAGACAGTGATGATGAGAAATGACTGAAATGGTGGAATGAAGAAAGTAGGAGGAAACGGTAAAACACCGAGAAAACCCACGCACACGGTGCTTGTCCACCAAAAAAGCTACATGGTGCAAGATGACACCTGTGTGGCTTGAAAACGAGTAATATCTACAGAAAACGTGAACAACCAATTCAGAAAACGACATACTGTTGCTATATGCTACAGAGGCAGATCGATTCACATGGATTGCGTAAACTACTGGGAACACATTCACTGCAGCGGCATATTTACTGAAGCCATGAAATTCAAGTAAGAGATGTAATGATTTTTTTCCCCTTCTTTTTTACATGTTATATAAAAATTTAAGTAGTATCGGTACTTGTGCAAGACTCTTGCGCAAGAGTCTTGGTCTTGGTCTATAGCGAGCCGAAGCTCGTGTCCAAACGACTGCAAGATCGAATGAAATTAGTGAACACGAGCGCGAGCTACATTAAGGATAGTGACCTAAGCCCTGAGCAAACGCGAGTCTAATATGGGTGAGGACGGGCACAATGAGGTTAGTGATCGCAAAAACCAGAGACTGTGAGCCTTACTGAAGACAGCAAACTCGAGTTCGAGCAAGTACAAGTCTACCATAAGCCACATTAAGATTAGTAAACAATAGCTTCACTGAGGGTAGTGTGCCTGAGCCCGAGTTAGCTCCAATTGCAAAATGGTCATCTCACCTCTATTGTGACACTTTGTATGAAATGTATTACTATCGTTATCCTAATTACAAAAAGAAAAAAGAAAACTATGAATCAGTTTGTGTCACGATATCCTGCAATGTTATATAACCTTTCTTAAAAGACGTGTAATGTTGGTTGTAGAGAGACAATGGGCACAATGAGAATTTCTTATAATAAACGGCAAACGTCTCACGTTAGTGCGCCACGCTAGTTCCTAATAGTAAACAGACACGTTAATAGATGGCACTACCTGCGCTATTATTTGATTGCCTTGCTCTAAAAACTATCGTTACCTGACGAATTATTTGATGAAGTTCTTGAATAATTACATAAAAAAATATAGTACGGAGTTGCGGGTGGTTGGTAGGCAAATGCGAAATAAATTAATAAATTTGTTAGATATAAACATTTTTTTAAAAAATTAAGCATGATTTTAATTAGGGATGGACAAAATTTTCCGGAATTGGAAATTTCACTTTCCGGATTTTTCCGAATTCCGGAATATTTCCGACATCGGATTTTTTCCGAAATCCAGAATCTTTCCGAATTCTGGAATTTTTCGAATTCGGAATATTTCCGATTTTACTTTCCGAAATTCGGGAAGTAAAAATTCCGGAATCGGTCATCCCTAATTTTAATCTATAGTGTGCAGTAGACTGAAGATTTAGGTGCAACTACTAGTTAATAATAATAATAATAATAATAATAATAATAATAATAATAATAATAATAATAATAATAATAATAATAATAATAATAATAATAATAATAATAATAATAATAATAATATAGCAACTTCATGCTAGAATTTGAACCCTTTCTGCAACAATAAGTCTAGTTAAAAAAGAAATTTGGTGTGAAACACATCTACGTTGGGAGCCCAGCATCAGGCTAAGTTATTGACTAAGTTACAGGGAGTCAACTTATAAAGTAAGCATTTCCTTCTGAAACCGAATGCCCGAGAACTCATACAACTTACAATACGAACAAAACAATTCAAGCAAACTTTGCTCCGACATCCGAACTCCCAGACGTTCGTATGTATGTGTTGGTAAGTTTTTCCAGCGCTACTCATCTACCTTTCAGAAGCGCCATCAGTACTCTTTCTAAATGTGGTCATACATGCAGTGAGTTGATTAGTGACAAGGCAATTTGACGGATGAACGATTTCTATGTCTCATTTGGCACAATAATTTAATTGAACAATAGTTAAAGTTTTACAGTTAATCACAATTTTAGACTATATCTCATTAACCATAATGTGTATTGACATCTTGCTAGTTTGATCACAAAATAAAGCTTCATATCACTTTCGTCTTAATAGATGATATGGTTATCGTACAGCATCAACTTTTAGGTGCGCAAAACTGTTCTCGATTTTCTCAAAAACTACGCATGAGGATCTCTACTCACCTATTTTTTTATTCAGCTCGATGAGATCTAATGCTTGGTATACGTCTCATTTTTTGGATCTCGTTTTTCTTTTTTTCTTTTTCTTTCTTTTCTTTTCTTTTTTTTTTTTTTGTTAAACACTAATAATATTTAGAAACTTTCGGATGTTTTCATCACTATTATAATTAGGTAATAATTATTGCCTAAAGTGATGGTGGATATGTTGTTTTTGTTTATTATTAATTCAACAAAGCCCTAATTATTCCCGTTCTTCTCCTGATAATTATTGGGATCTTTTGCATGGCGACAGAAGCTACTACGAATGAGAAAAAAAATTGTGTGTAAGTTCCACTGAATCAAACCTTAGAAATAGAAATATACGATTCTTGTAATGTTTCGGGTACATAATAGTCTTTACTTAGACCTGCCGTAACATTACAAGACTTTTATGCATCTGAAAAAGTAGGAATATTTTTCCCACCAGGAAAATAGGATAAACTGGAAAAATAGAAGAGGAGCGAATATTTGTAGGACACAACAAATATTATTTCCGAGGTTATTTGAGGGAAAAGACATCGCCCAAAGGATTGCAAATTGTGAAAAAAAGGAAGTAATGTGTGAAATATTGAGATAGAAGAATGGTAGTGATGAAGCTGGAAGAACAAATTGCATGGAGTGTGATAAAGGGAAAAACAGACAACCAAAACTTAGTGAAAAAGTAATAATGAAGAGTTGAGTTGAGTTGATTTTGAGTTTAACGCCCAGTTCAGCAGCGAGGCTATATGAGACGTGGACCTACTAATTAACGTGGAATCCGAACCACATGAGCTCCCACCGAGAATCGAACCCGGGTCTCCAACGCCAAAGGCGCGTACGCCTACCGCTTAGCCACGAAGGAGCTCAGTAATAATGAAGAATTGAAAAAGTAATAATGAAGAGGAGATATGAGGTCAAACATAAACTATATTCGTGAGAGAAAAACTGTTCGAAAAGTTCAAAGAATGGGAAGAAGAGCCTAGAGAGAAAAAGTAACAAAGATTAAAAGGAAAAGAAAAGAAGGTAGAATTGCAAATAGAAAAGACTGGAAGAGCACACAGAATAATAGTGATAGAAAAAGGAAAAGAAGAGACAGGATCGCAATAAGAAAGGAATGGAAGAATAAATACAATAATAGATAGGGAGATTAAAAGTAACAAAAGTGGTGAAATGCCAACCTAAAGTAGCGTTTATCAAACTGTAGTCCGTGGACCACAAGTGGTTCTCGTCTCGAGATCTGTTCTTGTAGTCCTTTTAGATTTAACACTATGACAGAAAATATAAATAACTAAAATTTAAATGACTTGCGTATCACACACAACAATTGAAAATCTGAACCAAAATTTGGAAATGAAATAAACAAGCGTCTTTCAAATTCTAACTCAAATCTGACATTTTACTTATGACTTTACATTACTTCCAGCAGCAAAAGAAAGGGTAATAGATAAGTTGTCATGGGTTCGTGATGTATGAAAAAGGGTTTTCATCATTAACTGACTTAAAAAATCGATTTGATGTATGTGCAGATCTAGGACTTCATCTTACCAGTAAACATGTACACACAAAATACCCGTGTAAGAGTTGGTAGGCTCACCCGTCTCATTAATGTGAGTACTAACATTTATTTTATATTTTAGTTAATACTTCGCAACTCTAATAGCTTATATAGATATCGTAAAATAGCTTATATTATCGTAAAATATTCTTATAATTTTCAATTATTATATAAAAAAACTAACATGTATTTTCTTCTACAAAATTCAGGTAATGTTAATTAACATTATTTTTAAAATGTAAGTATATTAGTATTAGCATATGCTTAAAACATAAAAAGAATGATAATATGTTCTCAAAAGAGATAAGAGTAGGTTAGTCTGTAGAACACTCTGACTAAAAAAGGTGACTCCGTTTGAAACATGTTTGAGGGAAACGCTGAACTAGAATATAAGTTTAAAGTGAATATAGACATAAGTTACGGACGTAGTTTAATTAGTTATGGACACAAAAGAAGAACAGAAAAGTGGGATATTAGTGAAGACAGTGAAGCAGAATACGAACAATATAGTTGACAAATAAAAAAGGAAAGATTATATAGGTTGAGGAAAAATCGTTGTGATTCAGCAAGCAGACGAACATGGAACAGTGGTAGTAAAGAAAAATGTTTTAAGGAGAAAACAGAAGAAATGGATAATGTCCATGATAAAGTCAATAATAAAGTACTGAAAGTGTAATATACACCCTCCATTCCAAAAGAAACCGAACGTTTTAAAAAAACAAAAAAGCAATGTACATTTTGGAACAAATCATTTTTATTAATCAATGTATTCCTCTTCTGCATCGATACACATATTTGCACGCTCCAACAAGTTGTCAAACGACTTTTCCATGTCCTTTATTGGAATGGTCTTTAGGACGGCGGTCGTCGCCTTCTCAATGGCATCAATCGATGCGTGCCACTTTCCTTTCATCGCCGAATGCAGTTTCGGGAACAGATAGAAATCGCATGGAGCGAGATCTGGTGAATAGAGCGGATGATGCAACCGAATAATGTGATTTTTGACCAAAAATTCAGTTACAAGTCGCGAACGATGTGATGGTGCATTATCGTCCAAAAGAGTCCAACTGCCGATTTCGCGATATTAGGGCCGAATACGACGAATTCTTGCCAGCAAACGCTTCATGACGCCTAAGTAAAACTCTCCAGTGACTGTCTGGCCGGGCTGAACAAATTCTTTCTGGATAATTCCTTTTGAATCGTAAAAACAAATCAGCATCACCTTAACTTTTGACTACACCAAGCGACTTTTTTGGGGTGTTCCTTCATCCGGCGCTCTCCATTCAGCACTTTGCCGCTTTGTTTCGGGCTCATATTCAAAACACCACGTCTCGTCACCAGATACAATCGATTTCAAGAAGTTTCGATCCTGCCGAGCACTTTTAACGATGTCTTTGCAATGCGCAATTCGATCAACTTTTTGGTCTTCGGTGAGTTTGTGTGGTACAAACCGCGAATTAACCTTCTTAAGGCCCAAAACTTCGGTCAAAATGCGGTTGTTTGAGGAATGCCTAATTCCATTTCAATAACTTTCACCGACGATTTTTTGTTATGTTTGATGAATTCACGCACTTTTTCGATGTTTTCTTCCGATAATCCGGTTCTGGGACGGCCTGATCTTTCGTCATCATCCAGCGTCTCTCTACCCGATTTGAATCGCCTGAACCACTCGTAAACTTGCGTACGGGATAGACACTCATCATATGCATTTTGTAGCATTTGGTGCGTTTCACTAAAAGTTTTACCCAGTTTAACACAAAACTCAATTGCAGCTCGTTGTTTGAAACTCATTTTCCGACCGACGTACACAACACACTGACAGTTGAAACGCAATAACTTTGTTGCCGTGCATCCAAATGTCATGACATTTACACCAGTTGTCAATGAGGGACTACGCCATCTACCGGTAAAATATTACAACAGATGGCACTAGTGGTACTATTTGTTTTCAAAAGTTCGGTTTCTTTTGTAATGGAGGGTGTAAATTATTATTAATATATAAATTAATAATATTTATTGTATCTATAAGTTTTGATTCAGACACTTACACAGAAAGATCAGAAAGGAATATTGGATATTGTACACGTAGAAAATGCTTCTTAACAATACACTTGTAATGTTCCTTTTTACAAAAGAAACAAAGAAGAAGCGACAAACACTCATTCCATCCAGTGACAAATAGTTATCATCGCTAACAAAAGCGATATTCCAGTCCACGTTTCCTTACTTGAACATATACTGTATGTCCCCTTCGAGATTCAAACGCTTGGATAAGCGAGTATCGTATCGTTTGCAGCAAGCAGTCTGGAGGGACTGTCAACTGACTCCATACTCTGACGCAACAGCCAAAGGAGCCATGAACAATGGTTTATGATACCACGAACACAGAAATGAAAGGTGACTCGTTCTGAATCTTTAAATAAAAAGAGAGAAAGAGAGAGAGAGAGAGAGAGATTGAAAGAAAGGGAAAAAATGTTTTAGTGGAAGAAACGTAGCTTATTCAGGTTTCGGTAAAGTTAACTTATATATTCTTCATGCATACCATTTATCACACTGCTATGGAACGAATAGTTCTTATAAATCATTTAGTCATAAGACATAGAAGGAAAGCGAAAAAAACACACGAGATTTATATTTCTGTCTATAGTGCATACACAATATCTTGAAATAACCTTGTACCACTCTTTTATCTTGGTTTCTTTTTTCTCTGACCATCAAATAATGCGTACTGTATATCCTCACCCTTGTATTTCAACTTCATAAAGCATCTTTTGCAATTTAGTTTCAAGGGACGAATAAATCTTTTTTTTCGCCTACTTGGTTTTCATTTTATTTATCTATTTAATTTTCTTGGACAATATGCTCATTTACTACACATTATTCAAATATAATAAAAATATTCTTAATCTAGCTGCAACTAAATTTCACTAAATTAGAAAAAAGTCTTGAAAGAAGTTCATGCCATGGTGCATTGAGCTATGTAAACCTAGTGTTTGACGGACAAATGACCTCTCTTATTGTCACAATATTCTCAAGTGTACATGGAGTTTCTACACTGTCAATTTTCGTCTTATATAATATCTAGGTATACTAGAATCAGCACCCTCGAATCCAGATCTTTGTTATATGTACTAATGGAACAACATGATTACGATGAACTAAGATTAAAAAAAAAAAAAAAAAAAACACTTTAAGCGATCACAAAATTATCACTGAAAAGCACGCTGTACATTAGTCCCTGATTCCATTGCAACTATAACTGTTCAAATGAATATACATTATCGATATAGAACTGAAACCAAATGCAATGTATGCAATTTGTTTAGCGTTATAGTGTGTTTGTACAAGAAATTACAAGTTGTTGAAAACAATATTATGTAACACGTTCATTAACATGCTAATAGTGAAGATTTATATGTTGTCTTATAAAAAATTGGAAACGTATAGTAACGGGTAGAGGACATGAAGTTTGAAGTTAGTAATAGTAGCATTCGATTCTCTGAAACCAAAGTAGAAAGAAAAGTATTTCAGAATTACCCAAGTCACTGATGCTCTTCGTATACTTGGTCAGATACGAACATTAAAAAAAAAATCCTGTAGAAGCTCTAAATCCTGTACAGAATGTATAACAAGAAAAATTAATTCAATTGAGATTAAGATATTCATTTTTTGAGAAGCACGATCCTCTTTTATTTAAGTTCCAGTCCGTGCTAAATTGAAAGATTTTTCTCCGAATTTTTAACCATGTATTTTTTTTTCAATCATATACTTTCAAAATCCAGAGAAAAAAATATTTTTCGTGTTAAAGTCAGTCACTTGAGATAAAATTTTAAGAAATTCATTCACATGCCAAAAAAGAAAAAAAGTCAATAAGGTGTTATGATTCGAACTATGCAAAGAGATTTTAGAAAGGGTCAAAATCCAGAAAAATTACTAAAATCTGTGATATTGAACAACGGAGATGGTGTTGCCAACCAAACAAGAATTGAAGCTGCCTTGTCTCGAAAAGGTGTCGTGAAAATGACGTCTTGATTCGGAAAGTGTATCTTCTATTGGAAGCGCTCTTTCTTCTTGTATCACGTCTCGAGAATTGTCTCGTCTTGTTTCGTGAGTAATCCTACACGGAGAAATAATACTAAGTATCTGCTGGGGAATTTAAAACACATTTAACATCTCGTATGTTATTTGATATTTAAAATAATAATTAAAAAAACTTATTTACACTTGCACCAAACGACATGTAATTGACTTAATTGAGCGAGCAGTAAATGGAAACATGGGATTATTTGTCCAAATCACAACTGACAACATGTAGTCTATAGTACTGAAAGTATTGTAGTTGCTGTACATCAAGCCATACTATTATTCTTCAGTGGTCTACATACCATCGGGATGTTAAAAAACTCTAACTTTAAAAAGTTGGAGTCTACTATTTAAATATTAATAATATAATAATAAATTAAGGACTTTTTCTTAGCGTTTCAAAAATTATAGTCGGCAAGGAGACCATTTTAATTGGAAAGTGCGAAGTCAATGAGTTGTGTTTCCAATCCTTAATCCGCTACATCCATTTTTTTAAAAGAAAGTTCCTCATAATGCTACATGAATATTGAGAAATTTGATAACTTGCATGAGAATCGAAGCCAACACATTCAGATACACGAAAGCACCTCTAGGTATCCGAAAGCACGAATACACCGATTTTTATCTAAAACAAATTAATTACCTTAAGAGAAAATCAGGGAAAATACATTATTTCCGTTACGTTAATAATAACGAATTTTAATACACTTTTAAATTAACGAAATATTTTTGTTTCGAAGAAGGTATAACAAGGAAAATTAATTCAATTGAGATTAAGATATTATGTACTTTTAAAATAGTTAAGGGAAACACAAACTTCGAATAACCCATGATAGAACTTCCTGATTATACTGATAAGGCCAGAGTACCAGAGGAATTTATCCGGAATGTTAAGGCTACATCATCGACCCCAAGCAGTGGTGAAGAAAGGGTACATCGTAAAATAGGAAAGAAATGTGTACCTTGGAACATTAACTACCTGAATACAACTGAAACACGACATCCTTGAAATCACTAAAATCTTCAGATCTTTCTTAAAGAAAAAAAATAATGAAATCCTATCTATCACATGATTGACATCAACGACAGAATGTCTTTTGGAGATATCTTCCTTAACAACGATAGTGGCTATTAAACAGAAAGACATGCAGTAATTCTAAGAATGCGATGCGATTATAGCACACGCGTACATATAAATAAGTAGATACATAAAGATCTTTCTCAATTGTTTGATCACCCAATAGCATCAAAGTCCCTGTTGCTACTTGGAAACCAACCAAATGTTGGATGAAATATGCGAGCACACTTGTAGTTGTTCAATGCCAGTTCCACCATAAACGACGTATGTGTGTTTCTTTCTTTCTTTAGGACGCTGAAGCAGCAGGAGTTGAACGCAGCTGTCGATTGTAGCAGATCTGATGAGCAACTGAATAGGAAGCCCAAGAATGCAGTCGACAATCCGAAGCAAGAAGGGAAAAAGAAAAGCATTTTCACCTGAAAGCAGTGACACCGGATATCCGGTTTCAGTGTCTGCTTTTACCAAATTAACCTCTTATAACTCTACAGAAGAAAAACAAAAGTCAATGGCTTGAGATGTTAGATAGATATCAAACATGTAACTTGACTTTTCATGGTTAAGAAAGGGTTCAATAACTATTTTATAGGGGAAAGCATTCTACTGCATACATTACTACAACACAAACGATTGCGTCCAATTCCAAAAGACTTCTAATTTGTACTGACCAACTAATCGAGACTCAGAATATCAAATTTATGTAAAATAAGGAGCTATTACTTCATTGCATGACGATCAATGACTATGATCTTTTGTTTCCTTGAGTGATGTGTATCGCTTACCTTATCACCTTTTGTGTCTAATTAGTAAACTCCTTTTAATTTGCATAGCTTCTGAATTTCATTACAAGACTGAGTTAATAGAAAATGTAAAGACTCCATCTGAACATCAAAATTGTTATTATGTGTACCGAGGCCGAGAACATTATCACAAATGTTGAATTCAGGAATTTCTTTGAGAGGGCGGGGGGGGGGGGGTAGTTATGAAAATGCATTCTCAAACAAGACTACAGTTTAATTTCGCATTCAGCCAGAGTTTTATTTTGTTCTTGTTTCTCAACATTGTATAAACATTGGTAAATCATACAAAATAGTTTTTAAGCACATATGTACAAGAATAGTAGATAATATATTTATAGTGTACATGGTAACGGAGAATGTTATTAAACAAAGATGTCATGTCAGAAAATTCCCAGAGATATCGTGTATTACACGAATACATACCCACTCTCTCCGCTGGTTTAGTAGCTACCGCGAGTGCTTTGGTGTAGTGGTCCCGGGTTCGATTCTTGTGAGAGAGCACAAAAAGTTAAATTTTACAATTATTCGCTTTCATTAAGCCTCCGCTTCCTTTAGCCTAAAGAACATAACTATGGGATGTTAAAGTAAAATAAATTCATTTCATTTTACGAATACACATCTTATTTTTAATTATTTATTTACTGTAACAAAACAACAGGCATTCTGCCCATTTACAGTGTTTGTTTACATATATGATAAATGACATTATTTTTACAGAAAAGAAAAAAAACAAAATGCAGAAATGTTTTACTATTTCATAATTAATTCAGCTTGTCAGATTACAAATGTATTTCTAAACACTCTTTCAGACATATCGAATACATCTATCCTTTTACACTTTTCTTCAGTATTATTGTAGTAAGAGCTTATTTTCATAAAGGGGATTTATACAGGATGTCAGTGCATGCTTTCGTACAGTATAGGGTATTACTATTGCTCAACCTCGTTCTAGACGTTGGAAAGTGCAGAAATATATTAGAACTTATTTCTATGCAATTAATTTTATTATTTATTATTTTTTACAGAAAAAAACTAAATCATTAATATACCTACGTTACTTTAATGTCAGCATATTGAAGTTGTTTGCCAGTTCTAAGTACGATATCTATGCAAGGTGCAGTCTAGTTTTTCTAAACATTAGTAATTTCAAAAACTTGCACGGTACTCTTCCAATCATTTGGATGTATTTTGAATTATGAGGAGTCCAAATAAGAGATGCGTATACCAGTTAGGGTCTCGTATAGGAATAATATAATTTTAAAATTGTCATATGGCTACAGAAGTCTTTACTTACACGATAAACAAAGCCAAGATTCTTGCCAAGTATTGCTTACAATAGTTTTAATGTGATTTCCGAAAGTTAGTTTAGGATCGATACCCTTTTTTTTTCTTTTTTTTGTAAAAGCCGCGGGTGCGTTTACCTATCAGCTGGACGACATTCTTTATAGCACCACGAAAGTTCGTTCTTTTACTTTTCTCGAAAACTACACATGAGCATTTATCTTCAGTGGCATGACATTCGGTTCAATATGATCTATCCGTCTCCTTTAGCCTAACCGGCATAATCGTGGGACGTAAAAGTCAAAGATTTCATTTCATTTTTCAATATGATCTATTGACTGATATTTGTCTTTTGAATATTTTAGTTAAACGGAGATTAAGATTTAATGACAATTTTAGACAATAAATGTCGATTTTCTAAATGGCTGGAAATCGAAAGCAGATAAGTGAGTCATGATAACGGTATCACATGTAAAATAATATTGTCTAGGGAGCTCTTGTTCCAGTTTTCAATTATCTTTTATCTATTTGAAAATATCACATAAGTACTGTAAAATTAGCGGTATTTTAATTTCGCTGTGATAGGGTCTCTTAACCAAACAATGTATTGTCGTTTCGCGAGTGTCACAATGGCATCAATATCAGTATCACTTCAATAAGTGATATGGTTCTCGTACAGCATCAGTTTCTAGATTTACATCTACCGGTATTAGTTGCTTTGTCTCTATTTTCTCGTAAATTTAAATGAGTTTTAGAGTCATATATATAAAATTTTGTTCACCCTAATAAGATCGATTGATTTTTACATATGTCTCTCTTTGGATAAATTCCGCCTTATGCAGAGTTGTTCTGACGTATGATTAGTGTCATACTAAAGGCCTGACTACTGCAGGAAACATATGTTAGTCAAACTGTTTAGTATGACACTAATCACGCGTCGGAACAACTTTGCATAAAGCCCATCCTTTTTCGTTAAACGCTTGTAATAATATTAGGAATTTGTATATAATTTATATATAAATCTATATAAACAAGACTAATATTGTATACTACATAAACGTTCTGCGTTCTACTACAATTTAATGCACTTTTCAGAAACAAACAATTCATAAGTAATTTCCTGAAAAGTGTTGTGTATGATGTATCAATTAAAACTGTATGTATGAGGGAAAAAACAACACATATTGACAAACAAAAGGGAGGAGATTGTATAGATAGGACAGGGGCGAAACTAGACAGATACAAACCACAGACATCCCCACACCATTTAACAAACAATTAAAAAAGGATAAAAAGTGTGTCTTTTCCATGTGTTTGACAACTAAATTCAAAATCAGATATGCCAAAACGTTTCAGACCAGAACAAAAAAGAAAGAAATATATGTAACCGGTATATGATACATGTCAAACAGCCATTGGTATATACACATTTTCTAATCAGTTCAGTCGTCGAGTAATCCGACAGACAGCGTCAACAACCATTTGATGGCATCCTAGAGCGCTGTTAATTGTGTTATCACCAGTCAGAAGAGGCGATGAAAAAACAGCTATACGTGTGGATCTAAACAAGGAAAATTGATGGGAACCTGGTAGAAGGAGGAAATACTATATATACGTATCGAAAGAAAGAAAAAAAAGAAAGAGAATATATCTATATAAATAGAAGATCTAGAAAAGCATGAGCAAAAGACGGAATTTCTCTTGAAGTGCTTCATTAGAGAGGCAATTTTCGTATCGCGATGTTTCTAATTTCGTCTTCTGTATGTTCTTTTCCGACTGCCTTCTCATAGAGAATTAGAATCGACTGACTTTCTTGCCGCTGCTTTTAATGTCGTATAATTTTCGACTGCCTGCTATCTCGTTACATCTAGTATAGCTACGGGGGTGGAAAATGATTCATTTTGCTTTCGAGGATATTTGGGATTGGCTGAAACGGTAGCTCACAACAAGATAGCTGATTTCTTTCTCTTTTTTTCCTTGCTTCTTGTTTATGTACAAACAGAGCTGGCAACATACCTAAAATCACTCATCCAGGCAGTCTTTTTTTAAATGATGTTCATTAAAGCTAATGAGGATTGACAAAGGAAATAATAGAACTAATTATGTGATTGAATATTACTCAATGTAGCAGCATGATTCTTCCTTTGATAGTTCTTATCTTCTTGTAGCATCATAAAGTATATATTCCTGCTTCCTCTGATAGTTCTTATAATAACAATTCTCTACTATACCATATAATATTAGCTTATGTAATAAAGTGTACTTTATTAGTGAACAAAGGCATAATATATATACACGTTTTTCTTTCAGTTTTGGCCGATAAAGGAAATACAAAAAGTTGTTAAACAGATCCTGAATTTCGACTAGATTCCACCAGAGTTTAAAAGTGTAGGGACTATGTTGTTTGACTGAAAGGGGAAGGGTTCTATCGGGTTGTTTGACGGAAGAAGGGTATATATCGGGTTACTTAAAGGGAAGGATTGTATTAGGCTACTTGACGAGTTAAAGTTAAATTAGACTACTTGATGGAGGAAAATTATATTGAGCTACATGATAGAGATGCAACTTGGTGATACTACGTGATGGGGATGCATACAGAGTAAAACACTTTCTTTAAAATAATTTGGATATATAAGAATTTACAACGTGATTTCATAAGAACTGATACTTCAGGTATGGCCTATTGGTGTCTATTGTGACCTTGGTATGCAGAGTTCCAGGTCAAAAACCGATAAAGTACTAAATATTTGGTGTTGAATCATGATACTGAGGCAACTGTAGAGCCACTCGAATTAAACTACAGAATGCGTATCTACCCAAGCGTTGAATATATTGTACAAGGAGGTGCCCTGGTCCAAGCGATATCCTCGTAAATAAGAACAGGACGAATTAAAAAAGAAGAAGAAGAGGAGCAGGACGAAGTATTTGGCTGGTGCTGTGAGATTCAGTCCCCAGGTAGTGGTTGTGAGACATTTTAGGAGGTTCATCGATTGTATGCGTTGTGACTGAATACTTTTCGAGAAGGTGTGTAAGTTAAATACTGAGGAGAAGTTACTTCTAAGTGCGAAATGATTTAGTAGGCTTTACTATTGTGTTGAAATCAAGCATATTTGACCGATGACCTTTCGACCTTCCCTTCCCATGGGAGTAAAATTCATCGGAATTGGACCAAATCGTTTGATCGTCAACAAGTAGCGTATGATCATCACGCGTAGTTTCGTAATACATATAATTTTGTTGGAGATAACAAGTTAATCTGTTTTCCCCCTCATGGAAGCAAAATTGATCAAATTGTGCCAGATTGTTTGATCGTCGTTTGATCCTGTTTTTCGATTGCCAATAATGAGCGCTTGATCATCCCGTGTAGTGACGTAATAGGCATAATTTGCAGAAAGTTTACCTGCTTGGCCCCAAGGAACCAAAATTGATTGAAATTGGGCCAGATCGTTTGATGGGCGTTTGATTGTAATTGATCACAAACAACCATCGTTTGATCGCCACGCCATGTGTAGTGACGAATTACACATATTTTGTAGAGGGAGTTAACAAGTTAACCTGCTCTGCTCGTCCGATGAAAGCAAAATTGATCGGAACTGAGCCAGATGGTTTGATCGCATTCGACCACCAATAGTCAGTATTTGATCGTCACATGTAGTGACATAATAAGCACATTTTGTAAAGGGAGTTAACGAGTTAGCCTGTTCGCCCTATGGAGGCAACATTGATCGGAATTGGGTCAGATCGTTAATAATTGTTAACGCAAACAACGATCAAATGCGGTCAAACGACCTGGCTCAATTCCGATTAATTGCGCTTACACACGGCTAATAGATTGGCTTGTTACTCTTTACAAATTATGCGTATTACGTAACCACGTGCGGCGATCTACCACTAATTGTTGGCGCTCAAACGTGATCAAACAACGATCTAACCATCTGGCTCAGTTACAATCGATATTGTTTTCATGGGGTGAACAAGTTAACTTGTTAACTCCTCCCATAAAATTTGCGTACAACGTCACTAAACGTAACGTGGCGATCAAACGATAATTACTGGTGATCAATCATGATAAAGGATCTGACCCAATTTCAATCAATTTTACCTCCACAGAGCCGAGCAGGTTAACTTCCTAATTTTCTACAAATTTTCCGTTACGTCACTAAGCTTGACGTTCAAGTGCTGATTGTTGGCGATCAAACGACGATCAAACGACGATCAAACGATCTCCCCTAATTTTGATCAATTTCGCTTCCATGGAGGCAAGCAGGTTAATTTGTTAGCCCTCGCAAAATTATGTATATTATGTCATTACGATGGCAATCAAACGATGATTGTTGACGATCGAACGCAATCAATCATCGATTAAACAATTTGGTCCAGTTCCAATCAATGCTGATTCTATAGGGTCTTACAGGTTAACTTGTTAACTCCCTGCAAAATTATGATTATTACGTCACTATGTGTGGTGATCTAATGATGATTATTGACTATCGAATGTAATTAAACGAAGGTCAAAGAATCTAATTTAATTTCGATCAATTACGTTTACATGGGGGCTAACAGGTTAACTTGTTAAGTCTCTATAAATTATTATGCGTATTACGCCATCTCATGTGGTGACGCAACGCTGATTTTTGGTGAAAGATGATTAAACAACGATCAGACGATCAGGGTCTATTCTGATCAATTATGCTCATGGAAGGCCAATAGGTTAACTTATTAACTCTCTATAAATTATGAGTATTACGTCAACATGTGTGGCGATTAAATAATGATCACGATTTGGCTCAATTCCTGTCAATTGTGTCTACAGAGGTTAATATGTTAATTTGTTAACTCTTTACAAATTTGCGTATTACGTCACTACAAATGCCACAAACTCCACAAACGCCGATTGTTGGCGATCAAATGATGATCTGACCTAATTTCGATCAATTTTGCTTCTATGGCGGGAAGTAGGAAAATTTGTAGACCCTACAAAATTGTCACTACGCGTGGCAATCAAATGATCATTGTTGATAAAATGTCATCAAACAATGATCAAACGCTCTGTCCCAGTTCCGAGCAATTTTGATTCCACGGAGGCTTACATTGATAACCTTCTACAAAAGGATGCTTATTACGTCACTATGTGTGGTCATCAAATGACGATTCCTGTCGATCCAACGTAACTAAATTACCAGATTCAATAATTCCGATCAATTACGCTTACACAGAGGGAAAGGGAATAGCTTAGCTTGTTAACTTTCTACAAATTAAGCGTATAGTCACCACACGTAGCGACCCAATGCTGATTGTTGGCGAACAAACAATAATCGAATTACCTGACTCAATTCCGATCAATTATGCTTACGGAAAGCTAATAGGTTAATTTGCTAACTCTCAACAAATTATACGTATTACGTCACCACGTGTGATGACCCAACGCTGATTATTAGCGATTAAACGAGATCAAACAACGATCAAACGATCTGGCACAATTAAGGTCCACCACACGTATAGAAGGCTAATATGTTAACTTGTTCAATGTCTACAAATTATGTGTATTACTTTATAACGCATGAAGATCCAACGCTGATTGTTATCAATCAAAGGATATCAAACAGCGATCATCAATCTGGTTCAATTCCGATCAATTTTTCGATCAATTTTCCGATTGTGGGGGTGAACAGATTAACCTATTAATTACCCTTACAAAGATGCATCTAACTTCATCAGGCATTAAGTGGCGACGAATCGATGGTTGTGGTAATCAATCGAAATCAAACAACATTAAACAGCCTGGCAGAATTTCAATTAATTTTGCTTCCATAAGGCCAAACAAATTAACTTCTTATCTTTTTATAAATTATGCGCATTACATCACTACACGTGGCGATCAAGCGCGATCAAACAATCTGACCTAATTGCGATTAATTTTGCATACATGGGGGTTAACAAGTTAATTTATTATATCTCCTTCTATAAAAATGGGTGTATTACGTCACTACTCGTGACGATCAAACTCTGATTGCTGACGATCACACACGATCAAATGACGATCAAACGATCTGGTACAATTCCGATCAATATTGCTTCCGTGGGGTGTAATAAGTTAACTTGTTAGAATCCTGTAAATACCTAAGTATATTCGAATTACGTCACTAAAATGGACGATCATACGCGTGCAAATGACGATCAAATGATCTGGCCCAATTTCGATCAATTTTACTCCCGTTGAGGGACAAACAGGCTAATTTGTTAACATCCCATACAAAACTAAAAAAGCATACATGTTACGTCACTACGCATGGTGACCAAACGATAGTTGTTGACGATCAAACGCGATCAAACAACGATCTAGCTCAATTACAAAAAGTTCGATTCTATGGGACTCTCAAGTTAACTTGTCAACTCCCCAAAATTTATGCTTATTACATCACTATGCGTGGTGATGACACAATGATTGTAAGTGATCAAAGGCGACCTAACGATCTGGTTCAATTTCGTTCAATTACGCTAACACGGAGGAATAACCGGTTATCGTTTTAGCTGTCTGAAGATTTTACGCATTACGTCACTACGTGTGGCAATTTAACGCTAAGTGTGGGAGATCAAGCGATATGGGCCGAATTTCGATCAATTTTGCTAACAGATGCGGTTACGCTAAACGTGATATATATATATATATATATATATATATATATATATATATATATATATATATTGTAGCAGGACTCGATTTTCGAGGAAAGTAATTTGTATATTTTGATTCTATTTTATGTTTATGTCACAAAATCATTTATTGAGGTTATGGGAATTAAATGTTGTATATGTGAGTAAATGCAAGCTGCACAAAGTTGCTAATGTTTGTGTCAGCAGTTTATTGTAAACACATGTGTACAAGAATGTCATCGTTGAGAGTCTGGCAATGTAGGAAGGAAATGTTGACAATGTGTCTATCCTCACATTAGCCAGATTCTAGAAATTGTATAAAGTGAATCTGTAAGATTTCACGAATTTCATGAGATTACGGATGTACGGAGAATTGCTTAGAATCGGGAAATCAGAACGTGTCGAGGATTGCAATTTTGAGTTTTGACACATGGAAGGAATTTGTCTCTCCATGTGAAAACGGTGTTGCACGTGCTGCAGCAGACGACAAGCAGACGACGGAGGTTGGACAAGGCGAAACAAAACTGGAGGACGAGAAGGTTTTGAGGGAGTTCGTGGACAGTCCTTGGAGAGTCCTCAGAGAGTTCGTAGAGATTCGACAGTGGACAGTATTTCGAGATTCGATAGGAAGTCTATAGTAGAGTCTATGATCAAGTTACAGTGATCATTCTTTGGTTCGAGTTTGGAGAACCAAGTTCTATTCGAGAATCAGCCAGATGACAGGAGGAGAAAATACTTTATATTCCAAATCATCCTAACAACGTAGAACGTCACGCAGAGAGTAGCATTGGAACGGAGTCATACTTCAATGCTCATTTCGTCTTTCATCAGCTAGGAGATTCAGCTTAAAGGAGCCGAGTTCAACGCCGGAACAACGAGGGAAATACACCAGTTCATCCAGGTATGTGTAGCACCGATTCAGTATTCAAAAGCTCAATACTTGACCGTTTCTGTACTCGTCTGGCAAAATGAATCTTAATATCCGTCATTACTAACGTTCTGAAATCTTACAATACACTCTCAAGCATAACGAAATACAGTGTTTTTATTTTAATGAAGTGGACGTATTGTTATTTAATTTATCCCCAAATGAGAAACCTCTCGCAAGTTAATATCAGTGTTTGTCCCACTCATTCTAGATGGTGAGTGGAAGGCGCCTAGTTGCACTCAACTTTGCATCCCCAATTAGGCACTGAGTGGCTAGGTTGTCAATATATATATATATATATATATATATATATATATATATATATATATATATATATATTAAGAAAGACTTTTCCCTGTACTTTTCTTGCGTAGATAGATAGCTTTTATGTATCGTACCAGTCCAGAAACAAATCAATACGCTATTCGAATACTATTGTGTATACGTATTTACTAGCAGTATGTATATCCATCATCGCTAAGAGTATCTGTGTTACAATTAGGACAATACGTGTTACACTCAGAAGGAAAATTGAAACTACAATAGAGATAGAATCTCTTAAACTTAACAGTGTATATTTTTTTTACATACAGAACACAAATAATTACTCTCTTTCAGCACAGTAAATAGTTCAATTTTCTCGAAAACTACATACCTATGAGATTTTATGCTCAGGCATCTCATTTGCTCAGATCTATTTTATCTATTGCGTGATGTACTGTAAGTCTTATTTTCGGACAAAACTGTACGGCAATAATAAAAAACTTATATTTAAGTGTTGGTTTTCTCTTAATAAATGGCGTGGTTATCATAGAACCATATATGGGGCTATCAGAGCACAATGAAGTAAAGTCCAATTTCCAAAATACGTGAGAAAAGGACACATAAAACTTGTACGATACGATTAAGTATATGGAAAAGTTAACACTGCTTTTATACCATAAGAGGTATTTACAATATCTGGACATAAATCTTTTAAGCTCTGAAAGGAGTTTTAGATACAGATCTTAAAACAGTGAAATATGCCCAAAATGACCAAAAATGGACGTGATTCCCTTGTGCATTAAACACGCCATATGTACTTTTACACACACACACACACACACACATATATATATATATATATATATATATATATATATATATATATATATATATATATATATATATATATATATATATATATATATAAATTTTCTCAAAAACTACTACTCACATATCAATTTGCTTACTACAATGAGATTTAACGTTTGGTATATGTTTTGTTTCTGGACTTTTTCTTTAAATACTAATAATATTGTACCTAAAATGTTTTGGTGACGAGAAAGCTCAAAGTGGGAGGTTATGTAGCCAGAATGGAAGAAAGTAAGAGCGCTTTCAAAGTTTTAACTGAAAATCCAATCGGAAAACGACCTTTAGGAA
The DNA here is from genome assembly GCF_964235325.1 of Thermobia domestica. NCBI lineage: Eukaryota > Metazoa > Arthropoda > Insecta > Zygentoma > Lepismatidae > Thermobia > Thermobia domestica. The sequence goes on from NC_137461.1 coordinate 81,666,841, forward strand.
GGTGGGAGGACAATATTAAGCTCGAACTCTAAGAAATAGGAATACAAAATAGAAACTGGATTGAAAAAGTGAAATGAAATATTTCAGTTTAACGTCCCACGATTAAATCCTTTTAGGCTGAGGGAGACAATAATTACGGAAAGTGAATGATGTGGTGGAATGAGAAAGTGGGAGAAAACGAGAGTATCCCGAGAAAACCCACGGACCCAACTATGTCCACCACAAACTTACTTCGTCGGGGATCGAACCAGGGACCCCACGCACGAGAGGTAAGCGCTCTACCACTGAGCCACCGTGTCCTCTGAAGCTAAGAACAGAAGTCAATGGAGAGCGGCACTGAACCTTCGTCTTAATAAGTTAGTTAGTTAGAATATTTTGGGTACTTGTCTCAGCGGAAAGACGGCTGTGTCATCTTCCTTTATGTAGCATTAAAAACATCAAAATTAAGATATTATTTATGATAAGTTTTATTATTTCAAATCCTAACAAGAGAATTCGTGATAAAAGAAAAAGTGCAACTATCGCAACGGTGACTGATATTGAAATTGCCAGAAAGAAGAAAAGAAGATATACAGATCAATTTACGAAACGTTTCCTGTGTATTGTACCATGACCATTTTCACACTCCTCTTATTAGCAACACTGAAGATTGATCTCACCGGCTTCTTTACCTCATACTGAAGTAACTCCAGAACTGAAAGACGGAGTGAGAAAAAGTGGAAAAGAAAAATGATTTAGGAAAAGAAAAGAAGAAAGTAAAGTGCAAGTGTGCTATTCGCGTGTGACACCACAGAGCCGATGTTGCAGACCTGATAAAGACAAGTAACTGAAGGAAGAAGTATGGCGGTAATTTGAGCGGTCGAGTAGAACAAGGATGGATAGCATCTCTGGACATCCTCCACTGCCAATGATCTTAAGAAGATCTAACCTTTAGACAGTGTTGCCAGAATGAAACTGAAACAGGTACATTTCCATTCTTTTGTTTATTTTTCACATCTTCATGCCCAAGACTTCCATCACAGCAACCAAATTTGACAGATATTTTTGCAATGATAATGAAAGATCTATATTACAGCTCAGCAAGTTCTCGAATACCGGAACGGTTAGCACTGACGCTTTTGGTTCAACTCCCGGTACAAACAGAATTATCCTTTTATCCAGTGCCTAGAAGCAAAGGAAGAACTAGTTACGTGAACAAACAATTAGCGATTTCTGGTCTAGACAGCTAGAATTAACGGTGATATGGGAGAAGATGGGCTGGCCATATATCACTTAACTAAATCCCGACCTAGCCTGTCATGGGGTACAAGAAAGGGGGTTTATTTAACCATAAGTCATATACAGCATACAGGGCCGATTCTTATTAATGCATAAAAGAATGTCTGAGTGTCTATCATCAGATTATCGCACCTAGAGCTACCAACTAGACCACCTAGTGCCTAGAGTGATCTAGAGCCACCAATTTTGTACGCAGAGAGATCTTCACCAGATCTCATCGCGTACGACGCAGTTTTCTCGATTTTCCACTCGACTGAGGATTGGAAGCAGTGAAAATGCCAGCTTTAATTTCTTGGGGGTAAGCGGAGAGGTACAGACATTTTTGGGGGTTGCTATTTTCTTATACGAAAATAATAGTTTTATATTACTTTACCTACATTGCAATCAAAAAAAGTGGGGGAAAGTGGCACCCACTCCAACCTCCCTCTAGCGTCATCACTGTTGACAGTCACACGTTTTGGGAGGTTCAAAAAGTAGTGTTTCAGAAATCCTCAAGTTAGACAACTTTCACTACTCTACGGCGGTCGGGTTGTATACCGTTCCAGTCATGATAAGAAAGGAATTTTATTAATTTACAATAGAATAATTAACAACCAACAATAATAATAACAACAACGGGTTATTATTATTGTTGTTTAATGAATCAGGAATATTGTCCAATATTTAAACGTATTACTCGGGCCTCTGTCCTGGGAAACTTCCGTCAGAATGTGGAGTGTGAACCCAGTACCAGCCACTGCGATGCAAAAATGGTAACCAGTAGTATGCGCTCACTTTGTTAAGTTCTCAATGTTAGACTTAAATATTCGAGTATTGACTGATACATCTAAAATTCAGTATCGTTTCTGTTACAAGTTAGTATTATTTCTGTCAATTAGAAATTGAGTAATTATATCTTAAAACTTAACGTTACTCATACACACAGATAACGAAGGACAACTAACATCTGATGTAATGATAAGCATGTGACAACGTCGCAGTAGATCTATCAATCCATCAAATAATTACATCGATTGTTTCCAGATGACAGTTAAAGTCAACAGCCGTTACACTAGCCTTCACAATCGATGCAAATGTTTGATGAATTTGTAGAGCAATGATAATGGTTTCAAGTTAATATGCGCTGTTGCCACATAGTGAAATTTCGATTTCCCATAGCGGCTGAAGGAGGCCCCAGAGAGGGCATTCCGTCATATAACATTTTCGCTTTATATTGATATATTGACCTGTAGATTAGTGCTTTGTGGTCCGTGAGTGCAATTTTTAGAACATACGATATATATTATTTATTTATTTATTTTTAATGGTGCACACACTAATTTTGTGGATGGATTTCTTGTAACTCAAGTAATTTCCTGGAAATGATGTCCAAACTCGAATGAAAACTTCAGACACGTGAACCAGCATTTCACAAACTTCCGGTTTTAAGAGTGCAGAAGTTGCAAGTTCCATATTATTTCGTATAATAAACGCAATTGGGAGATACATCAGAACCATCTACTCAAACCGGAAGTGGTTCAAATTAAGGATATCCGGTTCCAACATCAAGTATTAAAGCGAAGAATTAATAATTATGTATGAAGAGAACAACACAGTGGTCTGATAAAGTGTATCTGAGTGAAAGATTCGAATTCAAATTGTGAACTTACAGGAGATGGATGATTAATAGAAGTGAATGCTAGTTAAAGTAACTATATGAAAAATATTTCTCAATACATTGTATTTAGTTGAAGTTTACCGTGTAAATATGATACATACATTGTATTGTTCGGATACCCATAGAACTTGGAAGAAAAGAAAGAACGAGTCCATTTGTCCCCGTCATGATCAACTCGACTGCTCTGACCAGTGAAAAGATGGGTGACCATTCATAAGAAAAGAAAACTCGTACAAATTGGTATAAGCGCAACAACTTTCATATCGAATTTAGCTTCGCAAAGCAATGTCGTCAGCTAAACGGATGGAAGAAAAAGTTAGTTCAGTTTTTAATTGGTGTGTCTTCGCTGATTGTCAAGAGATCTGTGTACTGAATATATTTAAGTCCTGCCCATCCTATGATACCAGGAAGCTAATAATTATATTCGTTTCACTTACGAATGCTTATTAGCAACAAGTGCGAGGCTGTGTGGTCAACAATAAGTCTTGGAAAACTGTCATTATTTCTACCTGTTACTTTGTTCATATTTTATAAATCATTTTTCCATTGACAACATGATAATATGATGTATATATATATATATATATATATATATATATATATATATATATATATATATATATATATATATATATATATATACATATATAACATTTCTTGCTAATACTGTTTTGGCTCTAGGTGATCCATGTTGAAACCGGAAGCAGTAGATGTTCAGCACTTTCGATTTGAATAGAGGGATACAGATTGAACTTATTCTTCGGATGGTAAATACATCTCAGAAAAATATTGTTTCGCTATATCATATATTAATAGGTGCGAGGCATATCCGGAAAGAAAGTACCGTTTCGCATTCCCGCCGCTGCTGCGCTGCGATCGGCGTTCCGCCCATGCGCGCTAGTCGTCCTTGTTCGTCTGCTCTCAACTGACGCCATTTTGGTTGCTCTGTGTAGTGTTGTCTGTTTACAGTGCAAGTTTAAAATGGCTAAGACAATTGACGATCCCACCGAATGTGAGATTCGTTCGGTAATTCGATTTTTAAACGCAAAGAATGTGAAACCGGCAGAAATTCATCGTCAAATTAAAGATGTTTATGGTAAAAACGCAATGACTGCTGGAAGGGTGAGAAAGTGGGTAAGGATGTTTAATGAGGTTTGAACTAATGTCCACGATGAGCCCAGAGTCAACGATGACCTGGTGAGGAAAATCGATGAAAAAATCCGTGAGAACAGACGTTTAACTATGACAACGCTTTCAGGCGAATTCCCGCAAATTTCCAGAACAGTTTTGCATGAAATTGTTTCTCATCATTGGTGGCTTCGTTCTATAAGGAAGAACAAGTTAAGTTGATCCCCCGTACGACAAGTGCCTCAACAACGGTGGAAACTATGTGGAAAAGTAGTGTAAGATATGATCTTTCTTGTGACAATATTTTTTTTAAAAAGAAACAAATATGTTTACTATATATTTTTTTCCAAAATGGTACTTATTTTCCGGATACGCCTCGTATAAACGTTCTGAAAAATGATGTACCTTGAAATGTGTACCACAGTAGAACGTTGAACGAGACATTTTAAATCGCTCTCTAGTAAAATTATAAAAATCAAGTTACGCCACTTTGCCCCTTCACGGACGAAAATACTACGCGCAAAGAAAAATTCAGCTAAAACATCCTTTTATTTCACTCTAATTATGTGAAAATTATATGAAATGAAATATGTAGTTTTACGACCAACAGTTATCCCCTTTAGGCTACAGTGCACGGATGATTAATGACTGAATGATTAAGTAAGAGTAGATGGAATAAGAATGTGCAAGGGAACAAGAGAATCCCGAGAAAATCTATAATCATGATAATGTTCACCATAAACTCACCTGGAAGCGAACTAGGGATTCCTTCTAAGAGAGATGAGTGTTCTATCGTTGAACTACTGTGCTCCTACGAATGTATGAGATTCGAATTGTAAACAATTTGGATATAAGAGTTATACGAGGAATACAGGAACAGGTATGAAGCCATAATAATATCTTCCTATACAGTAAAATGGTGAACATATGCGCTATATTTGTACCGCATATCTTTGAGTTGTATACGTAACATGAGCTTTTATTTGCAGAGTCAAAAGAAAGTAACCTACCACTAGTCGTAGAAAATATATCTGGCAACCCTGCTGATCGGCAGTGTAGATTTGTAAGCTAAAAGATGTTTGGTGGGGAAAAAAGATCTCCATTGAGATGGGGCCAAAAGTCCGTTTGGTTCATGTTAAAAGGCTGTAGATCAATTGAAACAAGAAGTATAGATGGGGCGCTGCAGCTCCTGTTATCGGAAGCACTTTGTCTTCCCCTGTGCCCTGCCTGACAAACAAGGGTTTTGCCTCGTACCACCGCTGAGTGAGACTAATGAGGAACACTCCATAAGACTGAATACAATCGTATTCCGTCCTGTTTCTAATCCTTTTTTCTCATTTACTTTTTTACACGAACTAGAACTTGCAAGCTTTATCTAGTCAGCATTTCTCTAAAGCTTTACACATTGGATACAAGGTCAAAAAAAAAAAAAGTATTTTCTAGTGCGAACACATACCACATTATCTAATGAAATGACAAATCCTCTGAACACTAACCACTGGCCAAGAATATGATTTCAATTTGTTTGGTTGGATTAGGGTTTGGCATTTCTTTCAACACCGAGACTGTATATGAGACGTGGGCCTATACACCTTAACGTGGGGTCCGAACTACATGAGCTCTCGCTGGGAATCGAACCCAGGCCTCGCGCACCGAAAACGTGTACGCTAACTATATAGCCAAAATGTGATTTCAATTTAACGGTTATTGGCAAAACCATCATCCGAAATAAGCAACTAACTCTATAGCTTAGGATTCTCAATGGTTTACCGTGTAGAAGCAAAAGCTTTTCCCATTGGATTTTATCCTATATCAAGCCAAATCAGTGTCAATACCATAGCTGCACTGGAATCAACGAAGAGATCAACGAAGTCAAGCAGTGCCGTAAAGATGGGTGGCCATTCATACTCACTCGATAGTGTTGGCACTGCGGTCCATCCTGCGTCGTGAGGACAATTGGAAAGCTACTTGAAAAAAGAAGTAGCAGTGTTAACCACACACCTCCGCAAAGGCATAAATGCCGCAAGGTAGCTAACAGACTTTTGCTCCCTGAGGGCTGTTGCATCAGCCGTATTGTGCAAAAGCGAACAACCCGCCAAAATGAGAAAATCCAGGTAAATGAGATAGCTGGTTCCTGATGCGCATTAGAATGTTAGGTAAAAACAAAATGAACGGAAAATATCAATATCTCTGTATATATATTATATATATTCATTTTAGCTATAGTAACATTAGTGTTGGATGCCAAATTTTATACTTAATTTTTTGAAAATTATGAAAAGGGTGCATAATTCGTTTTCTGAAAACACGGTACTTCTTCAGTTTCCCATTTCTCAAGCCGCAGTGGTGTGATCTGCAATGCGTCTATCTACGACGAAGAAGATCGTTGGAGTTGGATCACCAGTGGAGGTAGGATTTGATCTTTCGACATACCCCTCGTCCGAAAATGGCTCAGGGGTTTACTAAGCCTCTGTCAGAAAAGTAAATACCCGGAGCGCGATGCTGACTATAGGAACTTCTCTATGTGCCGCATGGGTCTGGGAGCTAAGTCTCCAGCTAACCTAAGGCTAGCTTTAATTATAAAAGAAAAGGTTTGTTTTCCTACCTCCAAAATTCCGATTCACATCCGTATATGTTAACCAGTAGCAGCAAACGTAAAATTAAATACCTGGTCTTTGGTGTCAACTCAAGGCACGATAATAAACTTTTATCTAATATAAGAGTGGAAAAATAGCAAGGAAACATTGATTAGAATACCAGGTATAACAAATATAAAGCCAAAATTATCCTATACTCTGAAGTATAGTATCAATTGTCCTAGCTATGCTAAATCCTGGAATACTGCAAAATTACTAAACTTACGTTAGTGTAAGAATTAACTTACAGTTTTAATATTCCTGGAGTATGTTTTTAGTACTTGTGCATAATGCTATGACACACTGTATATGGTATTGTTGGCACTATATAACCAATACTCGTTTTTGAAGTGTAATTGACAAACAGGCAAATAGTATATAATCCAACCGAATTGGTAAGTGGAAAAAGGAGAATAAATAATTATTCCAAAAATAAGGATAACATACCATGATAGCAACTTCTGTAGAACTAAATATCTAATCTTATTACGTTTTTGGTATTTTGAGAAATGAAAGGTCTTAATATTGTCTACAAATGCATATATAAATATTTATGTATGAACAACGGTATTTCTGTTTTCGTTTTCCCAAAGTAAAGTATTGTTGAATGTCCTCCTTTTTCCACTCACTGATTCAATTTATCTTGACAAAATTCTTTCAAATAACAAAAATCACATACCTTTCTTAGCTTCATTAATAGTTAAAAAATAGATTTCTTACCTGAAAGAAAGAAAAAATAACATTAATTGACATAATTAATGAAAAGTGCATTCAAAATCGTGATATAAAAAAATGTCATTCATTTTAAGTTTAGAAACGTGAATTGTGTTAATCACGCATTTAAAGGTTCTACACTAAATGATCCCAATATTCTCTCACTTTAAACTGTTATCGAAACTTGCTCTGTTTCTCGTATATAAGGTCTACAAGAAAATTTTTGATTAAAACATATTGGATCTTGAATCAGGGCCACAAAATTTTTGAAATGCTCTAAATCGAATTTTCTACTTTGTACGGAATAATCACATCATACTGAGTTAAGTGATAGTTTGGGTTTGGCTACAATGTATGTAGTTCTTTGGATATAAGACGTACAAGAAAATTTTTGATTGAAATATATTGGATCTTTTGATCCAATAAAATGTAGCAAAGAAACGAAAAAAGTTTCCAAAATGTGAAAAAATAATGATATTAAGAAAAACTGCAGCTGAGTGCTTGCAGTGAAGACAGTGCAAAAAGGTGAAATCAAAACACAGGAATGTTTATTTAATGTTTTATTTGCCAGACAAGCTAATTTGGGCATTTTAATAGCAAGAAGGGATTAAGGTACAATTCTAAATTCCTTAGCTCTACCTAATAAGTAACAAAAGTTGGCTACAATCAAGGAAAGATTATTTTTCCGCTGAACCCACTACAATTCATAATACAATTTGGTATTTTTAAAACAACCTAGGGTTTAGTATATCGGAAATAAGCATATGGATTGGGCTACTAATAATACCATTTCAAGAGTTATGGATAGCGTTGATATTAATTTCGTTTATATTAGTTTTGATTAAAATTACAATATTATTAGTAACTGAATAAAAGACAATTCGAAAGTTGCAAGAAGTAAATAAATAAATAAATGATATTTCTGCATGAACTTTCTTTTCCCAACACATTTATTACGAAACGTTTACACACTCACAGAAACTATCATATTTTTTCCCCAAACACCAGAGAATAATGATTTTTAAAAAAATATTTTTTAGAGAAAGCAATGTCCGGTTCTCCCTGTCCGAAAAGACTGTCCAGTTAATGTTCTCACTAATTTCCTCCCCTCCTTCCCCTTTCACCGTTTTTCTTTTCGTCTCCGTTGTTGCAAGGGAAACAAACAAACCCTAAACTTATCTTTCGCACTGTGCAACTGACCGTCTGCCACAAACACGTGACTCTGCGAACACCCATCCACCCACCCCATACATACATACATTCATACAAAACTGGACTCCCGTGCGCATATTTCCCAGAAATTAACAGTCTTGCGACTGTCAGAAGAGTTTGGATGCTCTTGCTCTCACAATATGCATGACATTGGTCGCGATTTTACCCCAGTTGGTCCAACGTCTGGTTGGCCGGCTGGTTACGTTTCAGACAATTCTCCTAATTTCATATTAGAGATAGAAAGAGCGAGAGCGAGAGAGACTTCAACAATAATTCAGCAAACCTGGTTGTGCTTCGGTGACCATTTGGCGGCACAGTACTTTTTTTTTTCTTTTTAAATAAAAGTTCCTGCAAATAAGTAACTATTACCAACAAACTTCTACGAATATATTGATATTTCTTCTTAATTCGATAGAACCATATGATATGTAAGCACATAAGGCATGAAACATATATTCAAGTTATAGGAATAGATATTTTTATGAGTTACATATCGTACTGCCAGTTGGATCTGAAATAAGCTCTGTCTTTTTCAGATGGTAAGAATATATAACTTTAATAATGTTAATGAGAACAAACGAAAAAGAAAGAAAGAAAGAAAAACATTTTGTCAATTCATGCAAGACAATTACGTAAAGTCTGAACGAAAAGTAATGAGGCTTCTTTTCTTTAGCTAATCAAAAGGACCGGGACGCCGAGTGGTGTTGCCCACAAGACAATACGAGACAAGAAATAAGGTTTCTTCGTGTCACGTCACAAGAGGTTCACGAAGGGTATTGTATAACATACCCTTTTAAACCATATTTACTATTGAAGTATATTGTGTAATGACTTGCTTATCTTTAAACATTGATAAATGCTCTTCATTATGTTCGTACAAGAACTTTATCAATTTGTAGTTTTTATATTTTGAATAATGGGACCGCAGTGACTGTGTGGTAGAACGTTCGTCTCTGGTGCATGGGGTCCTGGGTTTGATCAAAGCTCGTGCCAAGTAAGCTTTGTAACGGACAAACATCGTGTGTGTGGGTTTTCTCGGGGTTCTCCTGTTTTCTCCCACTTTCTCCATTCCAGCATTTCATTCATTTCTCATCATCGCCGTCTCCTTTAGCCTAGCAGGCATAACCGTGGGAAGTAAAACTTAAAGATTTCATTTTATTTTTACTATGAACAATGAAACACAAGAACAGTATTTGAGGTATAAAACTTAAGTGAACTAATATATCACCGTGATAATCGAGCATTCCTGTTTGTATGTTACTTTTTAAATACAGTTTTGCAAGAAGAAAGTAAAGTGTATGAGTTTATTTCACGATTTACAGTACCACAATTTGTTCCCTATGCACCGAAAGACAGAAGGCTGAGTTTGTCATAAGTCTGCTCAAATCTTCACAGTGTCCCTGTATGTTATGCTGTCATGCATAAGTATTGCTGACAGAATTTATAATAATATGTGAAATGGCAAAGGAAGAACAACTGCTTCCTGTGAGAGAGAGAACATATAAAGAATAAAAGCTTTAAAAAAAAAAAAAAAAAAAAAAGATTGCAGTGTCAACAATAATTTGCAATGGATCACCTCTTTCAGTCCGTTCCTAGCAGCAAGAAACAAACAAAGGTAAGTAGGTATGCCATTCGGAATTTGAGATCTTGGCTTGTTTCTGTCTCGTCTCCTGAGATGCTATCTTTGGGAGATAGGAGAAAAGGACAAAATCTTGAAGTGCTCTGCAGGGAGCATTGGAAAGTACCAGACTTTTGATTGGCCCACAACAACTTAACAACGTAAAAATCGTTCTAGCACGCTGTGTTAAAACGGTGAGGTGTCTTCTCGCTACAAGTCATCAATCGCCACTAATATATATCACAGACGGAAAAAAAAGAAGAAGAAAAAAAGACTTGAAGAAGCTGTCTTCACTTTGGACCATCACTTATTGTTACAGTAGGGACAAAAATTCCTGTTCGTTACTCATTCTTAAGTTTGTAGTTCTCCCTGCAAGAGAAATTTCCTTTGGCTTCTACGAATGTGATGTCATTTCTCTGCCTCTCTCTCTCTTTCTCTCTCTCTTCTCCAAAGGTAGTAAATTTTCACAAAAATATACTGTCTTGAAACAGCAATCAGTGTCCACACATGAATAAATATTTGCACTGTCACGCATTCATTATGTATCTAAAACATAGATGAATGTAAGTGTAAACAAAGTATTGTATACTTGGTAACTAACTACTGTAACTAACTATATACGTAGTTTAAGAAAATCGATAATTCATCGCCGCAAGAAGAAAGCAAGTCAAGGGGCCCCTCTTCTATGGCAAGCCAATAATTCAATCAATATTGTTATATGAATTTCAACTTCAAATCAACTTCATATTGCACATCCCACAGCTAAGATTTCTTTTTCTTTCTTTCTTTCTTTCTTTCTTTTTTTTTAGTCTACTCTAAGAGTATTTCTTGGGTAACATTCTAGTAATTCCCATGCGACTAGTGTCAACAAATCGTGGGAATCCGTTCAATATATTACTTCCTCTATTCTCTTGTTACCGATTTTTGTTCTTTGCTCATTACATTTATGTAGTATATAAATGATTAATGTCAAATACGAGGTGTGGTCAAGAAGTACAGTGAATCATTTTATTAGAAATAAAGTAATAAGCTTACATGGAATTTGATTTAACCTTCAAAATCCTATCCTTGGCTAGCAACGCACTTATCCCAACGTTGAATCCATGACTGGAAGCATTTCTGGAAGGTTTATTTTGGAACGGCGTTCAGCTGCTTTGTTGTGGTCCTCTCTATGTCAGGTATAGTGTCAAAACGTTTTCCTTTAAGCATGGTATTAATGATTGGGAAGAGCCAGAAGTCGCATGATGCTAAATCTGGTAAGTAAGACGGATGTGGACAAACAGGAATACTTTTTCCGGCCAAAACCTCGCGGATTAAAAGCAAAGTGTGACACGGCACGTTTTCGTCGTGAAGAAGGAAGTCATTTGCCCATTAGTTCTTCAGAAAGTGCTCGAATAGTCCTTCGCCGATTTGAACGAATCATTTGTGCCACTTTTTTGCACGTTTCCATCTGGTTGTTGACGTTAGAGATCGTCTCGATCGTTTCTCGTTTTCAACCGACTCCTTGCGCTTTTGAATCACACATATCACTTATAAATAGTCTTCAATGTCACCGCTTCATTGTCATACACTGATTTTGACATTTCGTGAGCTTATTTGGCACTTTTCTGCAGCTTAGAACAAATCAAGAGTGCGCGTCAGACACTCTTAACACATCCTCACTCTTCTGCCTCTAGAAGCCAACTAATATGTCACAATTCATTCAAACAGGACATTGACTACCAAAGCTTTAGGCTACCGGGCTTACTAGTTGAAAGACATACAACACCGATAGATGGCACTGTGCAACTACGTTCACCGTACTTTTTGATCATACCTTGTATTATATATGTAGAATACAGCGCCAGAACTAAGTCCGATATCTCAAAATGGAACAAACACAAAACAGGAAAATTGATCACACTTGTAAAAAAAAAGTAAGAAATAAATAAAAAGAGAATAAAAAAGTACAAAAGAATATATAAATAAATAACAAAAATGAAATAAAACATTTATTTTACTCAGAGTTCAAAATGGGTTCTATAATTTTTGTTGGGAAACACGGACCTCATTTAATGTGGAATCCAATTCACACATTTATATCTACTTACATCAGGAATCAAACTCAGTATTTCCACACTGAAAGAGACAATAATAACCATTTGGCGATGAGAGAGCTCTGTAGCTTTTGTAAGCTTGCTTATATCGATGCAGGCTAAACAAGCAAGACCAACAATTAGTGTTGAAGTGTAAAAAATATCGAAGACATACTAGAAAAATATTATGAATTACATAAAGCATACACAAATACCATGGGTTCCCGCTTCTTTGAGCATGTTGCACAGGTTTCATTACTAGAGGTATGAGGGTTACTCCCCGTGACTAAGTAACTACCAAGCGTGCTTTCTGTGCAAGTAGTTCCAGGTTGTATTCCCGATGAAGGTACCTGTCTCGGCTGTAAACCCGAGTAACAGCTCGGATCCTACTTTCAAACATCATCACACAGCATCAATAGTGAAAAGGAAGGAAGACTCAAATTAATCTAATTCAACCGGAGAAAATTCAGAACCAATATGAAAATTGGGAATCCATTACAATTAACGGAAGGCCAACTAAGACCAAGGAAATCATAAATAACAGTAATGGGACCAAATAATATGATCCTTCCCATTATTCAACTACAAAGAATTCTATCCAGCCACAAACCTTTGGCAGTTGGTAACTCCAGTAAGATTAATTATCCAAAATGTTATAACACAATACAATAGCAGTCTGTATTTCTTAAAATTTAATTCAAATTTAATGAAGAGAAATGTAGGAAAACTAAAACGAAAAGGGAACACCCTATATTTACGATCCTAATTTTACATCCTACAGTAATACTCTTACCGTATACAGAATATGATGATGAATGTAAATGAATGGAGATGAAAATTATTGGACGAGCAACTTCGTGGCTAAGCGGTTGGTATGTGTGCCCTCAGTGTGGGAGACCTAAGTTCGGTTCACGGTAAAATCCCACGTTAAACTGTAGGTCCACGTCTCATATATGTAGCGCACTACTAAAAGAGAGGCTAAACACAAATTCAAATTAAAGTAATTGGCCAAATCAAAATCAAGAATTTCCCCTGCCCACCTCAGCTACGAATAAAGAAAAAAAACTCATGAATACGACGTTTGTCAACCAGAAATCACATTCAATCATAGTATTGAAAATAAAGAAATGTATCTCCGCTACTATCTATTCAAAGTGATTCAGCTGTATTAAGGGATAGAAAAACAAATAAATTAGTATTAAAAACAAGTGGATTAGTTCATCTAAAAAAAGGACATCAGTCACCAAAATGGCGAAATTGAGCTCTAACATCGGATTTTTGTTTCTATTGGGTACAACTATATTTCTATGCATAAACTGCTTCAGTTTCATTGGTGACTGGTCTAACATTTTATAAACAGATGTCAACTTCGATTATTCTAGGTAGCATAGGCCTGAGTCAGTGACTGAAGCCATTTCTGCATGGAAAATTATATTCGTTTTATATGTTAGTAGCAATAACTATTGATTTCGTCCCACTCGCTGGGAAGACCTGAAACGTCTGGAACCTGGCAAAAATCGTCTTAACACAGTTTTGTGTTTAAAAAGAGCAAAAAATAATCACTAAATAAAATTACATGCATACAAAGCTTCGTCTATAATTTACATACACAAAGAGCTTCAGTCTACATCGGAAATATTTTTTTAAGCCACGGCAATGAGCATAGAAATTATTTTCCTATACAGCATTCGATTAATGTCGTTATCTACAAGAAAAAAATGGTTCATTTTTATTTTATAGCTTCAAAACTGCAATGATTTTTTCCCGATATTTCTCTAAACTAAGTTTGTTTGACTACTGCATTAACCCTGTTTGACTACCCTTTTTGTATTAACTTATTCAAGTAAATTTATCTCCGTTATTAACTATTCCAAATGATTCGCCTGTATTAAGGATTTGAACCCTAGCATTAGAAACAAACAAATTTATCTCCAGTTCTAATAATTCCAAGTGATTCATTTGTATTAACGATTTGAATCTTAGTATTGAAGAAAAAATATCTTCGTTAATAACTATTTCAAGTGATTCGCCTGTATTAAGGGTTTGAATCATATGTTAGTATTGAAAACAACTTTATCATCAGTACTAACCATTCAAACTGAGTCATCTGTATCAAGAGTCATCTTAGAATTAAAAACAAGTTTATTTCTGTTACAAGCCACTCCAGGTAATTCACACTTATTATGGCTTGAGGCTTAGTATTAAAAATAAACAAAGTTATTTTTAATATAATTTACTTCCTTTATTAACTATTCTAAATGATTCACCTCTGTTGAGTGTTTGAATTATAGTATTGAAAACAGATAAATTTACCTCCGTTACTAACCATTTTAAGTAATTTATTTGCATTAAAGCTTTTGATCATAGCACTAAAAGCAAACAAATTTATATACGTTACTATTCTAAACGATTTGACCGTATTAAAGGTTTGAATCTTAGTATTAAAAACAAACTTTTTTTTGTTATCAACTACACGCAGTGGCGTATTTAAGGGGAGCTTCCGGGATTAAGCTCCCCCCCCCCGAAATTTTATTTAGTATATTAAAGTAAATGAAATATCTTGCAAAATTTGCAGATTGCTAGGACTAAAGTTAGCAAAACCCCCGCCCCCGAAACAAAATCGTAAATATGCCACTGACTACACGTATTCCAAATCATTCACCTGCATCAAGGGTTTGGACCACAACATTAAAAACAAACAAATTTATCTCCATTACTAACCATTCCAAGAGATGAATTTGTATTAAGGGTTTGAATCTGTACTGAAAGAAAAATATATACCTCCATTACTAACAATTCCAAGTGATTCACCTATATTAAATGTTTAAATATTAATATTAAAAGCAAACTAATTTATCTCCGTTACTAATATTCCAAATGATTTACCTTTATCAAGTGTTTCAAGCTTAGTATTGAAAGCAAACAAAGTTATCTTCAATACTATCCATTCCAAGTGATTTACCTGTATCAAGAGTTTAAATCTTAGTACGGGAAATAAACAAATTTATTTCCGCTACAAACCATTCCAAGTAATTCTTATTTATAAGTAAGGGGGGCACAGTGGGTCATTGGTAGAGAACTTATCTCTGGTGCTTAGGGTCCTTGGTTCGATTCTCGGTCAAGTAAGCTTGTGTTGGCAACATCGTGTCCGTGGGTTTTCTCGAGGTACTCCCATTTTCTCCAATATTCCACAAATTGCTCCATCATTATTCACTCGCTTTAATCATCCGTCTCCCTTAGCCTAAAGAGAATAATCGTGAGACGTTAAACTGAAAGATTTCATTTCATTTTCATTTATTAGGGCTTGAGTTTTATTAGTATTTTAAAAAAACATATATTTTCGTTACTAATGATTGCAAGTGATTCGTCTGCATTACGAGTTTGAATCTTAGTATTATAAACAAACAGATTTGTTTCCGTTACTAACGATACCAAATAATTCATTGTGATAAGAGTTTGAATATCAGTATTCAGCTCATATCTGGGGACAAGGTAGCTCGGTGCTACAGTGCTTACCTCTGATGCGTGAGGTCTCTGATTCAATTCCCGACAAAGTAAATTTATGGTAAACAATATGACACCAGGATACTCCCCTTTCCTTATTCCACCAATTATTCCATCATCATTCACTTGTTTTAATCATCGTTTCCCTTAGCTTAAAGGGCTATTCGTGGGACGTTAAAAAGAAAGATTTCATTTCATTTCATTTCAAAACAAACCTATTTCTTTAACGATTCCAAATGATTTACTAGTATTAAGGGTTTGAATCTTAGTATTGAAAACAAATATATCTTCATTACTACTTATTATAAGTGATTCATCTGTATTAAGGGCAATACTTTCTCTGTGACCTCGAAGAAAGCAACCGTAAACTTTATTGAAGATAGTGTAAGTAAAAAAGAAAAAAAAATCCGTAATCTTCAACACCCAGCTTAAAGAGGAAAGAACGGTTGATGAACGAATGTAGAAAGAAAACAAGTTATTAAAAGAAAAACGATAACTCTTTAGCCGTCAGTAGTACGGTATATATATATATATATATATATATATATATATATATATATAAACGTATAAACCAGCTTTTTACCACTTCTATCCATACTCACAAAGTTTGATCTTCCCCTTCCATAAAATACAAGAATACAAAGAGAGTTTAGATGGGACAAAAGTATTGGAAATTCCTTGAAAAGGGATGGATGTTGGAATAAATAAATAAATAAAAAATAAAAGTGAAAAAATAAAAATAAAAAAAACAAGAACGCTTCAGGGTTTCTTTCTTTCTTTCTTCTTCTTTTGTGTGGTTGGTACCTTTCCGAAAGAAGTTTTACTATTGGAAACTTCTCTCTCTTTCTCTCTCTCTTCTCTTTCGCATAACATTGTGGAATGTTGCGAAATATTGAATACAGTTTTCAAGTGTAATCACTCTGATTTGCAAGAGGTTAAAAACTTGGTTACAGTTATGTTGTTTTTTCGGACCCGTTTTTCCTTTCTTTCTTTGCCTCTTTAATACTCGCCTGCCTATTTCTTTTTTTTTCTTTCTCTCTCTTCTCATTATTATTTTTCGGCTTTCCTGGCTGTTCCTAGTTTCTTTTCGCCCCTAAGGAGGGAAAGCTATTTCAATATATCGATGCATACCTGAGCAGCTAAAACTCCTTTCAAAGAAAAAGAGGGCGGGGAATCAGATGAAGAGAGCTTCAGAGAAACTTTTCTGTTCTTATACTTAACCGTATACACAAGACGAAGAAGAATGTGTAATATATTGAATGAATGGGTACGAAAGGTAAGTCCGCATTCATATATATAACACAATACGTATTGGGAAATTGTGAAAAGGCTCTCTATCTCTCTTTCTGCTGTAGATTAATCTATATTTAAAAGGAAAAAAAAAGGCCAAACAATATTAAAATATTCAGAAGTCAATTGTTGTTGAGTTAAAGAATATTAGAGTTGACATTCTCTTTTCTCTTCATTTCCTCTTCCTTTTTTTTCTTTTAAACCTTAAAAAAAATTCGTTTCTCGAATCCAATCGAAAGAGAATTCCAAGAATTGGGAAATAGAAGTAAGGGAAAAATACCAATAAGAATTGTATATTTGAAAAAAAAAGAAAAAGAAAATAGAAATAAAACCCAATAACTTTGGTATGATAGCTTTCTTTTATTGAAGAAAGAAATGGAACAACAAATACTTGGAAGTTTTTCTTACATGCAGGTCAGCCGCTATGACAACCAAAATATTGGATTGAATACCTCTTCAAATTGACATCAAATTACAATTCCAACGCACACATACCTATATATATCAACAGTATCCAGTTCAATCTAAGAATAGTAGCCTTATATTGCTGTAATATATAATACACAGAAATAAGATTCTGTCGTCAAATTGGATTGTTATTAGGATTACGTGGTAGACTTAACAAGACTATACTGTTAACGCGTACGTCCGTTACTCCGCACGAAAACTCTCAAAGGCGAATTTTTGAATTTTGTCTTTTGCAATAGTCACCTACAACGATTGTCTCAGGTGAGTCCGTTAACAGGTTAAGTACTACCTATGTCGCAACAAAATATCTCCTTATGGTCAAAATGTGTTTTCTTCATTTTTGGTTTCTGTGTGTCCTTCCAAGTAATAATTTACTCATTTTCGGTAATTCTGTATTGTCGGTACTATGTGGTATTGACACTTTGGTCTAGTGACACGTTGGTCTCACGCATGTCACCTGAAAATTTTAGCCGATTGTGTCCGGATTTTCCCGGAAAAATGCGAAAGCATAGGTTAGTAATGAGTTTAGTATAGCGACAACTTCTGCATGCTTGATTGTACTTATATCTTACATCATTATTATCTCACCTCAGTTTCGAGTGACTTGAATAATACTTAGATCTTTGGATAATATGATTTGTAAACTAACAGTGCGAATAAGCTACTATGCTGCAATTTTTACTTTACTTTGAAATGTCGAATGCTTTTGAAGAAAAAACCGCGGATACGTGAACTCGGCAGGAAATGTTATCCCATGAAGATGACAATAATGAATACGAGTCATTGTTCTGTGATGCGTATACTTCTGCTGAATATCACCCTTCAAGTTAGGGTAGTAGAAAACAAAAAATACACTCATGACACTCCTTCGGTACTATCTATTCCAGTACTACAGACCACGTTGGACCATAAGCCAAGACTGTTTCTCGTACTACCAGGAAGATTAGAATACACTACAATAGGTTTAATGTAAAAAGTGAAATCATTGAGTACCACAAGCCATAAGCTAACAAGAGGTTGTGTAAGACCAACATGGTACCACGTGACCGTAAGGGAATATTTTATGATGGTCTCACGCGGCACTTAACCTGTGAATGGAGTCGATCCGTTAACATCTTCACGGCTAACGGTGACGTTAACTGTGGCTATCCACCTCCCGTTTAAAACGCTATATCATTCCCTAGCTTCTATGCAGCCTGCACAGTAACAAAGAAGTATTGGTTGCCGATAATAAAAGGATATGAAATCGTCTTTTAATCCAGGCTCTGTCCATAAGAGCTGTAGAAAAGTCGGGGATGACAACAGATCTCTTCAGAACCTGTTAGAGGGTGATCAATTAATGAAAAAATCGAAGGTAACACTTCCGCAACCGGGGCCTTCATTGTGAAATTCAATATTCAAAATGGCGCCCGTGCGCAAACACCAAATTATATTTGAACTAAAATATCTTCTCACAGAAACAAGTTAGAAACTTCGTTTTTGTACCAAATTAAAGATAATTGATAGTAGAAGTAGGAAAACTAAGTATATTGTTTACATGTTGTCGCCATATTTAAAAATAACGGTTATTTGGGACAAAAATTAGTTTCTCTCGTTTCTCTTTTTTCATTTCATGACAAATAACTATGAAGTTATTAAATATATGAAAACACAGCCCAAACTAATTAGAGGAGCATAATCTTAGCTTTCTATCGTTACAAATATCTTTAGTAGATCTTAAAAAATGACGGAGCTTTTGAAATTTGAGTGGCGCAGGGTGTAGCGTTTTTTGGACTGTTTAATAAGTTATCGGAAAAACACTCCCTACACGCAAAACTTTCAAAGCTATTACTTTTCAACAAATTAAAATAGTCCATTCATTTTATCCATAAATCAACGGTAATAGGTTGCTGTGTCGTAGGAAATGAAATGAATAATGTTATTGCATTTGTCAAATATTATTATTAACATGTTTGTTCATATAATATGTAGCTAATGTAATTATTATATTTTTTTTATTTTGTAGACTTTAATGTCATGAGAATTTACTTTAATTTGATGGTAATATCATGTGTGCTTGTGAGAGCTAGTAATATTTAACTAAGTTTTCTACTGTTTCAAAATTTTTACGAATATATGACTTTAGCTGTGCTTTAGAGAATATTTACATATTTCTTTTCAGAGCATAATGTAAAATTACTGACACCCAACATGAAACACTCATGTAATTTTTTGAACAATTGAAGAGGCAGTGACAGATATAGCAGGAGTTGCACCATTTTTAAGCAGTAATTCACTCAGATACATTTCAAAGACGATAAACTTTGCTTTTGTGCAGATGTATTTTTTTTTTTTTTAAGTCATCTTGAATTTCAATTTTGTTTTCCGAGAAAGCCCCAAATCTCTCCATTTGCACCAGTAGGAATGTGTACATGACAGCTTAGTTAGTAGTATAGGTGAGGTGGTTACCCTTTGCTGTCTTTCCACATTTTTGACCGAGGTGATTAGATAGTCACATAAAATCCCTGCGGGTGCGTGTGTAAACATTGCTGCAGCTCCTGAAGAATACACCAAACAGATCAGCAAATGTGTGTAAACCTTTCACCCGAGTTTTACGAAGTTGGTTCATAACATCAGCAATAATTGCTGTATCTATTGATGAATGTTCTTCGAAAACGTACTCAGACGGTTGCAACAACTTTTGCAAAGCAGACAAGTAGACTACTTTATTTGCTTGACGAAATAGTGGAAGTTTTTATCTGTGAATGGTCTTCGACAACGGAGTTGTTTTGTACAAAAATTGCTCGTTTCGGAATGCCACATAAGCTTCATGGCTACGTATCAGGTAATTCAGGATTTCTTCTGCATTAGAATCTGGTACAACTTCATGCGACATGAAATGGTACAACTTCACAGGACTGTGAACTTTGTACGGGATTTCTCTGCGCTCCATAAAATTCTACCATTCTGTTAACAGAGTTACGAACTTCATCCAGTACATTACTAAGGAACTTATGGTCTGTTTGTGATATACCAAGAATCTGACTGAAGATTTGGCATGCCGAAAGAACTTCGTGGTACGACAGTTCCCACTCCGTAATATAATTCTTTTTGCGCGTCTTACCCATAATTCCTTCCGATGATTTCTTGGATCTATTTATAATCTGTTCAAGTATCATATCTGCATCAACTGCGCTAAATACATTGTTCATTCTTCCAACTACGAAGTGACCATTCATGAACTGAGCATTTATTTCCGGGTGTTGAGTCTCCAAATTTCTAATTTTTTCAAGATAGAGGGACGCGCATCACAGGATATTGATTCGATTGATTGCCATGAATACCGGAAGCAACTGCTGTACAATATACAGATGCAGCGGCCAGTATCCTTCTCGGTCAGCTCTTATAAGGCTTTTCAGCAGAAATAAAAGATGTAAAAACTGTTCAAGGCAGCGGCACTGCTCTGAGATTGAGCTGAGTTTCTCTGAAAAGTTCTGCAAAGCTTCGGTATTTCATCTGAATTAATGCCCAACTCCATAAACTGATAAGAGCACGTTAAGCTTGTCTTTCTTTCATAATAGTCATAGTGTCAACCAACTGCTGAATGACAGACGTATAATATTCACCTTCTTCTTCCAGGAAAGCCT
Source organism: Thermobia domestica (assembly GCF_964235325.1). NCBI lineage: Eukaryota > Metazoa > Arthropoda > Insecta > Zygentoma > Lepismatidae > Thermobia > Thermobia domestica. Next base: position 81,688,047 of record NC_137461.1, read on the forward strand.
TCCCTTTAGCATAAACACATCTGCAATCATAAACATATCTCTCACTGTCCCCTTTAGAATACTCTCGGTTACTTTGGACCCAAAAATTTTCTATGAAAAGAGATTCCAAACCACTACCAGATATGTACTTTCCTGTGCAGACAAGAAGGTCATGTGGAATGATCCTAGCATGAGGACAATGTTTGAAAATTCATTGCTCCTAAGTTGAATTTCGGCAGCAATGTGATACACCCCTTCGTCACATACTACAGGCATTGAATATTGGGTTAAGTGTATAGGTAGGCTCTGGAAGTTTTCTTCATTGCTGTCTATACACTATTATATTCCGTTACTGGATGCGGCAGTACTGGAAGAAAGCCAACTTGTTTCTTAGAAACATCTGAATCCGTTATTATTGCATTCACAGTGTCCCGCGTTAGAGTGGATTCTTTAATTTCTAGCTGTATGCAGCATGCATTATGTCTTGGGTAAACTCCTTCTGACGCAGATTATCGATGTCCAAATCATACAGTTCGGAAGAAATTGTCAGCGTGTTTTGAATCGATATAGGTAGTACCTTCCTTTCTTATTTCTTCAATTGCTGAGATGGAAGCAAGGATCAAAGATGACTGGAGGTCTTGCTAATACCGACTTCTACAATTTCGGTTTCGATGGTACTTTTTTTGGCATTTCCCGGAAAAACACCATGACTGTGTCGTGGCTATCACGGACTCCTGACAGAGTAGCCTCTTCAAGGTGGAAATTGTCCATAGCTCCTACCGTGAAACTATCACTTTGAAAGTGGCTTGAAAAAGATAAGATGGAGGAACAGGTCTTTAGTGTATATTGTGCAAGATTGCTTCGTGCTTGCATGATATCTTGATAGCCAACTGACACACCTAATTTATTCATAGTTGAGATGAGTTGTCTAATTTTTCATTTCTCATGAATTGAATGTGCCACCATCAAATGCATGGGAGTTGCTTTCCTACGACGATATATATTATAGAACAAAGTCTGGAAGATTGACTTCAATAGATTTAGATTTTGTTGGTCGGAAAATTCCTTCAAGATCATTTTCACTGTCTTCGTCAGTGATATGTAGATCTTCGCTTGCGTCCCAGATATGATGTTCAGCCTGACCACTTATAGCACTTCTCCTAGGAAATCCAAAAGAGGTTGAGGAATTCTAGTTGTTGGCCAGGACTTATGAAGTTGCTGACTGTCCCAAAATTCTCCCTCAATACCGAAATCTGTGTGAAGGAGAGCCGTTCGTACTTATTTTGCTGCACTCGTATGTTAATCGATCTCAGTTTGTCAGTTACTTCTTGAGTTGAAACCTAGAATCGGTTTATTTCTTTTCGAAGGCTTCGAAAACCTTACTTTTTCTCCAAAGTTTAACTTCGTTGTTATTAAAAGTCAGTTCACTGTTTCCATTAATGAAGTCTCGAATTTTCGACAATGTCAATCCACACCCTCATCCAATAGTTTCTCGATAATTGGCGCCACTTTATTAAGCACTCCACTTTTATTAGTTTTCTTAGACTTGGTAGTTGTGCTATCTGATTTCTGATAATATTTATTGAACTTCAGAAGGTAGTGCTCAAGACAGGCCTTATGATAATAGAGATCTGCACCGAAAACAGGTAATTCATCCTCCAAGTTACAAGTTCTCGTAAATCCGTCATCTTTAAAGAACATGGTTGCGGATAAAAATGTAGTTGCACTATTTAATTCACATATTTTGTACTTTTGTTTAATACCGTTGTGTTTCTCTTTCCCACATACTACACATAAAACATTTCTTGCTTTCTTGTTTGAAGATGGTGATTGTCGAACTGGAATATCTACTCTCATTTTCTTTGCCATTGGCTCAGATTGAGATTTTATTGAACGCTGATCCAGCTCCTCAGTTTCACTACGTTCTTTTTTCTTTTTCTTCCGTAACAACACATTCTTGTTTGAATATAACATACAAAATGCGTCATTACAATGATACACAAATTCTTCACCTCGCTGAAGATCCTTAAGTCTTTTCAGAACACCATCCTTGCGAATTTCAGCCGCAGCTATAGCATCTTCTCTCCCTCGGAAAGACGACATTGTTTTACCTGAAGATTTGTCACGATTCTGGCAAATGCTGCAGGCATTTACGTCTAATACGGATGCAGAGGAAGAGGAGTCTCGTGATAGGGAGATGCCAACAGGTTTTCTATAGTCCTTGTCTAGGATATTGGTGCCAACTATGGATTTTTATTATTCCACTGTCCACATTAGAATCTGCAACATTAGCTACATATTATATGAACAAACATGTTAATAATAATATTTGACAAATGCAATAACATTATTCATTTCATTTCCTACGACACATCAACCTATTACCTTTAATTTATCGATAAAATGAATGGACTATTTTAATTTGTTGAAAAGTAATAGCTTTGAAAGATTTGCGCGTAGTGAGTGTTTTTCCGGTAATTTATTAAACAGTCCAAAAAACGCTACACCCTGCGCCACTTAAATTTAAATAGCTTCGTCATTTTTTAAGATCTACTAAAGATGTTGGTAACGATAGAAAGTAAGATTATGATCCTCTAATTAGTTTGGGCTGTGTTTTCATATATTTAATAACTTCATAGTTATTTGCCAGAAATGAAAAAAGAAAAACGAGAAAAACTAATTTTTGTCCCAGATAACCGTTACTTTTAAATATAGCGGCAACATGTAAACAATATACTTAGTTTTCCTACTTCTACTATCAATTATCTTTAATTTGGTACAAAAACGAAGTTTCTAACTTGTTTCTGTGAGAAGATATTTTAGTTCAAATATAATTTGGTATTCGCGCGCGGGAGCCATTTTGAATATTGAATTTCACAATGAAGGCCCCGGTTGCGGAAGTGTTACCTTCGATTTTTTCGTTAATTGATCACCCCCTAACAGGTTCTGAAGAGATCTGCTGTCATCCCCGACTTTTCTACAGCTCTTATGGACAGAGCCTAGACTATTTATTATCATTTAGCAGAAACTGCCGTCTTTGAAACGTTTCGTTAGAACTTGTGAATATCGTACCGGAAAAAAGTTCTACCTAACGAAGTTTTGTTTGTTTGGATTTTAGTGCCTCTTTTCAACACAATGACTACATGAAGCGTGCACCTAGAGTTTAAAGATACCGAACTACGTGTGTTTCCAGCGAAATCAATCCCGAATCACAAAAAAACAGAGTTGAGAATAAAATAACACACGGTTGTACGATCACGTAATTTGCCACTATTTATATCTACGACATGTTCTATTTGCTTGTTCGCTTTGAGGTTAACGTCCCTTTTCAGTAATGAGAAACTATTGACCAACAGCTAAATATGGGATCCGAACCACTTGAGGTCTCACCGAGAATCGAACCCGGGTGTCCCGCGCCGAAGGCGTATATGCAACCATTTAACCACAAGGTAACTTATGCTGTTTGTAGCTTATTCATTTATATGGTGCAAATGTATGTATTTTCCGTATGTTATTACTTAAATGAAACAAAATTAACAACTTCTAAAGAAAATAATTAACAATTTCTACTTTTATTCCTATTTTCGAGTACCACTTGTTTTGTGCTATATTTCTGCACATATTTGATGTTATTTAAATGGAATATAATTTATCTACACTCGGTCGAAAAAGTATAGAAAGGTTTTTCCGGTCAGACATTCTGAGTAAGGTTTTCCTACGTTTCCCCTCATTCACACCAGGCAAATGCCGGTATGGTACCTAACATACAAGTTCCAGGCCGCTTTCTTCCTCCACTATCCTTTCTACCTTCGCTTTCCTCGGATAATGTGATCGCCGAGGGACGTCATCTCTCATATGTAACGGGCTAACATGGCCATACATTCCGAAAGCCCAGAAATCTAATTTCTAATTCCTAATTCTAATTATTTATTTAAAAGAAAAATGACTTCTTTTTTAACAAAGTAAAATAATTCAAATAATTGTATAGAAGATATCAACAAAATCAGAACTTTTTTTTAAAGCAAAGAAAATATTTCCTTCATATAGAGTGGACTATATTTTCAGGATGGAGTTTTTAAAGAATTATAGTTAAAAGTGGTTCTACATTTTAACATCACATTCAGTTATCTTCTTGTTCTTTTACTTATTTATCAGTGCTTGGATTCTGTTAACATATCATAATAGTTAAAAGACAAGATCATTAAGTGACGACCAATGACTGACGAAATTGCGATATCACTACAAGTAACGCTTAGTGTAGCGAGACTTTTCAGAGAAAAAAGATTAGATTTTCAGTGATATGTGATATTCGTGTATTACACTGGTCAACAAAGGTTTTGTCTCAGAGCTGAAATTAACTAACTTTGATATAGTTTTTCTTGATGAAGCAGAAGTCGTACTTGAAATTTATCCATTATCCAAACTTAGTCAGAGTCAGATATATATATATATATATATATATATATATATATATATATATATATATATATATATATATATATATATATATATATATAGGCCTATATATGTCGTCGCATAGGAACCAGAGGAACGTAACTCCAAAAATGCTCTTTTCCTTTTCTTCATGTTTGGACATAATTTTGAAAACCTCAGTTGGTGTAAATTGAACATAACGCCATCTGTTTTTCTTGCCGATCATCTGTTGTAATGTAGCTCAATTACCATCTTATTAAAAACACATCTTTCTGAGAAAATAAAATTTTTGTCCATTCGCCTGTACCGTGTAAACCCCATGGAGGTTTATAAGAAGGTAGCTACTTCTGCAGGACTATCTATCCAAGTATCATGGTTCGTATGTCATTCTCTTCAGAACGAAACAAGCTTTCCAAGGGTATCATGTGCATATGTGCATGATGTATGCAGAAAGGAAAATTAAGGATACAGCGGTAAATCTGCTTTAAAAATTCCTATTGGTAAAGTTTGCACATACGGAGCTATCCCGACTACATGTATTAAAATATGATGTATCTTGAAAAATACTATAGGTTAGAGGTAATTTGTGTACCAAGTTGCATTGCAATATCTTGAATCGTTTGAGAGAAAATAGTTTGCAATCTTCGTAGACAATGCAAAATATCATATATAAATAAGAAATAAATACGACAGAAACAGTTCTCAATACTGCACTATTCATCCAAAAATCACCAGTACGTCATTCCCTGCAGAATGAAACAAACTTTCGACTGGAACCATGCGCACAGGGAACTTGATAACGCGCTAAATTTTCCGACGAAAAATCCCGTTTGGGAAGTATGACCGAAACGAACTTCTCTGACTCCAGGGGAAAAGAACGTCACGCACCTTCCTTTAGTTGATCAAAAAAAAAAAAATCTATTCCTTCTACACACAAAACTCGGTTTGTTTAAGAACTTCGTCAAAAGCATGGACAGAACTAGCAGGGGTTTTTACTATCTGAGAACTAAATTTCCCAGAATGAGTAGGCTAAAGTCAAAGAGGGTATTTTTGTAGATCCTCAGATCAGGGAACTGTTCCGTGGTGTGCACAGAGTCACAACTAAAAGAAAGAAAGGAGCTTGAGAGCCTTATCTGAACTAGTCATTCATCTTACTTTATTTTACTTCACAACAACGAATTTCCAGTTGAATTTGTGAACAAAACACCTCCTAAAATATGACGTCATTCTTTAATACTTTGACCCGCTTCTGCTCAAAAATACAAAACGCGCTTTGTTGTGTGTTATGGTATACTAAAGGATTAACCATTCATAAAATTTCAGATTTTTTTATTCAGGCACTTTGGAGATATTGGACAGTGAAATTTGGCAAATTGGCATAATTCTCCAAATTTACGATATTTTTTTCAGGCCTTTGGGAGCAGCTACAGGTCTACAAATTTTTTAGTATAAACTTATTACACTAGCCTACATTTACACACACAAATTCAGACCTCTACGTCAATTGCTTCCTCTTTCCAAACATGTTTTCAATGCCCAAAAATGTTGCTACTGTAGTCCCTGATTTAACCCCTTTAGGCAAAATGTTAAGAGGACAAAGTTTTAGTTGTGCACAAGTTGGACATGCCCAGCAATTTTCAATTTGCTAGAACAAATACATGCTGAGATATTCAAAAGAACGTAGACGCCTGAAATCGAGAAAACGCAAAATGGCGGCGGAATCTACGTCGCTACGAGATGTTTTAAAAAATAATTAATTGTTGTTTTAAAGTACCCTGATATAGTATAAATGTTCATTAAAAAAGAGTTTTTGGAGATGTCGAGTGGTACATGCTTGATCACTTAAAATGGATTGACTCGAATAAGAGTTGACGTCTGTTAGAGAGGGAGTATTGCCCCTTCCCTATAAAACAAAGAAAGAACCATACCATTTTAAAACCATACCTGAATAAATGAGACATACAGGTAAAACCTTACTTATAAACAGCACAGTAGAAAATCAAAAGATAAAGGCTTTTCTCCTATATGTATATATGGTACTTTCTCCAAAAAAAAGTTACTGTTCAGGAATTTAACACCCATTTTCAGCAACAAGGCTATGAAACGTTTACCTAGAGCTCCGAACCATCCGTTCCTTTCGTACCGAATTCTCGAAAGAGATACGTAAAATCATATTCATTAACTCTTGTGTGGCTGTGTGAGTATATTTGAAATATGACTCAATATTGAGTATGTTTGAAATATGACTGAATATGTAACAATTTCAAGTGGTAAAAACTTTGTAATAATAACAACATCGCTTTCACAGAATTTGCAAATAATGCAAGCTGGTTGTCAAAACGGATAGTAGTATCAAGTCTGTTACATACCGGCAATGATTTTAAAATTAATTATGCAACTGAGTACGAATACAGTTTGCTGTTCTGAACGTTAATAAAATATTTCGTTTCAATATGATAAAACTAATCAAAGTTTACATTCGTAGTTGTGATTATATGGCCATATGCTTTAGTTGATAAATATGCAAGTACCCTTGAAAATTGATGCAATAAAATTTAACCTCCTCCTATTAACTGAGAGCATTAGGTTTCATTTCCGCTATGGTAAATTAAATTTTATGTGTTAATAGTACTTGCGTGTTTTTGTCAATTCTTAACATGTTTAAGCATTTAAAAGTAATCAACAAGTTTCATTTTTAAAATGTGTTAGATTAATTTTATTAATCCAATGAAAAGATTATATAGTTTCGTTTTTGTTATTAAATGATGAAGTTTGGTGCCCCTTTCCAGTACCGAGCCTGTATGAGACGTGGACCTAGTGGTGGAATCCGAATAATCGTAATGTGATCAAATTTCAATGCATTCCTATCAGGAATCGAACTCAGGACCGTATGCACAACATTTTGATTTCATTTGATTTCAGTTTACCATCCCTTTCAGCAGAGAGACTATATGAGACACAGACTTACAGTTTAATGTGGGATCCGAACCACATGACCTCCCACTGGGAATCTGCGTGCACAACAGATGCACGCGCTAGTCAGTCACTAGGCCGACGACGAGAGCAATTGAATAAATATGATATCTTGAACCCTATTCTAACATCGTCAATAAATTCAATCACCATCGTGATTTCAGTTTCTTTCTCTCTATTTTTTAATTTCATAATTTGATTTAAGTTCTATACTTTCAAATATATATGATAAATATTAACTGACCAAAACCATATTCACCAAGACATTAAATGTCGACTAAAAGCAGGGAATTCGTGTTATTATTTAGTTCAAAATCTCTTGTCGCGAATTCTGTCGAGGAATTTGAAACTTAAAATATATAAAACGATCATCATGCCTGTTGTTCTGTATGGTGGCGAAACATGATCACTTACTCTGAGGGAAGAACGTTGACTGAAAGTATTTGAGAGCAGGATCCTAAGATAAATGTTCGGACCGAAGAAAAACGGGAATGGTGAATGGCCGAAACTTCATAACGAGGAACTTCATAATTCATATCGTTTACCAAACATTCTAAGGGTCATCAAATCAAGGAGGCTCAATTGGGCAAGTCATGTAGCCAAAATGGAAGGAAGTAGGAGCGTTTTCAAAGTTTTAAGTGGAAATCCAATCGGAAAACGACCACCGGGAAGACCTATACGCAGATATGAGGACAATATTAAGATAGGTCTCGCAGAAATAGCAGTACAAAATAAAAACTGGATCCAGTTGGCTAAGGATAGAAGTCAATAAAGAGCTTTTGTGAACGCGGCATTGAACCTCCGGGTTCCATAGGCCATAGAGTTACTTAGTTAGATAGAAAGATTTAAGTTCTATATTTATTTAACAAGTGCTTCCCTGTAAATAACTATGAACAATTTAAATAAATAATGCTATTAAAGTATAATATTTATTTACACTTTGCCACATTTATAAAATAAATATTTGCTATTTAACAGAATTTCCTAAAAAGAATCTATAGGAGAAACTTCTTTATTATTATTATTATTATTATTATTTTATCCATTTGCGTGTATACTTTGTTCAAAATATAATGATATAATTCAAAATTTTGTAGTTCAATGTAAAACAATAGTAATAAGGCTAATGATCAATTAAATTATAGTTTATGTAAATTGCATGAACATAATTATTTTAATTTTGAGAACAGAAATGTAATGAGGAGAAACGCCGTGACTGTCCGCAAACAACATAACTCCAATATTTTGCAGCTTTAGAGACTGTAGTTTTTAAAAATAAAACTGTACCTTATACGAAGATTCGTACGCTGCTAGCTGAATTGAAAACAGTATTCTTTTTCTTATAGCTGCGGTGACTAAATAAATTAGGTTTCAAAACACGAACCGGACAGCCCGAGTGACTACCCATGAAGACAAAATTCATTCTTTCTCGTTCTAGCCTTGTCTAAATCCAGTCCGGGAATCCACCCAGCTTATGTTGGATGGGTACCTACGAAAATCTAGCATGTAATAGCGGCCGAAGTGTTATATTAATATCACCTCCTCTATATTAAGACATTCCTCATTTTGAGGTTTAAAAATAATAATATAGAAGTACACAGTTAACGGATCAACTCTAAGTTTCTAGAACAATATAACAGAGTGAAAACATTTTAAAATAGAACTAACAACATGTTTGTAGGTAACACGGACGAATTTAGAAAAGTGAAAACAAAAACAATTCCAGTTCCGTGAAATGAAAGTACTATAAAAACCGTAGACAATTCAGTCTAGGGGTGCAGAAGAATCTATCAACCTCCTAGTTACCACTCTTGCTTCGTCGAAAAGAGACATTGGGAAGGAGTAGTGCAGTTTCTGATGGCAATGGACGTTAAGACACTGTAAGTACGCTCGCAAAGAGTTCTGTTAGTGACTCTGGTGAAAAATACACATAGACAGTCCTGACATGTAAAACGAGAATGTGAACCCTTCAATTATCTTGTTAATATCATTCATTTAATAAGCTCATTTGGTAATGGTTTATCTTATATGCTCTTTGTTATATATAATTGTAATAAATTAGTTTTCTTCATGTAATGCCTATAAAAGTGAATTTCTAACTCTATACTACCTCTCTCAATCTCACTCAATCTTAGTCAATCATTCAATCAATCATATTATTTTTTAATGATTTGTTATGGCTCCCCCCGAGGAATTTAAGCTCTCGTTGTTAAGACTGTCTTGTGTACATTTCACATACTTGTAAGGCAAGACTTTTATTTTCATATTTCATTATACTTATATTTTCTGTTATGATATGTCTATAACTCGTAGACAAGCATCTTTCACACCTCTCACCATGAATTCCACTTCAGACAACAATACCAATAATTCTTCTGGTACAATTTCCATCATTCCCGACATATATGATCCAAGTACGCACCCATCCGCGGAATTATTTTTAAAGAATTTTCTCAAAATCGCCTTAGTGAATAATTGGTCAGACTCAAAATGTGTGCAAATTTTTGATAAATCCTTAGCTGGACCCGCTCATTTCTGGTTTTCCACCCAGAACCTTTCATCCCAACCTTGGGCAACCATCCAATTAAAATTCTTACGTCAGTTTGGTCAAGATCAGGTCCCCCGTTCCCGTATTCACCAATACCGCTCACGCGTTCAGCTCCCCAACGAACCTCTCTCTCATTATGTCTTTTCCAAAAAGCATTTAGCAGACCAAGCTTATACCCAGCTAGACTTCCAGGAGTTTTTGTTAGAATGTGTTTCTAATATGTTACCTGAATATATTCGTTGGTTTGGAACGCGCACAATTTCAGATTATCCTACCCTCTTAGATGAAGTAACCTTGCTGGAACGGACCAACCACCTTGTTCACAAACGGGAAAACGAAACAAAGACACATTCCACAACCGCGACTGATACCATAGCGCAGGCTATTTCCGAACTAACAGATCAAATATCTCAACTCCGTCTCCATGTTAATACTCTTTCAAATTCCCAATCCGTATCTGTCCATTTTGCTCCCTCCCGTTCCCGTTCCCCAAGTCCTCAAAACCGCTTCTACTCCTCCAAACCATCCCGACCTTCTTCCCCGAACCCAACTCACTCACCTTCCTCTTCCTTCCTCCCACATTCCCATTCCACCAATTCTCTCACAACCTATCAACACCGTTCTTCGCCGACTCCTCCACCTTTTCATTCCGCTGCTTCCACCTCTACCTCATGTGCACCTTGCACTATGCACTCCCCTCCCCTCCCACATTCCCATCCCACCAATTCTCTCACAACCTCCTATCAACACTGCTCTTCACCGACTCCTCCACATTTTCATTCCACTGCTTCCAACTCTACCTCATGTGCACCTTGCGCTATGCACTCCACTTCCCTCCCACATTCCCATACTACCAATCCCAGTACACCCTCCTGCACTACCTGTATCCCACAGCAACATCAATGTTGCTAACACGTTTCTTCAACCCCTTCCCATCCTTCTCATAACTCCACAAACATTACCAAACGGAAGAACCCCAAGAAACAGTGGCGCTCTACTCAGAACAAACAACCTCCATCCCAGAATGTTTTTACCACACAATCTACCCAAATACCTATTCCTCCCTACCCGTTTTATCATCCTTTTTTCCAATATCCCCCACCTTCGTTCCCTCCTTCTGACCCTGGGACCACACAAAACACGCCTAAGAATTCAAAAAACGGCCAAAATTAGCGCGGGAGTCACCCCACCGCGCGTTAACCACCCAATCTTCGCTCCCTTCTTCCTCTTCATCTCCCACAGCGACTAGCCAGGACTACCATACCCTTCCCTTGCAGTTTAAGGGAAATTCTCCGTATATACAGGGCACTTACGGAAACAAAGAATTACTTTTTTGCCTCGATAGTGGTGCAGACGTAGGATTATTTCCATTTGAATTATTGGAACCGACTGCGCATACTTTCCATCTCCCGTCCCTTCTTCACGGTTTGTCAAACAAACCCGTCCAATTAAATCGCGCTACTATTCTCAAAATTAACTTCAATGGTCGTAATTACTCCATTCTTTTTCGGTTAGTTCCCTTCAAAAATTTCCCACCCCTTCTTTCATCACGTTTTTTGCAAGATCACCAATCAATTTTGGATTACTCACAAGGCACTTTGTCCTTGAAACATTTTGGAAAAATGCCACATACTGTAAAGGATAAAAACCCAGTTAGTATTAACATCTCGCATTTCTTTCAAAAACACTCCAAACCTCAGGTTGTATTTTTTGCGCGGCGCACTACCGTTATTCCCCCTCATTCTGTTAGATTCGTACCACTTGCTACTAATGGTTATTTCCCTGATGCACAGTTTCGCCTACATACACCGATTTCTCGGAATTTAAGTAAATGTTATATGGCACATACTGTAGTTTCCACACAAAACCTTGTTCTCCCGTTAGCTAATCTCACAAACAAAAAGCAAACAATTCAGGCTCATAATCCGGTAGTTATAGGTTCTCTCTTTTCCCAACAAGACAATGATCACAATATCCTGACTGTTAGGCAAATATATTTTCCTACAGACGAAGATGCGGCACGCAACAAAGAAAAGCGTCTTAAAGAAATTGGTCATCTCATAGATATTAGTAAATTTAAGCTGTCTCCAGACATGAACGAGGAACAACAAGCTCTTATCGTCCATTGCCATCAGAAACTGCACTACTCCTTCCCAATGTCTCTTTTCGACGAAGCAAGAGTGGTAACTAGGAGGTTGATAGATTCTTCTGCACCCCTAGACTGAATTGTCTACGGTTTTTATAGTACTTTCATTTCACGGAACTGGAATTGTTTTTGTTTTCACTTTTCTAAATTCGTCCGTGTTACCTACAAACATGTTGTTAGTTCTATTTTAAAATGTTTTCACTCTGTTATATTGTTCTAGAAACTTAGAGTTGATCCGTTAACTGTGTACTTCTATATTATTATTTTTAAACCTCAAAATGAGGAATGTCTTAATATGTCATTCATAGAAGTACGGGAGTCTTACCTTCAAACCACCATGGTGTGTCATAACTGGTCTGTTCTAAGTGGAGAGCGTGCCTTTAATCGAACGCGGGTCTCCTGCATCAAAAGCATGTATGCTGACCATACAGATACAATAGAACTCGTATAGTGTTCGGCAACAACACCAATAAACTTTGGGAAATGGTTCTTCAGAAGAAAACGTGAACCAAATTATAGTTCAAGGTGTGTGCACAAATGGGCGTCATTTCGAAGTTACAGTCTGTCGAAAATTGGTCGGTACGGAAAAATGAAGAGCCATAACTCGAGAACGAAAAGTCAAATTAAGGTCAGGTAAACGAGAACACCGATTATTTTGAGCCTAGATTTCATTGTATAACAGTTGATGTGGAACGGAGATGGCAAGAGGGTTAACCACGAAGCCTAATAGAAAATCCATGAGGTCTTCTACAAATGAAAAATAATAAATTAGGAACTGAAAAATGATAGAGATTACACACCTACTGGTTATATTAATCAAATACATGCTCAAAATAATCATTATGTTCTTTCATCTGACTTTAATGTGACATTTCGTTCTCGAATTATAGCCCTTTTTCCTCGTTTTTTTCTCAATTTCAGCAAACTATAACTGAAATGACACTTTTGTGCAACCAAGATGAGTCTTTTTCTTTTTAAATCCAAATCTTCAGCTCGGCATGGCAAAAGGAAATACGATTCTAGCACTCTTGATGATTTTCCTACCTTTTATCCGTCAATAGTTCTGATTTTATGTGCTCGGATGAATTAGAAACAAACTACAATAAATTCACTATAAAGTTGAAAGCTTCCAATTCACCTTCAACCTGTAATATATAAAATTCCGTTCGGTTACGATGAAAATCTAGTATATTGATTTATTCTGTGCTCGTTGTCAGGTTACTCACGAAACATGCGGCACTAAATATTCAAACAAACATAGGATTTGAAGCAATCTCGACTGACGAATTTTTTGAGCATGCCGGTGGAGAAGAAAGACTCGTGTTCAAGTTTAGAGTCGGAACTATAAGAAGCGAGAAATGACATTTTAGAATCGGCCAGTAGCACTGTATCAATTGTCATTTTTACACCAGTAACTATATTTTAAGGCCAAAATATGTAGGTGTATCTATCGAATTGGATTTATAATTGGGTCGCCTGGTTTTAAGAACTGGAACCTATGTCAGATTTTTTTCAGTCGTGGGTATATCAATTTTTATCTTTTTTGTCTTTCTCGAAAATGTTATAGCTAGTAAGCTCAATAAAGAAGAAACCCTACCCTATTCTAAGTACGATAAGAATAATATCTATAAAAATTAAATATGACCTCTTTAAAAAATATATATATATAAAGTAAGGGTTCGCCTGACTAGAAAGGTTACAAGAATAAATGTACAGATCTTGTTCTTCCTTAGAATTCTTCGGTTATATGAATATATTCTCCCACTTTACCCCATCTCAATAATTACAAACATTAAACTTGTTTTTACCTTAATCAAAGAAAAGATGGAAAGGCTGAAGTCATTATCATTACAAAAAAACTGTTAGTAGTTTTACCCCGCTTTTCAGAAATGCCAAATAATGGAGCAGTGTGATAGAAGTAGACATCACCAGACAGGTGGAGAATAAATATGGTAGCAATTGACCCAATAATAAAATAACACTATACTTTCACTTTCAGCTCCTCCTCTTTGATTATCTTGTGAATATGATGTGATTTTAATGATATAATGCACTTCATTATAATGGATATTATATATATATATATATATATATATATATGCGAAAATAGGAAATATAATATACGGATAATATAAGAAAATAGGATAAAATTTGTAAAATGGTATAATGGATTGAAAAAAAAAACAACGACTAACATAGCTTAGTTAATTTTCAGATTCTTATATTACACATATTAAGAAAAAAACGTTGATAACAATTATAACGTTAAAAAAGTCATGAGTACAGTATTCTGAAGTAGAAATATTAATTTAATAATAATAATAATAATATATTCCGTAGCGGAGACTGTTCATGGTGACTTTGGTCATTATAGGCCTAAAACTTCTCCGCCATCACTGTCGTAAATTGTAAAGCTTCCTCTTGTGTTACGTAAGTTCATCGCTGACTTCATTTTAAAACAAGAACATTCCATTTAATATTATGCATTAATTGTTATCTTCTCTGAGTTGCCTACAAGTCAAGAATTAAGGTTGTCTTGTCTCGAAAAAGCGTCGTGAAAATGATGTCTAGTCTCGGAAAGTGTTTTTACTGGGAAAAGCTCTGCCTCGTCTTGATTCTCAACATGAAAACTATCTCATGAACAACCTTAATCTTAATCTTTTTCCTTTATTTAACCTTTTGAAGCATGGTGGCTCATTGGCAGAGCGTTCACTTCTAGTGCGTGGGATTTCTGGTTCGATCCCAGCTCGCGCCAAGTAGGCTTTGTGGTGAACAAACACCGCGTTCGTGGGTTTCCTCGGGGTTCTCCCGTTTCCCCGCACTTTCTTCATTCCACCATTTCATTCATTTTTCATTATCATCGTTTCCTTTAGCCTAGCTGATATAACCGTGGGACATAAAACTGAAAGATTTCATCTCATTTTTTAACCTTTTGATTGGATTCATATATTCTACAACAACACTTGGAATACAATTTAATTTCAAGGAATCATGAAAAGAAAATGTATTTCTGTCTTGTTTAGTGTTTCACACATTGTTCTTATCGCTTTCTCTTTCGTTAACATTTACTGTTTTTCCATATCATTCAACAAAGGAGGTGGGACAATATCGGCCTTCTTTCGCCTCTGACAGTTATAAAGGGCAAAACTGTTTCATATGGATATGAAGTTTAAGCATTAAACGCTACGTTTCTGTAAGATGCATATGAAAAATGTTCTAGCAAGCCACATGAAAAACCCCACAAACAAAGCATAATTGTTCATATTCTTCCAGTTGAGGAGGATTTTCGAACTTCTGCAACAATACATTTAATATAAGGTGCTTCATGGACCATTATACTTCTTGTTTTCGTGATTAACAGTTAACAAATTTATTAATAAGTATTCATGAAGCACCTCATACTAAAATTGATCCAACCATGTATATAAAACCTTCTTCACTATCTATTAACATTTTTGCTCTGTGAGATTAACAATGAAACTGAAAATGACAGTAGATTTCTATTACTTCGTCCCGTTTGACCTCCACTACTACGAAAAGCGGACATAATTTGTTCTATTAAAATATGCACATTTGAAAACAAAAAAAAAACAAAAAAAAAAAAACATGTGTAATCTCCTTCAGAAAAAATGATCAAGCATCTCCGGCCTTGTATTCTCATCCATAAGTGGAATTAAAACAAATACAAACGTTCTTGGGTAACTGCGACATTACCCTCAAATATAAGTATTAGAATTTATTGTTTACGGTAACGAGAACATGGATCTTAATAGAAATAGGTGGCAAAGACTGTATATTGTTAGATTTTTTTGTCAAATTACAAAGAAATACTGGCAAATATATTGAGATTAGATTGCTATTAAGTTAAACACCAGTGTTATCACGAGGAACATAATTAACATTAAACCAAAAAAATATAAAATAATACTTTATCAATAACAATAATAAAAAACAATTATTGTTAATTTAATATCAACTATAGGTCTCATTACACTCTTGTCTAAGATAACAACGATATAGTGACAACTTACTTTGTTGGAGATTCGTTTAAAATTTGACAGAAAAATCTTACATTCCATGTTCATTTCTTTTTCACGAGAAGCTTTGAGCGAGCGTTGGAAACTGAATATCTCGTTTCGCATAATCTACGGTACTTTTATTTTAAATCATTTAAAAAATAGAGAAAAAGGATGGACAGAGATATGGAAACCGAAAAAGACAGAAAAATCAGAGTCACGGAGAGAGCAAGAGATTAAGTGCTGATCAATTATTCTTTGGCTGTAGGAATCGATATCGAACCCCGTCATGCAATATTAATGTTGACCCCAACGGCGGCTAAGCATAAACCACCTGTGACCGCTTTCCCAGGCAGTGGGGAAGCCCCACAGCACATTCAGTGCCACTTAATTAAGACAGTTTATAATTCAGACGAAACGGAAAACTACAGAAGCGCAGAGGGAAAGGACAAAGTTCAATAATTAATAGCCGAAGAGCGAGAGAGAGAGAGAGAGAGAGAGAGAGAGAGAGAGAGAAAGAGAAAGAGCGAGAGAGAACAGACGTCTGCTACGATTTTACCACTGAGGTTGGATAAAAGCAAAAACGGCTTGGTTCTCGTAGAAGTGGTGAATGCTGTATTGAGATGTCTCCGTTAAAAAGTAAGCTCTACGAGCTCTATTCTCAAAGGAAGGACAAATAAAGTATTCTTTCAGATCGTAGCTCGGCCGTAGCTGGTGGTTAATCCATGATTCTATTTCGGGAAGAAGTGGGCAAGAGAGGAGCAAGTATTGCAGAAACATATTTTTCATCACTATATATAACATTTATGCATTACTTTTTACATTCCGGGAGCATAATTTCGATGGCTCTGATATTCGTCCATGAATACGCACCTACCGAAAAGATATACAGAAAAGCTTATTTCCTTTAACATTAAAAAAAAAAAACTCTTACTAAATTACACTATCCTTAATATAACGTGAAAAATATTGTTATATTCTACCAACTGTTTAACGCTTTTTCTATTACAACCATCCCTTTACTATAGTGTTAGTGTTCGCATGTGCTAGTGTTTTGGTATTTAGTGTAATAATAATTTTAGTGCATCTTTAATGCTTTCTAGGGCTGACTGCTCCAGTTGTGGAATTTAAAAAATAAATTTAAAAAAAAACTCTTTGGCTTACTTTTTAAACTGGCCTAGGAAGTGTTATAGGCCTATCTTACATGTGTTCTATAGTTGTAAACAAAAGCACGTCTTCCATATTTGTAAACAAGGCCACGAGCTTCTTTGCATCTACTACTACGAGCAAGCAGACGGCAGGCATAATCATCATAATCAGAACACATGATCGGAAACAAATACTAATGATACTGCTCTCCATAAAGAAGGAATAAAACATACTGCAGGACCTCCATCGGCATCAGTTTTTGGCTAATGAAATCTTCTCTCTTAGATTACTTGGAGATCTGAGAGATCTAACGTAACCCAAGCCTCTTATCTTGCCTGGAGCTCTGAGGTTCCTTGCTGACTTAGCTTGCCTGGAGCTTGTGGGGCCTTAACAGCTCCCTATGCTTGCCTGGAGCCCTGTGGTTTCCCTGTCTGTTGAACTTGCTTGAAACTCTGCGGGATCATAACCCTTCTCTTTGCTTGCCTGAAGCACTGAAAGATCCTAACCGCAACCACTTAGCTTTCCTGGAGCTCTGTGGTATCCTTCCCTTGGTTGCCTGAGCTTAGAAACACCTATTTATTCAACAAAAGAATTTACATAGAGATCAGTGTATTGGTCTTCGAATCTTCATTAGAATGAACTGTGTTATACTTGCATATAACAAAACCTTATAATAAAAGGTTATGGCGAAAAGTCCAAAATTCCGTGAGCTAATTGCCCTACTCTTTGCCTTAGAGGGTAATCTTACAATATTACCAAAAAAAACTATACTTTCACAGTAATCTTCTCATCCATTCAATTTTTCTACAAATAATCAATTACAAGATCTTTATACGAGATCACGTCCGCAATCTAAAGAGCTCACCTGATCTTGTCCAAACTAGGAATGAAGTTAGATCTTGTCTTGCTTAGTAAGCATGCGAAATATGTTTCAATGCTGACCTTTGATTTCCGAAACCTAAGCCATTCAAGTTAAGGTTAGGATATTTATCTCATATCGGCAACTGATGTACAGAACCCATTCAAATTTGACCAAACTTGTCATGGAGGTAAACTTAGACTTCTTTAGTATGTATGCGAGATATTTTAATGTGCAGGAATTTAGTATGCGAGTTATTAAACATCAAATTGGGAGTTTGGATTTGGTCGTTTTTTAGAATAAAATCACAAATAGAGGTTACATCACTAACGTGAGTGAAGGTTAGGGGACAAATCTTGACGGTGCACTTCGTGCACGAGAACTATCAGCTCAGATAGAGGCATTTGAGCAGTACCGGTTAATCAAATAGGCCTAACGGCTAGAGCACGTCTTGCCAGTGTGCGTTAAGTAAACCACTAGCTCCTAATGTTCTACACGACATTGCATATTGACTTTCTAGAGCCACATATTACTTAGTCGCATGACCGCGGATACATTCCGTCCAATGCGGGGACTGATGTCGTGGAAGAATAATCTAAAGTCACATCATGTCACAATTTTTATGCAAACAAAAGAGGAAAGTTGCTGATATTATTGCTGCATCCGATGACAAGGTATTGTTCGACCCTCCAGGTTCCAGACACACGTCATACTACTACTGAACTGTGGTTTCCTCTTGTTGTCGCTCTATCGAGGGGCAGTGGCTAGCACACGTGATGTGACTTGTACTACTCTCTGCACATTCTGCAGTTGTGGGGTCAATAGGATGACTACATTTTGATGTACGTTTTTAATATCCAAGTGTATTATTCCAGTTTAGTTACAGTATTAAATTTGGTAGTATTTTGGATGAAGGATTTGGTTTGTTACTTTTTGCAATAATGAAGGTAATTGTTTAGGGTTACACCTACTAGAGTATTTATAAGCACGTAATATCGATATTCATGACACGAGGCTGTACTCATATTAAAAACTAATAAAATTTCGAGCAAAATAGATTAACAAGTGCGTATATTTAGAATTATTGATATAACACTTAAAAATAATAGCAAAGTATGAGGTATACATTCAAATTACCTAGTTTAGACTAACAAGACATCAGAAGCACGTACTAACACCTGGAAAGCATACGAGAGGCTAGTTTTCGGCTGGCTACGTTCTGGAAGTCAAACGGTTGCCCTGCAAATTCCAGCTTGTAGCATGTTACATAATTTCATGCAAAAGTGTAACCGTACCAAGAAGGAATCCACAAACACCCTTGCTACTAAGGTATAATCTATACCCTTATTTATTGATTCTTCTAATCTCATTTACACACACACACACACACACACACACACATATATATATATATATATATATATATATATATATCATTAATGACTTTTTTAGGACTTATATTTAGGACTTTTTTTTAATTTTAGATTTTGACCTGACAGATATACATAAGGTTCGTCTGTAAGTATACTGTACGTATTGGAATAAAATAATCAGACAAGAGCATTCTAATTATTCAGATAAGAACTTAAAAAGAGAGAGAATGAAAATTTATTACGTTTCCAGGAGTTAGAAATCTCACAAATTACCATTAATGATAAATAGTGATGTATCCGACCTCCGTTTTTGCGTTGTACCTCCTATATGTCACTTCTAAAATGTTAAATCTGTCTGTTTTAGTTTGCGACTTCGAGTCTTTAATACGTCGAAAGGACATTTGTCTGTAGACGAGATCTGACTTGAGGCTATTAAAGCGGATGACAGCTCGTTACCAATTGCTAACTAACCACTTGATTTTACATGGAACACTACTCAAGCCTTTTGGCATTAAATTCCTTTAGTTCATCAGTAGATCTCCACAGAAAGAACAAAAATCTATTAGTGATGCGGATGGAACGTATTGTTTTCCTTTTATTGATAACGTTTTCATCTGCATTTATACTCTGTCATCTGCCAAGGGAACAACAGAATTATGGATGTACTCATATTTTACACACAAGTACTTAGGAAAAGTCTAGATGATCCTCGTAAATACACATATTTAAAAAATGAAAAAGAAATAAGCAAATTTTGTCTCGATAGTAGCATATATTCAGAAAACACTGTGGACGTATATGATTAGTGTGATGTCAATGATGTATATATACGAATAGCAAGAAATACTCGATGAGGATAACAAGTATAATAACAATGTATAACAAATATGTTTAACAAATATGATAGGTCTTTAACCTTGGTGCCGAAAAGGACACTAAACCCCAATCAATCAACCAAATCCTTCCTATTGTGTTTCATATAATACATGTTTACTTCTTTCTTTGACAGTGTACTTCTCCACGTAATACTATTATATTCCAAATACAAAATCCCAGTATTGTGTCTCTCCATTGTTCGTCCATTTCACGTACATATGGCCATTTTTGTAGTTTTACTTCTTTATATAGAATGAATGCAGTACCCTCCCACCCGTCACCGAGCAAAGCTTGGTTTTCCAAATATTTTAATGTAACTAAGATTCTGATAGTGCCATGTTAGTTGGTTGGTTTGGAGTTTAACATTCTTTTCAGCATCGAGGCTGTGGGACGTGAACCTACAGCTTAACACGAGATCCGAATGGTATGAGCTCCTATCGGGAATCGAAGTTGGTCCTCCTGAACTGAAGGCGTGTACACTTACCACATAACAGCGAATGAGCTCTGATATTGGTGTGTGATTCGTTAGAATTCGTCACTGAGGTTTCCCAGTAATCTTGTCGCAATTGCATAGGAATTATATTGTCACCTTTTTACCATCTGTGATCTTTGTTCTTCCAATTTAACTTTTCCCTTTCACCAAGCCTTCAGCTACATCTTCCATTATATAATTTATTGGTTCGTTTAAACTACTTTCAATAGTATTCTGCTCTTCCGTATTTTTTCCTTAAATAGTTCCGAATTCACATCGATTTTATAAACTAATTTTCTCCAGTTTTATATTTTGGTGCCTTAAGTTTTCCACAAATATTTATCAACCGACAAAGCAAATTTTCGTCACTTTTCTACCCAATTTTATAAGTTTAAGAAATTTTATTCTCTACTACTTCATATGCTTATTTCTACTTCACTACATTATGCATAAATTGTTTAAATTATTCAATCTTTAATTGCATTCTTCACCCGTATCTAATCACAGGAACATACATACAAGGACAAGATGTGACAATTAAAATGTGTGATACACTTTCTACTGATACTAGAATGACAGATGGTTTGCCATTAATTTCCATTAATAAGACAACGATATCTTCTTGTTTTCTGCTGTTTGTTTGGAATTATTTGTGCCTGGGTTACATAATGGGTGGACGTACACTGAATGGAACCAAGATCGGCTGTACAAATACGAACAATAGCAAACGTAATTGGAGGTAGTAGTTACATATGCCTCACGGTACAGAAGGACATATAATACTTATACACGTCTTAGAAAAAGAAAGAAACAGACTAGTTGAGGATGGAAATCTGGGAATATTTGTTACGGCACGGTCAGGTATCAAGGCTCGCTATTTCGAAGGGTTCACATACAACAAACATTATCGCAGCGGAGCTCAGTATAATATTTTTGCAATTTCTTACTGTTTGGTGATTATGTTTCTTTTTGTGTAATGTCTGTCTTTGATGTTTATCCGACAGTACTCACCTAGGCTTTTCACTCTTTCTTAAAATGATCTTCAGATTGTACCTAGGTACACAAGTAGCACATAATCGATTGGTTACAGTTGCGGCTCCTGAGGGAAATCACATTAGTAAAAAATTCAAATGTTATCGCTTCAACAAGAATAATAACGATAGATTAGTTTCCTTTCCTTAGTATGGGACGATAAAATTTCATTTTTTTTACCGATGTCGCTTTCCTCATGAGCCGCCGCTGGTTAGTTTATATATATATATATATATATATATATATATATATATATATATATATATATATAGATAGATAGATAGATAGATAGATAGATAAGTATAGATATAGATATAGATAGATAGATAGATATGGGAGTTTACCACCCGTTTTCAGTATCGAAAGGGGTTGGTCCTTTAACTATGAGAGGTCCCTACCGAAAGCATATAACAGAAACCATTAAATCACAATGCAGTTTGATCGCTTTATTGTTAAACTGCATGTAAATTACCCATGAAAGCCAATTAGTGGGGGCGTTGCATAGACATATAAATAAGTTTATTTTAATCTCTACAATGCACTGTCGTTCTCCACCAAAAGTGTAGATAAAATATTTCCTACCACTTACTTATAATTTATTTTTACAACATCTAACGTACGTAAGTATAAGTTTTATCTTGGAGCGTTGATGTAGTTCCATATTTACAGAACTTCCACTACAGCAATCCTAGGCTCATTATAACCTGAATGTTTTCTAATTCAAGTAAAACATTGTAAAATGGAGAGAGAGAGAGAGAGAGAGAGAGAGAGAATAAAATCAAAGTTCACATGCAAGTAAAAGCTGTTTCAAGGAAGAGCACACACCTCATTACAATTCCTCTCCTTTACCAAACAACAACATACACACAAAAGTCCTCTTGGCCCAAGAAAAGCCTTTTGCTTAAGATTAAGCGAAGAACAAGACACAAGAGGATGAGGATGAGGTTTGTGGTAGATGCATTATCATCCCTGAAAACCCCTGGTATTAACTGGACCGTACTACAAGACCGTCTTTTGTTTTTGTTTGTGCTGAGTTCCTCACTTCTCTCATCTTCATGTCTTAGTTGTTACGTGTATGTATGTATGTATGTGTGGAGTGAAGGAATGAAAAGGAGGAGGGGGTTAAGATGTATAAGAAGTTTTCCCTCTTAAGGGGTTAATCTTTCGCTAAGAAGTTGGTCGTGAGAATAGAGCACATGCTAACAACAATGTTACTTTTTTTAAAAAAAAAGAACGAGAATATCTTTTATTTCCACTTCCTTGTAGAAGTTGACGACGAAGATCTTTATATGTGACCCTGCACTCCTACACGTTGTGCATAGTAATTTGCTTGTGGTCTCTGCTCCTCTTAGTTTTTACCCACACCATCTCTGTGAGTGTGTATTTCCCCCTCTCTTTTGGTCAAAATGAAGTTAAGAGTCTCTTCTCCATGTCTTGTGTTCTCATTAACTCTTCAAACAGTGCACACGGACACATTACTTCAGAATAGTTATCTTCCAGTTAACACTTGTCGTCTACGATTTGTCCACATCTAAAGACAATCTTAAGATTTCTGTTCTCGTTTTCCAAATATGAGCTCAACTTTCATTATGTATTCTCCTGTTGTCAACTATTTCTCTATAAAAGAGGGGACAGGATTGAATATACCTAGTATTGAGTAATAGTTTCGATTTACATGAGCCATAAACATTATACACTGTATCTCGATCTATGATGTTTTTAGTGGCACAATAGTTCAATGTAAGTTAATGCAGTTCTACCGATGGAAGCTTCATGGACATCTTAAAGCTGTAATTTACTATATTTATAATCGAAATCCTTATGGAGTTCTAAATTATTACCAGATGATAGCTGAACAAATTGATACAACTAACTACTTACACTAATTTTATGGTCTATGGAACCCGGAGGTTCAATGCTACCTTTACAAAATTTTTCCACTTCCTATTTCTACGAGATCCATCTTAATTTTGTCCTCCCATCTGCGCATAGATCTTCCTAATGATCTTTTTCCAATTGGGTTTCAATTTAAGATTTTGAAAACATTCCTACTTTCTCGCATTCTGACTACATGATCTGCCTATCTGAGCCTCCTAGACTTAATGACCCTAACAACATAGGTAAGCCGTATAAATATTGCTGTTCCTTATTATGAAGATTTCGCCATTCCCCATTCATGTCCCTGTTGGGTCCAACTATTCGCCTCAGATTTTTGTTTCCAAACCAGTTTAATCTGCGTTCTTCCCTCAAAGTAAGCGATCATGTTTCGCAAACTTACAGCACATAAGTCAAAATTTTAATTTGCACATTTTAAGCTTAAAATTCTTCGACAGCATTTGTGAAGATGAAAGAGTTAGAATTGAATAATAACATGAATTCCCTGTTTTCAGTTGTCATTTAATTTCTTTGTGGATAAGGTTTTGGTTTGTTAACATTGATCCGAGATATTTGAAAGTGTTTACTTTCTCGAAAGTATAACTTGATATTTTAACGTATCCATAACTTTTAGTACTACGGTCACGGCGAATTTCATTTATTTAGTTTTCTCAGCATTTACTTCTAAATCTATGTCCCTGTAGATGTATCATAAAGCCCCTGAGTTTCTTTCTATTGTCCTCATATCAGCCCCTATCAAGTTGACTTCATCAAGCGTTAGCCATAACCTGATGAGTGTCATTTAGCTCTATGTCCTGGCTGCTATCAATTTTGCTTATAGCTTGTTCCAGAACAAGATTGAATAATAACAGAGACTACGCATCTTCTTGTTTCAAGCCATTCTCGAAAATCTGAATTGCAAACTTACTAATTGAGGTGAAAATGCTTCACACGAAATATGAGGGTGCTAATATTTTAAGTTTCTACGAAGCCAAAATATGAATACTATAAATTACACGCTGCCGATAAAAGATTACAAGACAAGAGATCGGTAAAACTGTTATTTCATTTGATTCCTCTATGGAATAATTTCCTCCTCCTGTTAGACGGAAAGAGACAAAAATTAGTTTAGCAACGCATATCAGAAACTAACACCAATGCTAATAAATATAAAATCATATACCGCATTAATTGAACTACACTCTGTAAAGAAAAAATAGCGACACTTGCTCGGATATGGTGTTCTCAACATACTTTAATAAATATGATTTTTTACATGAATTCCTGATAATATTACAATGCATATTCCTAATGAGCATTTCATTCTTAATACTTGCATTAGAGTTTCAGGCTTTTGACATGAATTTAATGAATTTATATGTATATATAAGTAACTATGTGTGTTTTGAGCAAAATCGTTTATAGGAAGAGTTATACATAAAACCGAAAAAGATCAACAACAATAGCAGAAAACAAGAAATGGAATTTCTTAAGGGTAAGACATATTGTGTGCAAACATCGGGAAGTACCATACACTAAACTAGTATTTTGTATGTGCACCATGGGCTTTCTGCAGTGCACCGAATCATCGGAACCCTTTGGTAACAAGGCTATTGCAAAATGCAACCTCAATGTCACGGAATAACGCTCGGATTATCTGTTCCTTGAATTCCAGTCTATTTAAGATAGTTATCTATTGAATCTTCTGCTCATATTGATCCACAAATTTTCAACTGGATTCATGTCAGGTGAGTTGTAGGCCACATGAGTCTCTAAATAGTCATATTCTTGAACTACGTATTAATGATTTTCGCTCGGTGACATTAAGCATTATCCTGAAAAAGGAAGTAGTCCAAATTTTCTTCAGAAAAGTCATCTTTAGCTGTTGTACGAACTTTACGTACCAGAATTTGAAGATATGTTCATGCATCAAACGATCCTTCACATATATTCGTCATTCTGATGTCTTTAACAGTGAACCAAACCCATACCATCACTCAGTAACTGAATATTTGCATCTGTTAAACAAAATCCTTGTCAAGTTCCTTGTTTGTTTGTATCCACAACTTCACACCACAATCGTTTCCCACTATTTTAAACTTCTTTTCAACGAAGAAAATGACGTGCTTGCAGTTGTCATATGTTCAAGTTGCATATCGACTCACTCATGTTGAAGTCATCTGTATTTTGTCAGTTTCGACTTTCTACGCGGTTTCTTCTTTGTAATATCCTCTTCATACAGTCAAGACAATACAGTTGTACAGTAACTACAGTTCCAAGATCATGTCAAACTACATAAGCGATTTTTGGAGAAATCACTCCTTAAATCTGCAGTACTATTGATTTCATTTAGCAATCTGCTCTGGGTGATGCTTTCTTTTTTCCTTCACACTGCTGACAAAGGGACGATTTGTTATGCTGTTTCCACTTGTGAATTACTCTTCCTGCCGTAGAATGATGGATTTTCAATATTCCATCTATTCCCTTTGAGATTTGCCTTAGCTGCGCAAAGCAAGAATTATGTCTTGTTCACATGGCAACAGGACACATTTCTTACCCATCTTATTTGTTTACAGTCCACATGTAGCAACAATATCACACACAAACAACGCTGCACAACAACAATTTTGCCACTTGACACTGTCCAAACAATGAGAAAGCAAAGAACAATCATGAAATGCTATTTACCTCAGCCTACACATCACAAATGCAATGCAGAATTCTCACTACAATAATTTACGAGAAGCACTCAGTGCCATCTAGCGAAAATATTACTGATACACAAACAATTGACAAGCGATGTCGTACACCATAGGTGTCACAGATAACCCAAATGAACTATTCCACTCTTCATTTCCTTCTATTCCTCTTCTAACGGGCTGCAACTATGATCTTCTGTGTAAGTTAGCTTGAGAATTGAAGTGTCGCTATTTTTTCTTTACAGAGTGTAAAACAATGAATGTAACTACTAGAGTCCAAAGACAGGGTTTGACACATTGCTTACCTAAAGTATAAATTAAACTCTCAGTGAACTTCGATGTACAATCCGCGGCAAAAAACCTGCAACATGAGGATGTAAGTTTATTGTGAAATTACGCCTAACAGCACAGGGAATGAACATAACGTCTGAGTGAAACGAATCACACCAGGATAAACCTCGGCCTCCTCCCCTGAACACTTAGTTTGGACCAAAAGACTTTGTCATTTCACAATAAACTTATATGCTCATGTTGCAGGTTTTTTGCCGCGGATTGTACAAGGTAGATCCGAAAACTGATAGGATACAAAGATTTGTTGATAGTGTACTCCAACTCATAGGTATCTGCTTCATTGATGACTTGGCCTCTATGTTTTGAGTATGGACTCTCTCATCCATAAGTCACCAACTACTGACGAACCAAATACAATGAATACGGAAAAACAACTGCTAATCTCCACCGCTTCCAATTTTAAATGGAGATGTCCAGTATTCACAGGAGAAGTCTTCTAATTCTCCACTTACAGAAATTCCAAGAAATTGGTATTAATTTTGATAATTGAACTTAATTTGTAAAACTTCCACTATTGATGATAAGATGGTAATGCTACTCTGAAACTACCATCATTCCATAAGATAGTGGCATTCACTGTTGACAACGTCCACAAGATAGATTTCGATAACTTCCAAAAGCGAGATTTTCGCAGCATTTTTGCATTTTTTAAAAAATTATTTAATTTATTATAACTCCATTCACAATTATGTTCTGATTTTACCGGCTGCTGAGAAAATCGTTTTTATAATATACTGCAAAAATAAACACTGTTTCAACATTCTTAAAACGGTTTTACCATAGAAAATTTGTAAAACTTTATTGCTTACGTATATTGCCTTATCCCAAACAAGTGTTAGCTACAAAATATGCCTTGGCAAGACATAGTTAATACACTTTAATACACTTATTCACATCAGGCTCTGTTGAAATACTAAGAAAACACTATTAAGTTACGTTTTTATAGACTAATTCTGAGCATTGCTGAAACACAGTATGTATTGATCTATGCTTCTGATATAGGCAAGTGATCTACCGAATGTGAGCTTTCTTCATTCGAGTATTGCCAACAAGTACACGACAAATTATTTTATCTTTTATCACCTCTTATTTAATCAGTACAATTCAATTCTTGTTGTCTTCTTTTTCATAGAAGACAATCGAAGAGATGAAATTAAGAAAAATATTAAAATACTAATCAAATTAAAACATATATTAAAATACTAAACTAGATATTTTCATTGCTATAAACATTAACAACGAGGTAATGCAATGAATGAATATTATGTATTTACCTTACTTCACACTTTTTCATGATCAGTAGGGACTCAGCACTAGAGTGCGGACCAATCGTGCGTGGGGTTTCTGATTCTGTTCCAGCTCTTTCCGATTTTTGTGTGTAATTGCATAAGGTCAACATTGCTTTTTCTTTTTGAAAGAAATGTTCCTCTCCAAAACTGGTCAGATGATCAGATATCAAAAAGTATCTAAAAAGAGGTGAATAAGTTTCATCCAGAGTTGTTCAAAGAGTGTCTGAAAAGTGTTCTAATTATATTTGAAAGTAATTTCTGGCCATATGCTCATTAGACACATGTACATTTTGAGACATTTTCGGACATGCTAAATAATTATCGAAAGTAGTTTTTAAAAATGTCCAAAGCATGTTGAAATACTGATTTATTTTTCACAGTGTAGATAAACAGATAGAGGATGCATTAGCATCCGGATCTCAAGGTAAAATGAGCAAAATTAAAAGATGACTGGCAAAGAACAACGTCTCCTTCCATCAGAAAATGTGGATTTTCAATTACTCCCTATACTATTTTGACAAAAAATAAAATTTAAAAAAAAACACACATTTTAATCTGTCGCCATTGAGAGCGGTAAGAATGAGCCGTATGACCAATCAAATAAAAAATTCTGAACAATATAGGTTATCATGGAAAAGAAAACGGATATTAAAAGTTGATGCGAAGAAATGATGGGAATTTTGCTTTTTTTTTTTTAATGTTAATTAGTCAATAAAATTTTGATTTCCTTGTCAATGGTAATATTTTATAGATATGAGAGAAGCTAAATATGATAAAAACTAAGTCGGTAATATTTAAGAAGTTCGAAGACAGAACTTCATAAGAGAATCTATAAAAGGATCCACCTTTGCACGAAACTAATTTGAAATAAATAAGAAGTAATAAAATTAAATGTAGAAATGAGAAAAATGCCAGTAAGCTATTAGAACAATAAACAAAGAATCTAACACGAAACAAACATTGTTCAAACGAAAGGATGTAACGCAAAATTAAATTTGATAATGAAAGTTTTAGGTTCAGAGAATACCAATACTATGTCATCCTCTTGCACAAGTGGTTGAAGCAGAGGAAAGATATGTTGAGAAGAAAAGGACAGCAAAATGTTGACCATCGTAATGACAAGCAAATGCAATTGCTAGTACTAATAAACTGAAAAATAAATATGAATTTTCGTTGTTTTACTTAAAGTTCAAGTGTCAACCATTGATTGTAAGTGTTTACTTACGAACTAAGGGCAAGAGTATATGATCGAAACTGAACTAAGTTGCCTGACACGAAACCACGAATAGCTCAGTTGATCAGCGGTCATTTTTTTTTTTTTTTAGTTCTATTGGATATATTTAAATTAATCATTTTACTATCGGCAAATCAGCATGTACATTACTTTCACAGCAAGAAAAAATACGAGAGAAGAAAGAAACAGAAACCAACTCTTCCCGCTCCTCTTCGATTCTGATTGATCTGTGAGGACTGTGTGATGACAGTGAGGATTTGTCAACTGACGAGGGAGATTACCAAACGCCTGTTTTTCGTCGACTTTCTCTTTTTTTCTTTCTTACTTTTAAATAATAAATGTTGATCGGCACGACGTGTGAAAGAGTGAGTGAGTGCAATTAGAGATGGGCGGCCAGTCATGTCTCGTGACGATTAGGACTCTATCGCTTTGCAACAGGTTGTTTCTCGGAACGTGAGATGGGAATCAAATGGTGCCATTACCAGACCGCACTTTACTTGTATTTTTCTCTTCCTTCACAGGAGGCAAAAGGGACTGCAGATAGGCAAAAAAAAAAAAAAAAAAAAAAAAAACTTTTATAGAACACGAATAGTCAATCCGCAAAGTTACCACAAGTCAGTTCTACGTACTCAAAGCAAACCAACATTTTTATGATTTGATACTACAATCAATCGAAATAATAGACACAACATTAGAAAAATAAATAAATGAATGAAATGTAAATTTAAATCTGACTGGGACAGTTAGAAGTCACAAATCAGAATTACCTTCTGTAAAAGATTGATTATGATGCTGTTCATCAAAGAATTTTAGAAATACAAGCTAAGTATTCGGTAAATTGATGAATTAAGGTGCTGTTTGTGGAAGAATAGAATATATCAAGACTGTATACCTAGGAATAACCGATAAATTGATGGATTGTGCTGATTTCCTGGAAAGAACGTAAAAATGTAACACTACAAATGGTCAGGAAATTGATTGTTTGTCCTACTGTTCTAGAGAAATTCGAACAAATGTAACACTGTAAATTATCGCCAAATTAATGGATTATTCTGCTGTTCAGAAGGATTGTACAAATATAACAATGTAAATAGTAGGAGGATTGACATATTATGCTGCTGTTTGTGTAACGCAGGGACAAATGTATACAGCAGAGTAGTAAATTGATTATTTTTGCGAAGGTTTGTGAAAGTAGAAATATAATACTGTAAATAGTCGGCAAATTGATAGATGCTGTTGTTCATGTCACTGCCACTGGCAAAGGATGACAACAATACCAAGGAGCTTCTAGGATTCTAACTTCCTATCTTAGAATTCGTTACATCTTCGTGAATGCTAAATTTGCTACGCAGGTTTTAAAACGAAATAGAGCAAATGGAGTTTGTTAAATAGAACAAAATTTAAACGGTAATGTATATTTTTATGTAATGATAATGTATACCAGTACAATGCATCGAAATTGCCAGTACAATTTGCTTTTAGTTCAAAAATTAGTCTTATATCCACTTCTCCGCTCTATGGAAAAAACGGGGCCTACTATATTAAGAAATATTCCGAAAGAATTTAATTTCCTACTTTTTAATTAAAAAAAAAAAATTCTTTATTTCTTCTTACTCCATTTGCATGAGTGCTGAACACTCACAAAACTTCTGGGAGTTGCTCAAGCAACGGAGCGTCCCCGGAGTCGGCGCCCTTGGTTCGTGGAAGTATCGTGGAAATGTGACCATAAATTGTCTGCAAACTGACAGTCTGTTTCACTGATTGTTACTACAAAACTGTAATAGTAAGTATGTATAGCAAATAACTGTAATTAATCAACAAATTGGTAGTTTATGCAATTGAAAGTCAAGTGCTTGAATGACTGACAGTCTGAGCTTCTGACTTTTACTTATTTCATAGATTAACTGCGTTTCTAAAGTGCGAAATAACAGATCATACAGCTATCTTATTGTCAACGATACTTCCTGCTTGGATTAACCTTATACCACATACACAGATTATTAACATTACTTAAAATATGAGCTAGTAACAACGCATATCAATTTTTCAAAACGTCATTTTCATATGACATCAAGGGCTTATATTTTCCTAATTACGCTTCGGCGACGCACAAAATGAGTAGATATTGTATGATTTTTTTGTTTGTTTTTTAGAAAGCAAACTTATTTCAGTGATTCTGTACTTTGTGTTTTATAGAAACCATATGTCACGCTCCTTTTCACTTGACCACGTTATGCTACAGAAATGCCGAATTTAAACACACATATATACATAGATAGATACATACACACACATATATATACATAGATAGATACATACACACATATATAAACATACGTTTTACGTATATTATACATCATACCGCTTACTTGGCTGCAAAGCCTGCTCATCGAATTTCCTTAATTACACAACCCTTTGCTCTGTGAACCAACGAAAAATTCGTTTCAGATTAGTTTTTTGTTGGTTGTGAAAATTTCCTCCATAATGGCAAAAGAGAAATCACCCGCACCTCGGCAACTTTTCCGTGAGCTTTTTGGACATCGCCTGACTCACCTACGCATCCACTCAAGCGGACACCGAAAAAAAATGTGAGTAAAGTTGGGCTTGGGCCCCTTCTCTCTCTCCCTCTTCCTCTCTGCTCTCTTTCTGCAGATACAAGCAAGCATAACACCGATTTTTTTCTTTTATCGCTCTCTCTTTCTCTCTCTCTCTCGGTAAGGGGCCACACACATATCTAAAATTTCATTCTGGGCGCATGAAGGGGTTCTGTAATCGGGCATGTATGGGTTATGTGTTTATGTGTATAAGCATCTCTCATTTCTTCTTTATTGGTGTGTGTGTGTGAGTGAGTGTATGCTTTCTGCATTGTCGAAATTGTAATATTTGAGGTCGAAACATTAGCTACTCTCGGCGGCAACAAAAGGAATAAGCGGTGAACGTTAATCCAGGCGTGTATTAAGCAGAGACGGTATAACGGAGCACGAAGTATGGGGCAAAGGGGGGAGAGAAGGTAGAAAGACAGAGAGGGAGAATTTCGTCAACGGGACGAAAAAAAATAATATAGTAAAGGAAAAGGAACTCATGTACCAAAAAGGAAATTTGGCTTCTAGGGGTAGTAGTGGAAACGTACAGAGAAGTAGGGAGATGACAGAAACGGGGCGTACCCAAAACTCCCTCCTTCTCGAACAACATCCGCCGTGTTCGTCGTCGTCGTCTTCTTTTTCTCCTCCCCTCCGTGCTGGTCCTTATTTAAAAATGAACAATAAAAGTTAAATGCAGTGAAATTGCGAAATTAGTATAACCGGTAAGAGTGATCATGAAGCATAAACTCGCTCTGAGCTTGTCGAAGCGTTATGGCATTTAATTACAACACGTAAAACGAAAAGGAGGCATATAGTTTCGTACGAACAGGCCACAACAGACAACATCCAAGGTTTTCAGTACGCCCTACCCCTAAACTCCTCCTTCAATACATATTTCTGTCCAATCCTATATAATATATAGCAGTTTACATACACATACGTACTGTATATGTACATCTACAAGCGTATGTAATGGAGGATGGGGTCATATGAACGTGTACGCTGAAGTATAGCCTCTTTTTTATTATTAATTTTCAAAAGCAAAAAGCAAAAAAAGCGAAATCTATTTTGGAACAACGAAAGGCGGTATAGACGGTTAGGGCATAAAGGATTTGAAGGGGAGATGTAGATGCTAGTAAGATACAAAAGAAAAAGCACGCGGCACGGGGCATCAACACATAACACTAACAGTTGCTGCTTGTTGCTTATTAGAAATTGGATTGAATTGCTAAAAACAACCCCAAAATTGGAGAAGAAAAGAGCTGGGAGGTACGCTCCTTTTTTAGAAAAAAATCTCGACGGGTGGTACTTTTTTTTACAGTAGGTAGGGGGAATGCTGGGAGGAACATACACGGGAGAAATGGGTTGAAAGATGAGATTCTGGAGGGCATTCGAATGTCACAAAGATTTCTCTGCATTCTCCTCCCAAAACCATCTCCATCAAACCATCAACAACCCAACCCACACCTACAAAGCAGAGAGAGAGCTAGCTCTTTTCGTCAAAAAACCGCCTCATTTTCTCTGTTCATTATTAATTGTGTGCGACAGACGAAGGGACTTTTCACGGCGATGTGTGTGCACGCATTGCTCATCTGAAGGAATGTCATTTATGGAACTGGATTCTCTCTCTCTCTCTCGTATAGTCTTTTGACCTGAAATATTCAAATTCCACAGACTCTTTTCCGCACAGATGATAAACGCTGCTGCCACGTGATCATAGCAGTCATACAGAGAGGCAAAAGGGAGAGGAAGAGAGAAAAAATCACGTAATACGGGAGTTGAACATATTATGCTTCCAAAAAGGATTGTATAATTGCTTTCTACATTGGATTATGGAAGGGTGGAGGGCAATATAGTACAGTACGTTGCTGGAGTCAAATTATGAAACTTTTTAATTTTTTTTTTTAAATTTTAAACTCGAAGTTCTCCTTCTTCATGTATTAATAGAATCTTTTTGATTAATCAAATTCCTGTAACATTTTCTTAATGCATTCTGAACAAGCGCGCAACATTCAACGAACCGAAACAAAATTTCAAAGTAAGTAATTGAAGTTTAAAGAGGTTTATCGGGAGTTTTATTTTTCCTTGTACAATTTCATATAAGCATAATTTATTGATTATCGAAAATTGTTTCTCTTTGGATCAAAAGATCCAATATATTTCAAACAGAAATTTTCTTGTACGAATTATATCTGGAGAACTACATATAATGTAGCCAACTCAAACTATCACTTAACTCACAAGAGAACATTCCAATTTCATGAATTCAATTGCTAAAAATGGTTGCTAGCACTGGATTCAGCACCAAAACAAACAGAGATAAATAGGGTGTTTAGTGGCAGACCGTATACAGGTTGGGAGATAAATGAGAGCAAAGTGCGAAAATAGAACTAAAATTTCTAGAAATGACATGCTAATTTTGAAACGAGTAGAGGGATTGAAATCAAATGTTGGATATGAGGAATGCCTGTAGAGCTTCACTGAATAGACGTAATGTGCATCAAGGGAGACATCTGAAAAGCCACCATGTTGGAATTAGCGCAAAAAGAATACCGGGAAAGGGGCCATATGACATATGGCTCTTGACGCACACCGTCTATTGAAATCAATGGTGGCCAATACAGTTTGAGATCTTTGTAACAGGAGGCGTCCCACGCTATGGCAATGTTGCAATACTGTCGTAAAGGTGACGTGAATAAGGCCACTTTCCAGCCAACAAAGGTCCCGATTCACCCAATATTTGTTCATATGCTGGCAAAAGTGCAAATGTGATCAAGAATAACCTGAAAGACTTCATGACTGACGTTTTCTGGCCTTCAATAGAGCAGATAAAACTGCTGCTCCTCGTTGATTCATGAAGAACTAATAAAGATTAAAAGTTGGTGCAGAAACCGGACAATGTTGGATTTACCCGATTTCTTATCCCTGGTGGTTGCACGCCACTCATAAAACCGTTGGATGTGTTCTTCTAAAAAAATAGTAGTCCGTATAAGAATTTCGTAAAACATATAATATACACCGTTTTTCCGTCATCTGACTTCAAAATACGACAACGGAACAACTTCATTAACTTCCAATTACTCACCTACTACCAGTTTACAGCACCAAGGTTCCAAGCTATGATTAGATATGCTTTCTACAAAACTGGATATTTGCAAACATGACCTGGCGCATTCATGACACCTGTCAATTATTGCTTCAATTTCAATATCGGAGACAGCTGCGACGAACCTGACTGCCCATCTTTATCGTTTTTCAAATGTGCCCACTGTTGTCTCCATTTTTGTATCAACCACATAATCATTCTTAAGTTTCATAACAGTTACAATTAAACAGAGGTCTCAAACTGTACTGGCCACTATTGATTTTAATAAACGATGTGCGTCAAGAGCCATATGACCCCTTTCCCATAATTCCAACATGGCGGCTTTACATATGTCTCCCAAGATGCACATTACGTCTATTCAGTGGAGCTCTACAGGTATTCCTCATATCCAACATTTGGCCTCAATCCCTCTGCTCGTTTCAAAATTAACATGGCATTGCTAGACATTTTCTACGTTCTTCGGGCGGCCATATTGGATTTATCCTTTGCTGTCGGCCCGGCATATTTCACCAGTATTCCTTCGTGGCTCTCCTCTATTTCAATATATACGCAGTTTCCGGATCCCCGATTCTTGGGAGAGAATCTTTACTTGTAAGACAAGTAAGTGATGACGGAAGAATTGATGGAGTGACAATGTGGAAGGAAACAGGACTACTCTGAGAAAACCCACAGACACAATGTTGTCCACCACAAAATTACTTGGCCGGGAATCGAAGCAGGGACAGCATACACCAGAAGTAAGCATTCTACCACTGAGTTACTGTGTCTCCTATCTGGCATTCAACCTGCTATCATGCGTTACTCTTTCCTAGTACACTAAAAATCGATGTATTTGATAGAAAAGATATATTATTTTTTGCATATGATTAAAATTCGTAATTTATCTACTCAGAATGGATTACGAGTTTGAATTATTTAAAATAACAAGTGAATTTTATTTAACATTGTAATATTATGTTAGATTTCAGAACTACTGCAAATTCAATACGAAAGTCGGAAATAATAAATCTGTATCTTCCGACTCCACTAGAATGACATAAGGCAAAGATGGAACCTGATCTTCGAAAACTCGATTCATACGATATTGAAACCGGAACTTGTACTATTTGCTACTTCCAGATTCAGTTGAAGAATAATTTATTTGAGATGAAATATGTTCTTGAGATCCTGAATCCATACCATAACAGTAATGTTTCTTCCTATTTTCGTTTTCGCTCTATTGGAATCATAATTGGTCCCAGAAGGGGAAGTAATTTCTATTACTTCTAGTTGCAAAAGAGGAGCAAAGTCGGACATGAAACCTATTCTTGCGGTATTAAATTCACATAAAAATACTTCTCACTATTTATTAGTGTTTTCTTACTATGGCGATCATTGTTGATGCCGGAAATTGTAGATTTTCACAACTTCTGAGTTGAACAGAAGGATAAAGATCGAAATGAAACTTGTTCTTCAGACACCGGATCCACATTTATTACTACTTCCTACAGTTCTTGCTCAAAGTAACTAACTCTATGGCCTATTGAACCCTAAGGTTTAATATCACGTTCATGAAGCTCTCTATTGACTTGTGTCCTTAGCCAACTGGATAAAGATTCTACTTTGTATTCCTATTTCTGCGCGATCCATCTTAATATTGTCTTCCAATAGGTGCCTAGGTCTTCTTAATGTACGTTTTTCGATGAGTTTCCACTTAAAACTTTGGAAATTCCTACTTTCTACCATTCTGGCTACATGACCTGAGCCTCCTAGACTTGGTGACCCTAACAATGTTTGATAAACGGCATAAATTATGCAGTTCGTTGTTATGAAGTTTCCGTCATTCCTCATTCCCGTTCCTCTTGGGTTCGAATATTCGCCTCAGGATCTTGGTCTCAAATAGTTTTAGTCTACGGTCTTCCTCAGAGTACGCGACCATGTTTTGCAACCAATTGGACAACAAGCCTGATTATCGTTTTATGTATTTTAAGCTTCAAATTCCTCGATATAATTAGCAACGACAAAAGATTTTGAATTAAATAATAACACGAATTCCATGCTTTCAGTTGTTACATCTAATTTCTTTGTAAATATCGTTTTGATCTGTTAATATTGATCCTAGATATTTGAAAGTATTATCCAACTTGTCGAAAGTGTTCTTGGCCTACAGAGATCAATTTCAAATCCGAAGTGACAGTAGATTTCTATAAATTATGGTTATGATCGAGAGATAAGGGTGAAGATGTAGTATATTTTTGGAACGGTAACTTGATATGAAAAAACTGCTTCTTACTACGTATTACCAATTTTGCTCTATGATGATCAATGTTAAAGTCTGAAGTGCTTGATTTCTATCACTTCTAGTTTTAGTAGAGAGATAAGGGTGGAGATATAATCTCATGTATTCTTGGGACGCTGAATCAATTTGAGATAACCAGTTCTGTCTGAAATACTTGATTTCTACCACTTCTGGTTTTAGTAGAGAGATAAGGGTGGAGATATAATCTCGTGTATTCTTAGAACGCTGAATCAATTTGAGATAACCAGTTCTGTCTGAAATGCTTGATTTCTACCACTTCCGGTTTTAGTAGAGAGATAAGGGTGGAGATATAATCTCGTGTATTCTTGGGACGCTGAATCAATTTGAGATAAATGGTTCTCGTATCTCTTATCGTTTTTGCTCTGAACGTGTCGTCAAACAGATGGACGAAGCAATGATCATAGGTGTTCTGACTCTTCCCATACTTATGCACAGCAGAGTTTGGGAGTCTATGAAGAGGCATTACACAACTCAGTGAGTTTATAATGTACCGCCAGTCTAAAAAGAAATTAAAACATTGCATGGCGCATTAGCAGACTACTCGGTAAAGAAATAGAAATTTCAGGCTACTAGTGATGAGACAAAAGGTTCGTTTTTCCCCAGCAATTGTTGTTATTATATCTCTTCATTAGCGTTGCTCATTCTTCACAAAACTTCTGGTCTTCTTCTTTATAGGGCAGATTTTCATCCATCGAAGTTCGGCAATAAAACTTCGAAAATGGCTCTTTACAGAAAAAAAAGAAGAAAAAGCAGAAGAAGGAAAGAAACTTAACGACCGTCCTTTGTCTCCACGCAATATTTCGCTCAATAATGTTCATCTTCAATGTGAGAAACAATAATAATAGTAGCATTAGCAATAATACTAATAGTAAGAGTAATAGCAGTAAATAGCGATTCGAAACAAAGATTTTGAGCACCTTTTATTCTTCTTCATTTTCTTCTATAATATTTTTAACAGTTTGCCATTTTCTTTTCATTTTTCTTCCTTCTTCAATCTTCTTTAGTTTTTTTTATTTCTATTTCTCTCCACAATATTCTTTCTTAGAGGCACCAGCAATTCTCATAAATTTACAGAAATGCAATAAGTGTAAAATTTTATTCATTATTGGATCCCACCAACTCCCTATCGCTATTGTTTCCCTAATGCTTATTTGAACTTTTTTTTTAAAAAAATATGTAAGAACGTTTCTTTTTTGTAAACATTCTTCTTTATCATAATTTAGATTATTACTGTCTCTTGCGCATCCAAATATTTAACAAGTGTGTTTTCAGTAAGTGTAGACCAATGTCCAATTCTTAATAAGGGAATTTTGATATTGATCCAACACAGTGAGGTAACTGGGGGAAAATATTAAAATTATTGCAAGCCATGGGCCGAGGAAACATCCTTGTGGATATATTGTTAGTATATACGTCTTTGGCGCGAGAGACCCGTTCAACTCCTGAGGGGAGCTTATGTAGTTTAAATCCACGTTAAGTTGTAGGTTTGTGTCTTACTTAACCTCGGTACTGAACGGAATGCTTAACTCCTAATCAATGAATTAAAATTCATAGAAAACCAGCGTTAGGCACTTACTGGTTAGAAGTAAAGGATTTTCTTCGATTTTCATGATGAGTGTGTCTCTCTTGCATGAAATCAGATCCATGATCTTTTCAGTAAAGCAGGATCATCTAACGTACAGGGGAGTAACTCTCAGAACGTATATCAAAGGAAATGAAATGATTTAGCAGAGAAGGTTTAAGGAATTTGAAAAAAGTCAGAAAAAGAGGACGAAAAAATAGTTTAATAAGATAATAATTAGAATTGTATTAGCAACAGACTAAAAGTAAATCTGTACGGATCTAGTAGGTTATAGTTGAAACAGTAATTATAATTATGGAATTATAATAATATCTAACATAGAAGATTACAAATGCAAATAAAGAGTTCAAATGACATAATGACAATAGCTGGTTGCGGAAACAGCTGTTACATGTGCCTCCAACTGAATCAATTAAATAAAAGTAAATGTCATAAGGTTTATTATGTTCTTTCAGTATAAAATAAACCCGTTTGTATGCAATAGGATTATTTTATGAATAACTCGAGTGATCACCACAGTATAGGAACTATAGGCGAGTTTCTCAAACTGTGGTCGCTGAAAATCCTCGACCTTTTGGTGCACTATAACTGAAACCGAATCGGTACAAAAAAGGCAGAAAAAGTAAAATTCAAGTGAATTATGTACCACACAATAGTGAGAATTTCAAAAGAAGATTTATGAATTTAAGAAGTAAATGCCTTTCATTTTCTCTCCCAGGACTAATGTTTTACAAAATTTGTTGTCCTACGTATTCTATAAGATACCCTTGATAGCCTTCAATTACTAAAATCAACTAATATGTATTTTTTTCTATTAATACCGAGATTAAATTAAGAAAGTTGTAATTAATATCATTTTCTGTTTAAATACAGTATATATATATATATACAAGGGTTAACAAAAAAATCTAAAAACACTTCATACAGGACATAAGTTTGGCCCTTCACTGTACAACGTGTGTGGCGGTTGCCGATCGTTTTTTGTTTTCAATGTGTCATGTGTATCTTCCTCCTCTGTCAGCAGTAACCCGTTCACCTGTGAGTGTCGTGGTATGAAAGTGGTGCGATAAAATGGGCGACCTGACAGACTTCCAAAGAGGCATGATCGTTGGTGCCCGTCTGGTTGGAGCTTCAGTGGCAACAGTAGCAAACATTGTGGGAGTATCGAAAGGCATTGTGTCTAATGTCACGAGGGCATACACAATTCATGGGCAAACGACGTCTGCAAAGCACAACAGTGGTCGAAAGACAATCCTGTCAAATAGGGACCGGAGGGCATTAAAACGGATTGTAGCAGCTAAAAAGAAGACGACTACAATGAAAATTACGTCTGAACTCAATTCCGGCCTACAGAACCCGGTTTAATCGAAAACAGTGCGACGGGAACTTCATAAAATGAAAATTCGTAGCAGGGCCGCTATCGCCAAACCCCTGGTCACAGCAGTAAAAACGAAGAGGCGTATCCAGTGGAACAAGGACCACAAGATGTGGACGCATGAGCAGTGGAAACACGTAATGTGCTTCGATGAATCGACCTTCACCTTGTTTCCAACAACCGGTCGTGTTTACATATGGAGAACACCGTCGCAGGTCTATGATACAGACTGTCTGCTCCAAACTGTAAAACATGGGGG
Source organism: Thermobia domestica (assembly GCF_964235325.1). Taxonomy (NCBI): domain Eukaryota; kingdom Metazoa; phylum Arthropoda; class Insecta; order Zygentoma; family Lepismatidae; genus Thermobia; species Thermobia domestica. The sequence continues at coordinate 81,728,555 of NC_137461.1, forward strand.
TGGTTCTGTTGCAGTATGGGTAGTGATATCGTGGTTTTACGCAGGTCCCATCATAGCCCTGCATAAAATGATGAATGCTAAGACGTATGAGGCCATTTTGGGGGACTAGATTCTACCCATGTTCCAAATATTGTTCCCTAATGGTAATGGCATCTACCAAGATGATTTGGCACCCTGTCACGCTGTAAAAACGGTGAAATCATGGTTTGAGGAGCATGACCAGGAGCTATCACACCTCCCCTGGGTCCCACAATCACCAGACCTCAACATCATTGAGCCATTGTGGTCTGAGTTAGAAAGGCGTGTTCGGTCTCATTACCCTCCACCAGCATTCCTTAAGGAACTGGAGCATGTTTTGGCTGAACAATGGTACAAAATTCCACACACCACGATTCAGGAGCTGTATACGTCCATTCCACGTTGGATCCAAGCTGTTTTGGACGCAAAAGGAGACCCCACACCATACTAGGTATGATGTTCACACTTTTGCAAACGTTTTAGATATATATTTAATACGGGGTTACGAAAGTGTGTCACAATATTTTGGGAATAGATTCCTTACGTCAAAATAAGAAAAAAGTTCACGTGGACCTGAGTGGATAGTTTCGGAGTTATAGGGTGCACAAAACGTGAAACAAGTGAACTTTAGAAGTTCATAGCTCCACTACTATGTGACCTATCGTAGTCAGATCAAGACATCACTGAGGAACTGGTATGTGAACTATCCAAATATCCATGTTTAAGAATGCTCCAGAACTTGCACACCAATTTTTAGAGGGGTAGATGGAGAGTGATCAAGTACTTCCAAACAGCCTCTCTAAAAATGATTCTGCAAGTACCGAAGGTTCTGCAAGATGGATATTTGGATAGTTCAGAGTGATGTCTTGACCCGACTACGATTTGTCCTATAGTAGTGGAACTGCAGGCTTTTAAAGTTCATTTTTTACGTTTTCGACACAATATAACTACGAAACTATGCATTTCCGACCACAAGTCCATACGAACATTTTTCTTATCTTGATGTGAACAATCTATTTCCAAAATATGAAAAATTTATGTAACACCCTGTATATATATATATATATATATATATATATATATATATATATATATATATATCTCTGTGTGTTGTGTTTTGCAGTAATAATAACAATAACTGTAATCATGTGAATAGTACGCTGTACAGCGTTATAGGACACTAAATTGTACGTCAACAAGTTACCAGTACAAATGAAAGACATTGACAAACATAAAACGAACAATATATTATTATTTGGTGACATGTACAAGAAAAAGTGATCTTTCAGAAGTAGCCGTTTACAAAACTGCCCGCTCGCTGTTGTCATACATTATAATATGTCCAGTTCTTTATAGAAACACAAATCACGTTTTTACCTTTAAGACTCTATTTCCTATACAAACCTTCGTTCCCCGCCCTCCGGAAAGCAAAGAAACTTTTTTTTTCTTTCTTTTGACATTCTATATGAGAGAAGCCGCTCTTTCCAGATTACTCTTATGTAATGACACCACTTGACATCAAACTGTCCAAATAAACGAGACGGGACAACAATCAAAAAGGAGTTGGTGCTTTTTCTCCATAAGGGCGACATTCCCGCACAACTCAGAATAACTTCACGCTTCCAGTGGCTCTTATGTACTCGCAACCATAAATCAATTGCTGTCTTCAATCATTGTCCACGCAAAGGAATTGGACGTTTGCTTATCAACCAACGTACGGTATGTGTTTGTATATATATACATATATGTATATATGTGTGTGTGTGTGACAAAAGACGAAGGTAACAAGCCAAGAGAAGAGAGGAGAGGAAAGACTTTTTGGATGGAGAAATTTTTCCGACATTAAAAAAGATGTTGGAATAGGGAGGGAAATGGAGGAATGGATAGCGCAGCTGAATAGAGACGAAACTTAAGAACCTAATGTATTGCTCCCTCCGTGCTGTTAGATGCTATATCTCTAACAAGAAATGCTTTCCTAAGTCAACTCACATCGTGGCAACATCTCACGTGAGTATACGTGCGCACGAAGAATCAGAAATCAAGCATAAAATTGTTGAGGTTTATAAATCTGCCGAAAAATGACATGCTGCATCAATTCATAGACATAGATAAAGAACCATGAAAAGCACAGTCACAATATGCAGATAAAAAGAAAGGAGAAAAAAAAAAAGCTATAACAATCATAAACCTACTCATAAATATCTGAACGCATATATTGTACATTTACAGTGTAAGATAAATTAAATTACGCCATGGAATAAACAATAACAGTCTGCCATATGTATATATGTGTGTAATGCGTACTTTTACAAGGTCATAAGTCTATGATATAATTCAACTAATACGAAATATCATGTGTGGGTTGCCAATAATATAAAGAGGCAAGATGGTATAGTGGGTAGAGTGGCTAAACAATTTCTTTTCCCTCCTAAAGAAAGAAAAAATAGTAAAAATGATACACAGAAATTAACCAGAATTAGGGTTGCGAATGAGACATCGCTCTTCCAGTACAGAGAAACATTTTTCTAGACGAGATATCACTTCCACGACGAAGGAAACAGGCAGTCAATATCTCAGACTTGTAACATCAAAACGGGATACCTAGAAATACCTGAATCATTTCAAACACTTATACTTTATACATTAAAATAGACTGTAATTTGTGAAAATTAAAATACCAACAAAGAATCTTGTGACTGGAGTTGATTTTTTATCACAAATATATTACATGACTGTACAGAAACTATTTTCTTTTCAGAACTGTACAGCACAGCTTGCCTTGATAAATCTCTTTGGTGTAAATGCGCATGTATTGTAATCTCAGCCTCTATACGTTGTGTGATCCTCTTTGTGTAATAGTTCTCTTTGGAACTAATTTCGTCACAAACCAATATTTTTTTCTTGAATTATGCAAATTATGCATCAAAACTGTAGCAATCAGCCTCCTTAAATAATTCTCTAAAGTTTGTAATACTTCTACGTATTAGATATATATTTTTATTCATTATTATGCAGCCCATTTTTATACGTAATAACACAACGTAATTAGAAAGTAAAAAAATATATACCGACTTGGCAGCACTGTATTATTTATAGCATTGGCAATAATGCTTTTAGATATCCTCTATGCTACGCATAATGTTACTAAAGTTTCTTGTGGATTTCTTAAGTACATTTAAATTTATTTGAATTTATCTCAAAATTTTACCATTATGTGAAATCCCTTTATCCAAATCTTTATTGTACCGTAACTTCATTATTTATACCCACTGACAGTGGCGGATCTAGAAATTAAAATCTGGGGGGGGGGGATAACCAGGTCTCAGACTATGATAGCTATACCATGAGTGTACTATAGACTTTCAAAATATATAAATAATAGCTTAAATTATTTCTGTCACTCAGAAAACTGGGGGTCTAGGCCCCCCGGCCTCGGACTAGATCTGTCACTGTCCACTGACACCTACAACTTCGTAATATGTTACACCTTCGTAGGGTCTATCTAATCTGTTTTCAGATTACTCAAAACCTATTTTTCAGTTGGGAAATATTCCTGACGAGTCCTTAGTAAAGTTTCTTTTGAACTAATAGACATATAGGCAAACAATTTGATATAATTGAATCAGTAGTTTTGAAAAGGTCACGAATCAGAAAATGATAATTTTGCTTTAGTCCAACTTTTATTTACTTATTTTGTAACATCAATTGCTCACAAGTTATATCGTACAATGACAAGAAATCTCTACTTCCTCAAACAGAGGTAGATCATTTCATACATATCAGAAGTTTCAAAAATTAAACAGTTTTTTCAATGTTCTCATAATTTCACTTTTCTGACTCATGACCTTTTCAAAACTACTGATTCAATTATACTTGATTTTCATCAGAGACTTCTTTTCTCAGGCCAGGTGGTTTATGTAACATGTAATCTATTTGGTTCCTTTTTTGATCTCTTGGCATTTTGCAAGTACTCGCATAAATTCTGCGATTATGTTTCTTGGAAAATTTGTTTGTTGTTACTCCCTTCGACTTGGTGCATAATTCAATCAATCTTTCTTTTTTACTGCGTCTTCTCAGTTCATATTTTCCTACTGTTTTCACTTTCCTTTTACATCTTTCAGGACGTTTACAATTGCTTCATATACTTCCTCTACTTTCTTATTATTGTGCACTGTTGTTGGCACATATAGATGATAATTTTGTTCTTTGGTATGGTAGTAATTTTTCACTGCTATAACCCTATCATTTACTATGTTGTTCAGTAACATCTTACTCATCGTCCTAAATTCCGATGCATTATAAATCCAACTCCAGTGACTCCATTTTCCGTTCCGAGTGGATAATTCTATATTCATCTGACAAGAAATCATCTTAGTTCTTCCACTTTACTTCAGTAATCTCTATTATATTCATGTTCAGCCATTCTCTCTCTCTCTTCATATTTTCTCATTTGCTTCGTATGTCATTAACTAAGTGACAATTTGCTCATACCATTCCTTCCAAAAATTGGCGGAGATGCCTACTTTTGCATTATGGAATTTTGAATCTTTTGATGTATCCGTTTGGGGTAATTCATTTTTATAATCTCACATTCGCACCGCTATGCGCTGTGCGCTGTCCACAGTAAGATCCCATGGACGAATTATTATTCAGAGTCTTCGAAGATTTCACGATATTTCGAAGCAAATATATTTATATATTTTTTTCCTGAAATGTATCCGAATAATCGGCTGTCTACTGCAATTTGACATTCACTAAACTTGACATAGTGGTTCACTTTGACTTACTTAGTAACGTATACTCATGTAAAATATTTTCCTCTGTATACCTTTTAGTTCCCAAGTTATAAGCCATCAAAGCTGGAATATGAAATTAGTAAAAGTTTTACTGATTGACATTTAGAACAAGAATTAAGTGGAAATACAAGAAACAAACCTGTTTAAACGTTAAATAAATGTCGTATATACTTATAATACAGAAAGGAAATATATGGAACAAATCTGTTAAACTATAATGAAATTAAACGTTACATAAGTGCTAAAGAGAGTAAATACACCTGTTAAACGTTAATTGAGGGTAAACGTTAAATAAATGCTGTTGTACTTATAATAAAGAGGGTAAAAACATGGAACAAACTTGTTAAATGTTAATTGAGCTTAACGCTAAACAAATGCTGTGTGTATCTATAATAAAGAAAGGAAATACATGGAATAAACCTGTTAAACTTTAATCTGAGTTTAAACGTTAAATAAATGTAGCATTTAGCTGCAATAAAGATTTACTAAAATCAAAGAACGACGTTTTTTTTTTTCTATTTGGAAGTGCGTCATTATCGATAGTAAAATTAACATATAATCAGGCAATAGAAAACTTAAGTCTATGTTTCTCTGTTCAAAGAGCAAACGATCATGTAAATAGTAAGAAAGTGCCCACACTTTTCCAAATTTCTAATTGCGCTTTTTAACTAATTTAAGGATGTTGAATCCAATAGAACTACTTTAGAATTTATAGTTCGCGCGGAAAGTATTGACGCGACCCAAGTAAAAGCTAGGAACCACAAATAAAAAGACGCCGAACACATCACAAAATAAAAGCTAGAATACTTATCGGATAGTCAGTATCTGGCTGAACCTCCTTGCATGCTTTCAGTCGTTTTGGAACATTTAAGACAAGATTTTGGAGGGTAACAAGTGGCAAATTGTCTCAAACCTCCCTGATGACATCTTCCAGCAGAGGCAATGTAGAGATGTCCTTACCCTGTAAACGTCTTTTCATGACATATCATAAGTTTTCTATGGGGTTTAAGTCTGGACTTTGCCATGGCCAATCTTCAAAAAATGGGAAAACGGTTAACCAAGATACCACACTTTTGGCTGTACGACAAGGAGCTCTGCATAAAAGGACGATTCCATTACAGCGTTTAGTATCTCAAAATAGATAAACTGATTCATGGTCTGGTTTCTAAGGAGAGTAACTAACTCTCCTACCCCACCATAAGTAAAGAAACCCCATACCATGATAGTGGCAGGGTGATTTACATATGGGCATGTGTACTGAGGAAGGGTGGGATCAGCACCAGGAGAATGGTACATTTGCTGGCAATCAGTGCCACTTACAAAAGACATGGCTTCATTAGTCCACAACATTTTTTTTTCAGTCATTAACAGTCCAAGTACCACATTTTTTACAGAATGCCAGTTTTTTCATACGATGATTCTCTGAAAGAAGGGGTTTCCGGCGAGCTCTGTAGCCCTACGTTGTCATGAATTTTCTCCTGCACCGTCAGAAAAGACACATTACCAAGCAATGATGGGCTGTTTTCTTTTAATTCCCTAGGCATTAAAGAAACGCTTCTGCCACTGCCTTTTCATGATCTTAGCGTTCTTTGGGATTCTTTCCTAGGCCTACCAGACTTTGGTCTTGGAGGGGTATTTTGACTTCTCCTTTGTCCTTAAAGCGTTTCACCAAACGTTGTACTGTTTTCAGCTTCAGACCTATTTACCTAGAGATATCTTTGGATTTTTTACCAGCTTTAAACAGGGCAATTACCGCCTCAGTTTAACTAGGCTTCAGGACGTAGTAAGGCACCTTGTCACAGAGAAATCAGATCACAATACACAGAGAGCAGCAACAAAACTACATGAGCACGTGTACACACCAAGTAATCCTGTCGACCCACCAAAGCAACTTACTCCACAGCCAGAAACACAACAGGCAGGTGATTCCTGCCAGCGAGCAATAATACTGTATGCAGTGTAATTAAGGAAATACGCGTATGGTGTGTAAAAGCGCGAAAAATATTGACGCTAAGCTTTAGGCATCAATACTTTCCGCGCGAACTGTATTCGTCCATGGAGTCACGAGGAAAGCAATCTTAAAGTTGGGGTCTTTCAAATACAGCTAATCTCAATAATAAAAATGTTCACTCTTGTATACATTTCCAATTTGCACTTCTATATTAATTTGTGGGCGCTAGAACTATTTTTAACCATACGTACCCATAGGGAAACTTCCAAAGTGATCTGAGATTTGGGCTATAAATAAATAAATATCCCAACATTGAGGTAATTTTCCTCGTGACTCTATGGACGGATATATTTAAAAATTAATTTCCTGGGTTTAGCATCCTCGTATTAGTACAAAGAGTTCAATTAGAAATTTATAAAAGCATACACCTTTTTTTACTGGTGGCATGATCGTTAGTTCCTTGCTACGCAATTGAACATGGCCCACCTTTCAGTTAATGGTAAAGATTGGTATAGGTGTTCAAAATAGTTTACAAAGTCGAACGAAATAAACTAGGCAGTGTCCACGTAAAATCCAAACATACCAGCTGAACATCGCCAGAGCATAGAATAGAAAGAAAAAAGAAAAGAGAAAGAAACAACAACCGTGTCAACGTTGTCCAATCTTAAGTAGATGTTGCAAACAAACCTTTATTAGTTTTTATTTCATTCTTGAAACTGGTGTTCCAGTTTGGTCCTTAGTAAGTCTGAGAACGAATTTTAGGAAAGAAAAAAGGAAATAATCAATTGAATAGAAAAACAGAAAGAAAGAAAAATATTGAATCACCCACCCTCTGCATAAGAGAAAAACATATACCAAATACATGTATTCCTTCCTATTCATCCTGCCTTTCCTTCTGAATAAAAATAAAACTTTTTTTTTCTATATGCATGAACTTTTTCTTAAAGAGTGTCATCTGAGATTTTCGTCATGGCGATTGGTTCTTTTCTTCGCAAGATGTGACGTTTCGTATGCAAATATCATCATCGTATCCTTTGCTTTCCACTGTACAAAGAAAACCATTGGCTGTCAGGTTGATGTGCCTTGGTTCAATTGGTTGGTTATATGTATTCTGATGCTTCTTGTGTATGGACATCACGGGTATATATATATATATATATATATATATATTCCTCCCTCTGCGTACAGAGAGAAAAAGAAGGCAAATATGAAAAGGAATGACATTCAATGCTTTTTCTTCTTGTACTACTTCTACTCAGAAGGAAACATAGAAGCAGAAAAGGATAGAATTGAAGACGCTCAAAAAGAGAGGGAAAAAATACAAACCAAGAAAAAACTGGTTTTATAGCTTATAGAAGACGTTACCTTTTGGCAAGATGGATAAAGGAAGAAAAACGAATATAGTATATGCCGATAAAGTATATATACATATATATATTGAGAGAGAGAGAGAGTATAAAGCACGGAAAAAATAGATGGGTGGAACCCTGAGTAAGAAAAAAGTACAAGATCATTGTAGTAGCACGACAGAAAACTGTGGATCTCCAGGAGGGAAATATTATATATATATATATATATATATATATATAGCCACCCCCTAACACCCTCTGACAATAGAGAAGGGGCCACCATCCCAAAGAGAACGAGAGATGAAGAAAAAAGCGTATTCCGTCCTTTCCCGGATTACGCATTGAGCGAGAAGAATATAAAATATTGGAGAGAAATGGCAGGAAGCAGGAGGGGAGAATTTAAAAAAAAAATCCTGACCGATAATTTATCAGTATTTTGACTAGAGATAAGGATCTAAACCTAGAGCTGGTCGTGTTCTCACATAAATTCTCAGTCCATGGATATCAAGCTTTTTCTCTCTCTCTCACCCTCTTAAACATACATGCTAATATATATACACACAGTACGTATCATATGTATATGTATATATATATCCAGATAAATAGTCTTTTCCAGAGAGAGCAAAGCCTGTCTCTATAGATCCACTCCGGAGAGGTTGTGTCAATGTATGCATGTTAAATAGAGTCTATATAGGAGGCTGGCAATGATATTCTCGACTCGACAGCTAGAAAAGGATATATATATATATATATATATATATATATATATATATATATATATATATATATAGAGAGAGAGAGAGAGAGAGAGAGAGAGGATAGTTATTGTGCGTTATAGTAGTAATTTTATTTATTTACTCCGCATAACCAAGGTAATTGGCGTTCGGAAGTTCACAGTACATTATGCTGGTGCTACTTCTTTACAACAGTTCAAGAATAGTTTTCTTTATATACGTAATACTAGCTGAAATGCCCATTCTTCGCCTATTTGGAAGTCAATGCCTGTGAGTGTATCACCATTGATCTCAGCGACCGTGGAAACTGTGGATTTGACACTAATATCGGTCATTTTGGATTATTTTTACATGTCTTGGTACCCCTCCCCGCAGATGACCCCAGCCCGCATACAATGGTAGCTGAATTTCAAAGTCATCGATAATGCAAGTGTCACCATTGATCTCAGCGACCGCAAAAACTATAGGTTTGAAACTAATATCGGTCATTTTGGATTACTTTTACGTCTTGGTATTCCCCTCCCCCCCGGTGACTCCCGGTCCGCAGCTGAATGAGGTGAATTTGGAAATTAATGTGATCGGAGTTTCACCATGGATCTCAGTGACCGCGAAAACTATGAATTTGACACTAATATCGGTCATTTTCAACTACTTTTACATGTACCGGTAAACGCTTTCCCCCCTGAGAGCACCCTGGTTCGATTTTGAGAAAAATAATACTTCATCTTTTTTCTGGGGCCTGGACCAAGATACTCGTGACCAAAATTTGGTAACGCTCGGTCCACTCGTCTGGTCCCCAGGCAGCACACAGACAGACAGACAAACAAACTCTTTATTTTATTTATATTAGATTAGATTAGATATATTAATTTTCTTATTTACTACTCATAAGCAAGGTATTTGACGCTCGTTGGTCCAAAATACATAATGCTGTTTCTGCTTGTTTACAACAGATTTAGGAATAGTTTTCCTTATATAACATACTGTCATTATATATATACTGCATATACTAATTAAACAATATAAAATTCAATGTGAGAAAGAATAAAGAAAATAATATTTCATTCATGAAAAGGAAAAAGAAAAGCAAATTACTCGTATATAACGTTATTGTCCTGAAATTCTTTAACATTGTAATACACTTTACTCAATAGAAAATTTTGGGCTTTTTCTCTTAAGAAAAACACATTGGTTTCATTCCTAAAATTTGCAGGAAGGTGATTATAAATATTAATTCCTATGTTTTGTGGGCCTTTGTGTACTAGAGTGCACCGGCTGAAAGTAGGTTTTAATAGATTTTTATTTTTTGTGGTATATTTGTGCTGTTTGGTATTGGTAATGTCAAACCGTGTGACTTTCTTGGTGAATGCGGATACGAGGGAGGATCAGAAACTAAAGTCACAAGGTCGGTATTCCTGTAGTTTCGTCTGTTATAGAGAAACGAGGAGTGTTCAGTACTTTTAACACATGGAGTTCGCAACTATGCAGAGTTTCAGCCACTTACGGCGTTAGTTGTAGATGAATACAAATGGCGAGTCGTTTGGAAAACTGGTCTCGCAAAGAAGTCCGTTCAGTTGTTCGATTTCTGTGGGCGAAACATGTAATCGTGGCTGAAATTCACCGCAGCTGCTAGAAGATTAAGGAGAAACTGTAATGTCTCATCAATGTCGTCGAAAGTTTGCGCGCCCGCATACAACCCAGAAGAACACTACACTGTTGCAGCAGTTTTGCTAGTACATCATCGACCACTTTCCTTAGCCCGGACGTTCAAGCGACTTTCACCTGTTCCCGCACTTGAAGGAGCACCTAGGAGGCCGTCGCTTCGCTTTAGACGAGAAGATAAACACTTTGTGACAACGTGGATGAACACGCAAGGACAGTTTTTTTTTCACAAGGTAATCTTCAAACTCATTTCACGATGTGACAAGTGCCTCAACTGATATAGAGACTATCGAAAAATAACCTTGGTTGTATTAAAGAATATATACATGTTTCAATGCAGGTTTTGTAACCTTACTCTCTATATGTACCCTTCGTATTTCTCAGAGATTCCGTATTTTTCTGAATAATTCTTTACGTTAGTGTGTGAGGGTTTGTGTCAGCGATTAAACAATTCTTCGAACAATTATTATTATTATTATTATTATTATTATTATTATTATTATTATTATTATTATTATTATTATTATTAATAATAATAATAATAATAATAATAATATATGCGTGTGTAAAAATGATAAATCCACTGACTCACTCCCAATACACTTGACCTTTGAACCTTAGAACTTCAAAATGTTGTAAAAGTATTCCTCATGTACCCACGGCTGATCTCTAAGGTGGAAAGAGGGGATAAACATTTTTTCTTTTTTTGCTGTTCTCAAAATCTCCAAAACTATTATCTACCTAGGTACAGAATCTTGAAATTTTGTTCTAAAGTTCCCCAAGTACTCTAGGTTGACAATTGTGTAATATTTTACAAGATATGGCCCATAGGGAAAAGAATAACAAAGATTTACGTTAACTGCCATAAAACCAACCAGCACCAACAAGTATTTTGAAACAAGAAAAAAATCTTCAATATATTGTTGAAATATCTTTCCGTAAGACTTATTCTTGCTGTGTGAGAAATAGAGATTCATCTATTATTTATTCGAATAAAATAATTAATTTATTCATACAAATTATTCGAATAATTGAATAATGAATATTCTAAAAAATACTATATTGTAAAAGTATGAAATTATTCGAATTTTAATTCGAATTGACCAATTCATATTGAGAATAATAAACAACAAGAATTTTAGGAATGATAAAAAAAATGATCAAAAGATTGCGATCTTGGCCAATATTAGTTTTTGGATTAGGGGCAACAAAATTTTTGAACGCCCCCTAAATCGAGTTTTCGGATTTTCTACGGAATAAGCACATCATACTGACTTACGTGATAGCTTCGGTTTGGAAGGCGTACAAGAAAATTTTTGATTGAAATATATTGAATCTTTTGATCCAAAAATAGATCTGTTTAATGTCTAACTGGAATTTCCATAAAATTACATTTTATTGATGTTTGCCCTGTTTAAGTGTCCTATCTCTAACCAGGTAGAGTGTCCAGTTCTCTTCCCCTTTGATTCGAAAGTCTATGGGTAAAGCTGGAAATTGAAACTGAAACTAATAAAGAGAGGCAGATTAGAATTAAGAGTACAGACACTATGCACACAAAGATTAAACAATTTATAGCCGTAAACTGTGTTTCATAGATATGCATTTGAGCATAATTGGACTAAAGAATTTAGACGTGATCCGTATACTGTAGAAGTCCATACAATTGGTGCAAATCATCAAAGGAAGGCTATGTTGTGAAATAATTGGAATGGGGAAATGACGACCTTCTCGCTTTAAGTACTTCTATCTCATCTGTTAACAATATTCAACACTATCCACTTTCCATTTAAAAGTAGAGTTATACCTTTTAAAACAAAATGAATTCTATATGAGAATAGGGGAAACCAGTAATTCTTAAATCGCTGGAATAGCGACTTAAGGCGAATCACAGGCTTCCATGTCAAAGGACCTTCAAAATAAAGTTAGCCGATGTATAGGTCTAGGTTGAAATAAGAATTCTGATTTGTTGACTAAACACAGGATAAAATTCAATGAAAAACTTCGTTCATAATCATTCCTTAATTATCCCATCTTAAAACGGATGTAACTATGTAATTTAAAGGTACAAAATTTCGTTTTGTGTGTGTGTTTTGCTGCTAATGAACTTCGTTTTATTGAGTTAGCTGTCTCGATTTAACCCGGCTGTAGCTTAAGAATCTGAGGTCCATCTCTCGCAAGTAAAATATAAAAAAAAATTAAAAAATAGAAAAATGAAATGAAATATTTGAGTTTTATGTCCCACGATTGTGCCGGCTAGGCTAAAGGAGACGGTGATGATGATGCGAAATGAATGAAATGGTGAAATGAAGAAAGTAGGGGAACGTGAGAGCCCCGAAAAAACTCACGTACATGGTATTTATCCGCACAAAGTTCACTTGGTGCGAGCTGAGATCGAACGAGGGACCCCACGCACCAGAGGTGAACGTTTTACCACTGAGCCACTGCGGTCCTTCTCCGAACAACTTCCTTACCATCCAGAAATACTGATTTTCGTATCTACACACTATTATGATTAGCTCATTTACCTACGTACTGTTTTAACTGGATATTTACAACTTATATAATTTGACGATTCAGAAAAGGAAAATAAAAGAAAGAGACATATAATTGAAAGAGTAAATCATATTTGTTTCGTAATCTGTATTTATTTACATGTTTAACATAAAATATACATAGCCTAGGTATATAATAGTCATCGCTGTTCAGGTTAAGCTACTCTTTTAATATTAAAGAATGAAAACAAACAAAAAATAGACATCATTGCTGCTTCCTATTCACGTTTTTCGTATATTAATGCTTGGCTAAGACGAAACTCAAGAGCTGAATATTCTGTCTGCCAGATGGCAGCACCAATCAGACTAACTTCCAAAGAACGACAAGAAGCACACGAGCAAGAAGTAAAACGTCATGGGCGAAAAAAGACAAAAAGGACAATCACATACATCTGTATGTATGAGCAGAAAAGAAAAATAAGAAAGCCGTTCAAGATCAAGAACCACTTTTTACTTGAACTGAATTAAATGTCTCAACTGAAGTAAATGTGACAGGTATAATTAAACTAATGTTATTTGCTGCTGCTGCTGTTATATTGACAAATTGTAAATTGCGATATTTACATAGGCATTTTGTCTCTCGCTTTTTTATCTTTCTTTTTTGTTTTCATCGAACTAATTCGATTAACACTGACTCTTATGACGTATGTAATTCATGTTTTTGTCTCGTTCCACAATATTAATTCAATGATGCAAAATGAACACTCAATACGCGACACTATTAGCATGGTTTGAATTTAAAAATCCGTTCTTCCAACACGAAATAAAAAATTACGAGTTTTCTGATTTCTTTATTCACAGGAAAAATAGATAAATTTGTGAAAATCATTTTATATAGAAACACAAGAAGGAAAGAACCATAGGCATATCCACTGAGGGATGAAAAGTCGTTCTCACTCCCTCCCCCCTTTGCAGCGGTACAGGCATTCATTTCGTTTCGATTTCCTAGTGCTAGTGCGTGCGCCTTGGTGCGCGTGGTCCCGAGTTTGCTTCCTGGAGGAGAATACAAAACTTTTGATTTCACATCCACGTTTATTAATCACCCTTCTATAGCCTAAAAGGCATAATTGTGGGGCGTTAAACAAGAATTTAATTTCATTTTCACTTGATCACTCCCCGCTCGAAATTGGCTGTATTATCTACTGTAATTTTCAAATTGCGGAAAATACGTTATTTTCTGAACAAATATATAGCAACTAAGAATAATTATAAAGAAGGTAAATGTTTGGAGGGAAGAGACTATTCGTATCCGTATCTGAAAGTATGCGTTAAAGGAAAATTCTATTGCATAATAAAACATAAAATATGTTTTTACGGCCAAAAAAAAAAAGAAAAAAAAGAAAAAAAGAAAAAAAGAAAGGAAAAGAAAAGAAAGAAATCTAGAGTTATACTTAATTTTCTACCCAAACAGCTTGCAAATAGCCATTTTACACGCCGATACGTCTCGTGAAGGATTATTTGAAGTAAAAGGAGTTACCATACTGTCTCTTGATTAATCCAATGATAACTGGCTGAAGGTATCTTTGTTTACACTACAATACCTATGCTTGTGAACTTACAAGATCTTAGTATTAGTACGTCCGCCCGTCCATTAGCCTACTTTACAACTCTTGAACGAAAGCGAGGTGTTGAATTCTCCGTCAGAAATGAAATGAAATCTTTGAGTTTTACGTCCCACGATTATGCCGGTTAGGCTAAAGGAGACGGTGATGGTGAGTAATGAATGAAATGGTGGAATGAAGTAAGTGGGAGGAAACGGGAGAAACCCGAGAAAATCCACGCACACGGTGTTTGTCCATCACAAAGTTCACTTGGCGGGGGCTGGGATCGAACCCGGGACCCCAAGCACCAGAGGTGAACGCTCTACCACTGAACCACCGTGGCCCCCACTTCTGCGTCAGTGCGTTAACATCTTGAGCAAAGGCAACGTTAACGATTGTTATCTATACCCTCCTTAAAATCTATACCATTCCCTTGCTTCTATGCAACCTGCATAGTGGCAAAGATATATTGGTTGCCTATAATAGAGGATATATAATCATGTGATGATCTTTATTGTCTTTATCAGTTTATTTCCTTCTTGGAACTAGTTTCATAAACAGGCACACTCTAAATAGGGTTAAATTCTGTTAAAGATAGGAAAGAGGATCACGTGATTCCATGTCCTTTTATTATAGGCAATCAACATTCCTTTGCTACTATGCTTTATATCACGTGAAACTGAGGAGCTCCTTCGTGCCTAAGCAGTTAGCGTACGCGTCTTTGGTGTGGGAGACCCGGGTTCGATTCCCGGTGGGAGCTCATGTGGTTTGTATTTCACATTAATCAGTACGTCCTGTCTTATGTAGCCTCGCTGCTGAAAGAGACGTTAAACTCAAAATCAAATCAATTCAAAACGTATGAAACCGAGATTACATGTGATTATTGAACTAAATCTGGTACAAAAATGAAATCAAATCTTACAATTTAACGTCCCACGATTATGTCCTTTAGGCTGAGGGAGATAGGTGATCAAGGCAAGTGAATAACGATGGAAGAATCGGTAGAATGAGAATGTAGGAGGACACAGGAGTACCCCCAGAAAACCCACGGACACAAGTAAATCTGGCAGAGTTGGCGGACAGACCATCACGAAAAATTATCCCGTATACAACAGGTCCCTCAGGCCTATGTTGTCTCGTTTTCAGCTCTTCTCAAGTGATCAAGCGGCTAGCGCGCATGTCTTTGATTAGGAAAATCCAGGTTTTTAATTTCCGGTGGGACAGCATCGAATTCATTATATAATTGTTCAAATTTCACTGCAAATTTACATTTTGTTCCTTTAATCCTCTGCTAACCAAGAACATGCAAAGAAATCAATAGTAGTCAATCAATCTTATCTCCAGTAAAGTTGGATTGCTGAGCCACATCACATACCTTTTAACGATTTAATCTAACAAATACGTCCATAAGCAAAATCTATTTATGACACAGGAGCTGGATCACGTCAAACGACAGTGAACAAATACTGATTTGTCCGTCTTACCCTTTAAACACTAGACTACGCTTTCAGACGCAAAATATGCACGATTAAGATGTTAATAAAATTTCCTTGGCGCCATGAATATTGAAACAATAGCATAGAAGAGCTAATATGCATTCTTCTTTTTTTTAAAAAAAATCTATAACAATAAATTTTGATTATCTTTCTTAGATATCCACAAAAACTCATCCATGACGCACAAAATTCCAATAAATGGCACCAAAATTGGGTTAAGAATCATATTCTCTTTGAACTCGCGATTTCCCATCGTCGATGCAAAATAAAAGCTGGCAATGTATCGCATTATTTGCCATTCCTCCACCCATATCCATGGCGCCCAATAGCTAATAAAGGCTGAGAAATGCCGCTCGTATCAGAGGCAGTCAGTAATATCGATATTGTCAAATAACGCTTGGCTCGTAAAAAGAGGCATTTTCGTTGAGACCTCCTTCCTATAAACAGGATGTAAAATGGAACGGGCGAAATAGCTTCCCTTCTCATTCTCTGCCTGTCTCCTGTTCTCTCCTTTTTTTTATGATGGTTAAAGGTAGGGGAGTGAGGGAGACGGTCGCATCATCCCCCGCGCTCTCACAATGAACTTCTAATCGATTCATGATCACACAGCAAGAGTGGCGTTGTCATTCAGAATTTGCCTCCATAAAATAGCTACACAAAAAACAGGTACAAAGAAAACAAAAGAGAATGAGACGAAGAGAGGTTATTTGGATTATAATAAATAATAGTACTTTAGACGATATCTTTAGAAATAATAATAATATATACTCTGGTGTTAAAGCAGATTACTTAACACAAACTAGAAAATACTATTCGATAGTCCTCAGCAAATCTAACCTGTTTAATATAATCTAGGAAAGTCAAAGTCATTTCGAATTGAGTGCTCTGTGACGTCACACATTCATGCTCCCATTCTCAGTAAATCATACAGACAGAACAAGGAGCACTTGTGACACTGGTGACAGGCAAACAAAGTGTGACAGCTGGTTTTGCATATAATCTTCTCGTGAATTCATAACTAACCGTACACTGCCAGCACTTGACTTATTCTCTTCCATCTAACTCGTTCTTTCCCCTATTTTTCTTTGTCCTATCCTTGATCGTTAACGTAGGCTATAGTCGCTAAGCTTCCCGCCGTTGGTGAGAGCGGTCCCTGGTTCGATTCCCGGTGGGGACACTCGATCGGAAAGGTATAACAGGTTTTCAGACTAAAGTACCTAACACACAGGTCCCAGACCACTTCCTTCCCCCTTTCCTAGACAGTTTGCTCACCGAGGAATGTCATGCCTCTTGTATGACGGGCTTTCAGTCATAGACGCCGGTAATGTCCTGAAAAATATATATACGTAAACTCTTACGTATACTGTGCTTTTACGCTATACAGTACATTACCCAGATTGAAATGATTAGTTTAGCAATTGCAAATCTTCTTTCTTATTTTTTCCTTTTCCTTCTACCATATCACAATCCTCAAATTATTATTATTATTATTATTATTATTATTATTATTATTATTATTATTATTATTATTATTATTATTATTATTACTTCTAATATTGTTGTTTATCCTACAATTTCATCATTTTATCTTTCCACCCAACTATTATGAGGGGAGAGTATTAGCTGAGGGTACGGTAAGATAGAAACAAGTACCGGTAAAAAGTGAAAGGGTACAAAATGTAAAAAACTGAAAATAGGACATGGACCATTCATACCATTACATGATAATGATGATAATGATTCACTATTTACATGACATGATGATAATGATTCACTATTTACAAAATTAACTTAATTTCAGATATAAGATATGCAGTGCTTATAAAGTCAAATTCAAAGTTTTAATGAAAGAAATACGTACTTATTACATTATATTATACAATTTTAAATGTTATAAACAAACCAGTTATCATTGGTATTATTTGTGATACATATTTACATAAAGGCTTGATGAAAACTGATTTACAGCAAAGACCGTTTCGAAACACTTTTCCTTTTGTATGTTGCTGAGTCCTCTTTCATGAAAAACCAACAGTAACCACTCATCATGGACGGGTCCCATTTCCCTTTATAACGCTGTTTCATCTTGGTGAAAACGTCTTGGTGAAAACGCTCACCTTGTTCATCGCTCATATCACCTAGGTTTTCAGGGAAAAAGCTCAAATGGGAATGCAGATAGTGTATTTTGAGTGACATTCTTGTATTTTTCAAGAAGGTTATTCACCAGCATTTCATAGTTTTCGTCTGTTCGTTTACCGAGAAAACCATTCACAACGCCTTTGAACGCTCTCCATGCCTCTAGTTCACTTTCACTTAACTTACTATCAAAGACATCATCGGAAAGCAATTTCCTTATCAGAGGCCCAATAAATACGCCTTCTTTTAATTTCGCATTACTTAAACCTACGAATATCGTTCGCAGATACTGAAAACCTTCACTACTTTTGTCCACACTCTTCACAAAGTTCTTCATTAGTCCAAATTTTATATGCAAAGGTGGAAGAAGCAATTTTCTCGGGTCAACGAGTGGTACGCATTTTACGTTATATTGTCCAAGAGTTAAGTCATTCCGTTCCAGCCATTCTTTAACAATGTAATATTTTTCTGTTTCACGACTGTCCCACAAGCACAAAAAACACGGATGTTTTGTGAAGCCACTTTGTAAGTAGAGAAGAGGTCCTATGACTTTGAAGTCAGCACAAATCTGCCACCTGTAGTCATTGTGTTTAATAGCTTGTAGAATATTCGACATGCTGTAAGTTTCCTTCATTGCTACAGCATATGCTACAGGTATAGATGGAAACACGTTACCATTATGTAATAGTACAGCTTTCAAGCTAACACTAGAAGCGTCAATGAATAGGCGCCACTCTTCCGGTTTATGCGTAATACCCAATTTTAAAAATTACCCGTTTACATCTTTACAGGCACAAACACCAGTATCTGTAACACTGAAATCTGGTAACAACTCACTATTTCTGTTTCTGAACACGGTCACCTTCGTTCCTTGATCCAGAACGTTCCATTGTTACAGACGAGAAGCTAAAAGTTCGGTTTGCTGCTTAGATAAGTATAGATCACGAACGAGATCGTTTAGTTCCTGTTGTGTTATCAACTGAGGTCTGTCCTTTTCCTCTGTAACGTATGAATCACCAGACATTGATGATCTCGTTTCATCCAGTAATGGTGGATCTTCTTCAGGGAACACTTGTATTGCAGTTGGTGGAACAGGAATAGGCAAATCTCCATAAGGGATTAGTCGCAAAGCTGAAGTCACTGTTATGGCTTTCTTGTTTTTCGCAGAAAATCCTGTCACATTTGTTAAGCAGAAATAACAGTGGCGGATCCAGGATATGATCAAGGGAGGGGCTAAACGATTGTTTGCTGTTTTATCCAGTGTAAAGTAGGATTGAAGCCCATTTTATCCCGTGTATACCTGAGCATCAAGCGGGGACTATAGCCCCTCCCTTGGATCCGCCACTGGTCATCTATATGATTAGTTGGTTCTCGCCACACCATTGGAACAGCGAAGGGCAAGTGATCTCTTTTACCCTTCAGTCATTGAGTTAGCCTTATGTCACATCTTTTACACGTAAAATGGGGTGCCCATTTTCGATCCTGATCAACAAGAGGACAACCGAAATAATATCTGTATGCAGTTTTGAGAACTTCACAGATTCATCTTCTCTGAGATTTAGGAGTAAATTCTCCACAAATATAACAGAATAGATCTGGTGAGTTTTTGCAACTACGCTTCAGTTTGTTCATTTCTTCTGATTCACCAACAAAAAGAACAAGCTAACTACAAAATGGGACTAGCTTTTATAAACAATCTTTTTTCTTTATCAATTACATTAACTCCTAGTTCCAGATTTCTTGCTTTCTATGTTCTATATCATGTCCTGAAAATATAATAAACTAGTTACATAAACAATACTAAATTAGGGGTTATTAAAAGAACCTTTGTTGGATAAATTTGCGACACAAAAAACACATGTCTGTGCTGTCATCTACTATTAATAATAATTAAAACGTCCCAAAATCTATGCACGTCCTGCGCTCATAGCAAGTTAGAGCATTGCAAATAACTCAGACACCTGACGTGATAGGAGAAAACGAAGTTTATTTCCGTAATCAGCGTATCGAACTTACGGGGAAAACAAGTATTACGTTTTTTTTGCACAAAGATGTGTGTTGATACGTGATAATCAATCCCTTGCTTTAATCATCGTCTTCCTTAGCTTAAAGGGCATAAATGTCGGGCGTGAAACAGAAAAATTTCATTTCATTCTATAATATCAAGGATCTGGACATCTTCCATTCCAATGGTTTTTCTTTTCTTATTGTTAACGTTATTTATCTTTTAGTATAAAATGTCCTTTTCGCTTGCCTCAAATAATGTTAATCAATACATAAAAGATAAATTGGATTTGTACCACAATACGTTTTTTAGTGTTTCGTAAAAAAAAACTGAATAAACATAATATATATATATATATATATATATATATATATATATATATATATATATATATATATATATATATATATATATTAAAATGTTATGTTTATATGTTTGTGGTCAATCCTTTCGGCAATAAGATCTCGAAAACCACAAGTGCTAGAAACTTGCAGTTTTCGCTGGTAGATTCGAAATTTTATGTAGACTGTTAAGTTCTAATTGAATATTATTTTAATGGCAGCTATTTCTTTATTACATTTTTAGGGATACACTGGAAGAAATATTTTAAATTTAAAGAAAGTGTTATATCCTACGAGTTATACATTCCAACACCACACTTTTGTATACGAAGTTAGTATATCTTCCCGGCGACTGTTTCATCGTCAAATGATAATGAAAAACGAAGGATAACAATTTCTCCAGTCTGAGATGAATCTTCATTGTTTGAAGGTTTTGACCAATGAACACCATATATATCACTGATATTATAATTAATTTGTGCGTAATGTATTTGTTTATTACATACTGCATACAAGAAGAAAGAAAACATTGATCATACATGAATTAGAAACTCGAACCGGATGCAGATTCAAATCTTGCAAATGGTGCGAAATTTTGAAGAAAAATAATCGAAAAATCTCCCCCCTTTATGGTACCCTTTACAGATTTTTATCAAGACTCTTTCACTTGCGTCTGTAAACGGATATGTACAGACTGTAAGGAATGACAAGGAGATTCATACTCATATGTGAATGATGCGCTTGTAGGAAGCGCAGGTTCAGCTAGTTTGTGTTTAATATTGCAGACTTTAACACTAAACAGACATAAACTTAAATTCATATTTTTCCCCAGAGCAAGAACACCTTTTGTTAGTAACGACAGTGATTCTATAACCAAGACTAGTGTTGAGGAGATTTGAAAAATCAAGATTGTTTAATTTTTCACTAAAATAAACTACAACAGGAATGGATAATAATAATAATAATAATAATAATAATAATAATAATAATAATAATAATAATAATAATAATAATAATAATAATAATAATAACAAATGTTCAACAGTACTAGTAAAGCATTCAAACGGTAGTCCACTGCACGTTATAGCTATTTCATGTAGATTCAGAGACGTACTAACTGAAGAAGAAGACACCAATCTTTTGAAGGAACCCTAGCCAATGTATTGATTAGTTTCAATAGAAGTCTGGCTTATAGTCCTATGGGACAAAAGCGAAAGGGAAAGGGATAGCAGAATTCATTCATTCCCCCTTCCTTCTTCTATTGGGTAATTAGAACTCGTCGCTCCGAACTCCGTCTCCGCCAGCACTTCTAACTGTGAAATACTCGCCAATAAACGTCGGACAGCACCCGGCCGTAATAGCCCCTCAGTACATGGCATGCAAGACCTCAGAGCACATGTCGAAAGGCGGGTGGACCTCCCGCTTTCCGTGTTATCGGAAGGATGTTAACATCACTTTCGGGACAGTTTAGTACCTCCACAACGAAACCTCCCTTTTTCACTTTTCTTTCTCTCTTTAGAGTAACTTTAATATACCCATTCCTATCTAATTTTATCAGTTCGTAACTGGAACAAGTAAACCATACATTTACAGATATAGAGTAAGTAAAATGGTGTATTTTAACATTCTATATCTGTAACAAAAGTAATATGGCATTTCGGAAAAAATGATTTCAATAATAATAAAAAAAAATCATGCCTTAGCTTAGACATCCTTGAGACCCAGTACGATAGAGTTGAAAGCTGTAATAAAAAAAACAAAGAAAACAGAAAAATACAGTACTAAAATGACAGTACGAGATATAAAATTAAGAGAAATGAAATTTCTAGATTTACGTTTCATAGATAAGTCCTTTAGACTGGAGGAGACAGATGTTCAAACAAAGTAACCATTTATGAAACAACTGGTGGAAAAAGAATGGGAGAAATCCCGAGAAAACTTGCCGACAAGAGAAAACGAACTCGCGTACCGAAGATCGAACTAGAAACCCCGCGTACGACACGTGAGCTCTACTACTGAACCACCTGTTTCCTTAAACTATGTTTGGCACTGCAATACTTAGTATGGAACGAATTCTAATTGACGTGCGGGAGCCACGGAGGCTCAGTGGTAGAGTGTTCATCTCCGGTGTATGGGGTCTTTGGTTCGATCTCAGATCTCGCCAAGTGAGATTTGTGGTGGACAAACCCCGTATGCGTGGGTTTTCTCGGGGTTCTCCTGTTTCCTCCCACTTTCTTCATTCCACCATTTCATTTATTTCTCATTATCACTGTCCCCTTTAGCCTAGCCGGCATAACCGTCAGATGCAGAAGTTAAAGATTTTCTAATTGACGTGTGCAAGTGTGTATCTACGTATAATAAGCTGCATTGCATCAGTTCTGGTATAGGATGTTTCCTTATTTCTAATTCTCCATCTAGCTTCCCCTGATGGTCTAGTAGCTAGCGCGTGTCCTTTGGTGCACGAGATCCCGGATTCGATTCTGGTGGAAAGACCTTGAAATTTGAACGCATGAAGGTGGTTCGGATTCAATATTATATTGCGGATCTACATCTCACATAACGTCGGGACTGAAAATAGATGCTAAACTTCATCTGAAGGAAATAATTCTGAATCTGTTCCTTCTTATAGTTAATACTGTTGCCCACGACAAGAGACGAGACACATTTTTTATTACGGGACACGAAATGAGACAGAGTTCTTCCAATGAAAAAGAAAATGTGCCGGGACGAGCCAGCACTTTCATGCCTCCGTTTCGAGACGAGAGAACACCAAATGTAGTCACATGGGCAACACCATTTATCTAATAAATTTTCAGTATTCTATGTGAACCATAGTAAAAAACACGCCCGTTTAGACAGCCCCACCACCCCTGTCGAATTTCACCAAAATAGTCTCAATCGTTTGTGCACGTTTGTACACGCAAAACTGAGGTTTGTAAACACAGCAATTAAAAGATATTCAAACATTAATTTGAGGGGGAAAATGTCAAATCGGCAATCGATTGTCGCCAAAATGGGCTCAATCGTTAGGGGATCGTTTGTGTATATTAATTAAGAAGTATGATTGGCGTATTTAGTTTAGGCACCAGCATTCTCCACGTTCGTCAGTTGGCACTAAAATGGTCTGAATCTTTAGTTTATTGTTTGTGCACGTTTGTGCATGCAAATTTTAATTTGTGCACAACAGGAAAAGTGAAATTTTGGTGTCTCTCTTTTGAGCATTATCTTGGCTATTGAGTCTAGCCTAGAAGGACTGCAACACTTGCAGGATCTATCAATCTTCGGCGTACAACTTAAAACAAAGCATTAATAATAATAATAATAATAATAATAATAATAATAATAATAATAATAATAATAATAATAATAATAATAATAATAATAATAATAATAAAACTTATTTTTTTACATATAAAAGGAGAATAGGCGGCATATCACACAAAATTTGTCCAAATGGAACAACATTTGCTGAATTTACTCTCCATGACGCTCTGAAAAACAAAATTTTATTTTTTTCTTTTCTCGTTTGTCTGGAGCAAGGGGAGCATATGTCCTCTCTTCCCATTCTATATGTAAATAGATAACTTTATTATTATTATTATTATGCCCAAAAGAGCTACACAAAAATTTCATACTTTCTTTTGTACAGAGACGACTCTAACTCTTGAGGCCATTTTGGCGCCAACAGCGGTGATAAAGATTTTGGCGCTTAAACTAGATACGCCAATATCTTACACTTTCTTCTGCGTACAAATGAAAATTTTTCGTACACAAACGTTTGAGACTATATTGGTGAAAGTTGGATGAGATTGGGGGCAAAGTGAAGTTTAAACGGACGAGTGAAGAAGAACTAATCACATATTCCTGGCATTTTTTTTTTTAAATATAGTAATCTCACTTAGTTAATTTTAGTAAATGGGATAGAACCTGTTTTTGGACAAAACAATGAGACAATACACGAATCTGCTTTAATTCTTTACGAAGAAAAGAAAGAAAACTGAAAAGCGCAGGATAATATATTAGTACGTATTGTTGTTATAAATGTGGTAAACATTTGCTGGATGGGAAAGTAATTTATCATTTTCCTCTCATTTTAATAATGTATGTTGTTAATTGCCAATAGTGTCAAATTAGCTGCAGAGAATTTCCAGAAAAATGGACTAATGAAGCAAATTCGAAATGTTTGCCAATTTATCATTGACAGTCAATTCATTGTAAATGTAATTAATGTCAGTAAATGCCCCTGATGGAACACACAGGGATAAACAAACAGTTGAGTGAATACTTTTAAATTGTGTATGCATGAGTGAGTAAAGCTGTATATTTATGTATCAGAATACAATTCTTCTTATATTTCAAGACACTTAATATCCTTTTAAATATGCTAGAACTGAAATAGAAACACTAAAATACAGCTCATGTCTCGACTTACGATTTGCAATGAGCGAAACAAGTAGGTAACGCCAGGGACACCTATAAAGGAGCGGGAAGGAGAAGAGGCAACCCGACAAATGTCATGGAGCTCCTTGAAAAACATATACATATATATTTTTGAAGTTTTCATTCAAATATGACTTTTTTCAAAATCCAAATTCCTATCAAATTATTGTGGGAGGCACGTGAAACGTATTTGCGGTCTTCAGTTAAACTAGAAAGAAAAATATAATGTGTTGTTAAGTAGTTGTACTTTGACCTTGTGATGCCAAGTTTTAAGGTAGCGGCTACTGTAATGATGCGAAAAAATAAATAAAAGAAAGAAAATAAAAAGACAGTGTGTCGTGATCGATGTTGGTACAATGCAGATTGTTCCATAGTTATGCCCTTTCAGCTAAGGGAGACGATGATTAAAGCATGTGAATGATGATGATGATGATGATGATGATGGAAAAATTGGTGGAATGAGAAAGTGGGCGGAAACGGGAGTACCTCGAGAAAATCCACGGACACGATGTTGTCCATCACAAACTTACTTGGTTGGGAGTCGAATCAGGGACCGCATGCACCAGAAATAAGTGTTCTACCACGGACGCATCGTGCTCCACTATGGTCCATATTCAAATATACTTGTAGCCGTTATTTCAATAGTTAATCACGTGAAGAAATAATTGTTTTGAATTATCATTCAAATATGTGAATAAATAAATTACTACAATAATTAATTGCTGCGTCGAAGTCTTCGGCCTATTGTATCAATTCAGTTTTATATCTGCAAATTACCTGCACGCTAGAGATATCTGTTGGGATCAGGCAGGCAGACACCTATTAGCAGGTAGCATAGCGACACCTACTAGCGTTACACACAGACTGACATGTTTTGCTATTACAAAATAGGAATTTTCGAAAACAGGAATAGTTTTTCGAATTCTATAAAAAGTAGTATCGTTTAACAGGAGGGTAGGGGAGGAAATTATCCGAAGATAAAACATGTACAGTCCGCAGCAAAAAAAAAAACCTGTAACATGAGCATGTAAGTTTATTGTGAAACTACGCCTAACAGCGCAAGGAATCAATATAACGTCTAAGTGGCACGAGTCACGCAAGGAGAAACCTCTGCGTCGTCCCCATCACATTTATTTTGGAGCAAAGGACTTCTTCGTTTCACAAACTTACATGCCCATGTTGCAGGTTTTTTTTTCTGCGGATTGTACCACTTAAGAGCTCTTACTGCGCTGCACAAAATGATGCTAGTGAGTGTATTGAGCTGAAGTGATATACTTAAGAGCAGGCCCGAAACCAGCCATAGAGGTTTGGGTTGCCATGAATATGTTAGGGGGGCCAAGTCATCAAAAATTCAATTACAAATATCTGAAGTGTCTTTTTGTATTAATAATAGCATTTTGTATTGAGATCTGAAGGGGCCACGAAAAGTTTAGGGGGCAGGCATCCCTAGCCCCCCTGTGGTTGCGGGCTTGCTTAAGAGTATATTCCCATGTGTAGTTTTTGAGAAAAACGGATTTTTTTATGGCATTACAAAGTGTATATGTGAATCTTTTGTTGTGGACTCTATCTATTACTGTTTGATTTCTTGTAATTAGTGATACACATACTATTACCAAATATTCTAACATTATAAATATATTTTTTTCCAATAATGACGCTTCGAATAACGGGAAGGGAGTTATTCGAAAAATTAATAATCAAATAATTTAAACAACATTCGTTTTGAATGTTACATTTATCGGCCATTTGCCCCCAACCTCTATGTAGCTTGTGCATATCTAAGCACCCATGACAATAATGAACTTCTTTGTTGTGAATTCACTCATACTCAAGAGAATCGTGTGAAACTTGTTATCGTTTATGAATGAATTTATGCTGGTAGTTGAAGCGACCAATCTTATACTGTATATCTTCTAATACCCCATGTACGTGAGATTTAACCTTATCAATATCTTTTGAGGTTTAAAAAAAAAAAAAAAAAAAAAAAACTCTTGTTATATTTGGGGATAAACTGATTCCAAGCTACAACATATTCTAGGCTTTATATACCCCCTCATTCTCTCAAGTACGTGAGATTTTACCCTCACTAACATCTTTTGATAATTAACCAAAAAAAGTCTGATATCTTAGGTTAAACTAATCCCAAACAACAATATTCTAGGATTTATATACCCTCTCATACTCCCAACTACATGGAGTTTTAACCTCACCCCCCCCAAAAAAAAAACTTTCAACATTTGGGAAGCACACTTATTTGTCACTAGTTTCACCAACATCACTCTACATTTTATATACCATATCATACTCAAAGTATGTGAGGTTTTTAAGCTCTCCAATACCTTTTGAGGTTTAACCAGATTAGTTCGTTCACCTCAAATAAACTTTCAACCTAAAAAAAATACCGTTTGATTATTCGCAACATTGTGTGAATAATAAAATACTAAGCGTTGGAATGCATCCAATATATCCATTACATTTAGGAACACCCCCAATTTTTTTTCAAAGAGGGGTGCGGGGACAAAAGACTGATACACGAACATATACACCATGATGTACATAATACTTTATGTAAAACTAGTATTGACGCGCACTTTATAACTTCATTAACTACAGTAAACATATTAAATACTGTAGTGGATGAACTAAGAATTCTGTTTTTACTTGTATTTCGCAGAAAACTAATCCCTTCCGAAAATCCAAAAGGGGGCAATCGGCCCTTCTTGCCCCCAGCTAGGGCGCCCATGATTACATTACTATACATGCCATACTGAGCAACATAGCCAATATATAATATACACTATAGTCAGTGGCAGTTCTTCAGGGAAGTCAAATATAAATTTTTATCGCTACAAAGGAAAGAAAACTTATATATCAACTAACACAGAACAAGCACGGGAGTATTAAAAAAATAAAATCTTTGAGTTTTACGTCCCACGGTTATGCCGGTTAGGCTAAAGAAGACGATGATGATGAGTAATGAATGAAATGGTGGAATGAAGAATGTGGGAGGAAACGGGAGAACCCCAAGAAAACCCACGCACACGGTGTTTGTCCACCACAAAGTTCACTTGGCGGGGGCTGGGATCGAACCCGGAACCCCAAGCACCAGAGGTGAAAGCTCTGCCACTGAGCCACTGCGGCCCCCCGGAAGTATAAAGTTATTAGCGAAAATTACACGAGGTACTTTTACCACAGCTACCAAAAAATAAGGTAAATATTGAAGTCGGTCATTCTGAAGAGCTAAACTAACCCAAGTATGTAAAACACGCCCGAGGTAATATGAACGAGGGAAATTACTTCCAGGAACACTCCAAGACCGTTCATTGAGGATGTATTTGATGACTTCCTCTGAGGAAAAGCTTACTCATACAATAACGTATATATATATAAACACATGATCACATGATCTGCCCTTTTGATTTCCCCTTAGAAATCAGCCCCTTTCTCCCTGCTCCTTCTTCGTAGATATAAGAATTAAATAATTTAAAATAGTCTTTCATCCATCCATTGGTCCTTGTGTAGCTGAAGCAATACACACACATGTGTCAATTAGTAGAACAATTTTCCCTTTAATTTTACTCTCATCATAGACAGATAGACAGAGATAGGGTAGGCTGTTCCGATTCATTCACCATCATGTGCACTACCCTTCTAAAATGTCTACTTGAGTCCCACATGGAAATGATGAAGAAAAAAAAGAGAGAGAGAGGATCTAACGCACACAAAAAGGAAATAATAGACCACACACACATACAGGAGCACAAAGAGAAAAAGTCACAAGCGACATAGTGAAGAGGTTGAGAGGATGACTAGTTGATTGAGAGTGAATTGAATGGAGAAGGAAATGGAGGACAAGATGACGAGTGAGAGGGAGAGGCTGATAGACCTCAATCAGGAGTCACTTGTGTGACCGATAACTGGTTTCAAACAAACGTTGTTTTGAGGAGAGATGACTATGAAAGGCAATCATCTCTGCCACTGACTGGGTATTAATATTAGTTGAAGACTATAGCGCTCTAAAAGTATCCCAGAAACCACCCACTACTTATGACGCACACATCATCCCCTTCAAAAATAAAAAAAAGGTCGACTCTCAGCCTCTTTTTGAGGAACAGTACGTGTGTGAAGTTCCTTCGTACGTGTGTGTGTGTGTATTTGTCTACAACCCTTATGACAGTGGCCAAGCTAAGAATACTTCTTTTTTAAAAATAAAGAGGTCCACACAGTAGATGTATAGAAGGTCCTTTGTATAGTTCTATTAAAGACCCATCTAGCCGCGCTTTGCTTAATTAGAGTTCAATCCATCTATAATTGCCTAATACACATACCAAGCGAGTTGTCTATAGAATCTCTTGATTCTCTTCTTAAGGAACATATACAAATTGGAATTAGGGAGCGGGGTGGGTGGGAAGTGATGCAGACACAAACACACACAGAGAGAAGGGTGAGCTATAATTCACTGATTCAAGGAGACGTAATTAGAACTGATGGCAGACATATCACAAGGAAAAGACTTTTCCTCCCACTAGGATCTCTTCCTGTTATGCATCCTTCAAGAGGCGAAATCCAGCTGCTTGATTGGACTCAACGAAAGGGGATGGAAGAAAATCTGTAGTTGTGTCGAAGATACTCATCACAACAGTCATACAATCTCTAATTGAAGAAAATAAAAGAAAATCAAATTACACAGGCAGAAAGATACCACAGCAACTAAGAATTTCTTAAATTTCTTCATTTTCTTCTTGTGGTATCTTTTATGTTTACGGATGCCTAGTGCTTCAGACGCAACTTCAATCACAAAACAAAATACAAGAAAATGATAATAAACTCTCATCTTAGAGTTTGAATTAAAAAGGAAAAAAGACTCCGTCTAACACAGTTACCATAGTGCGATAATTGATTTGACCTTCGAAGTTCAAAAACAACCGTGAATATCCATACTGACCGCTACTGAAGAAGGAGAATGAATTGAAATCCGACTGTTTGTGATCCTACCAATCTTCTTGACAATATTGCTTAAACGAAATCATTTTCTTGGATGTTTCCGGACTAACTCCAGTACAGGAAAAGGGTTCTGTTTGCTTTCTTCAAAAGACAGCAGGGTAAATGAATGTTAACGAATATATTGTGACAGACGCTAGGAACACATGTCCTTTAATACAATGCTACTTAGAGTTCTTTTCTTATTACTGTTTAACTAAAGACTTGACCATTTTTTTCCTCCAAGATTGACTTATTGCTTAGTTTGAAATAGGGATGGGCAAAACCAGTTATTATAAAAACCGGTTTTGGCTTTTCACGGAAACCGGTTTCGGTTCGGTTTTCTTCAAAACCGGTTCGGTTTTCACCGAAACTGGTTTTGGTGAAAACTTTTGGAAAACACACAAAACTATTTCTGTGGAAACAGATTCGGTTTCCGGAGAACAACAAAACACTATTCTGGTCAGAAATAGAACAAATTTTGGGAAAAAAACGGCCGGTTTTGGAGAAAACCAAAACAGGATCCGCTGAAAAATCGAATCGGTTTTGGAGAAAACCGATAACCGGTTTCGGCGAAAACCGAACCGGTTTTTGGAGAAAACCGAAAAAACTTTTTGTGCCCACCACTAGTTTGAAGCGAACATAATCGAAGAAGTCACAAGTTCTCTCATGGTATACTAAACAAAAGATTTTTACTTTACGAAATTAGTGTTTACTGAGTTATGTCTCACCCTTACTGGAACCCTGTCTGCACAAAATTTTAAAAGTAACAACAATCACTCTAATTGACGATTAATTTACATATCACCAAGGAATTAATTGAAAAGAAGTCGTTCAGTTTACTGCTATTCCACAGAATTGTGCAAAATCGAAAGATACATAACAAAGACATTTTAAAGATGACCTCACCGCTGGCTTAATAGCCAGAGCGCTCGCCTTTGATGTGCATGGTTCGAGGTTTGGTTCCGGTGAGAATGTATTACAGGACTTCAGATTCCATCTTAACCTGTAGGCTCATATTTCATATAACTGAAAATGCAGGTTAAACTTCAATAAACAATAAACAAAGCAGTTTTAATTACACATTTTTCTCTATTTCAAAACAATATAGGCACAACTGCAGTGTGTCCCATACAAAAAAAGCAATCCTATTTTTGTAGGTAACTAGGCAGCTAGAAGAACAAAATAAAAGATCTACCCAAATTCAAAGGTAGTCCTAAAAGTACCCGACCTAACAAAGAAAAGACAAAAAAATTGGAAAAAAATATCTTTATTTCTCAACATAATCTCCTTTTAGCTATGTCTATTTTAGTCTCCTTTAAATTTTCAATCAATAAGCAACGTATAGCACTTTCTGAAATGCTTACCATGTCTGCTAGCAAGGGCGCCCATGTTGTGGTTTCCAAGGGGGGCAAGTATAAGCTACGTTTCAAATATAGTTTCAAATTTTGCTGTAAGTAATGTAAAAATTCTATTGGGTTTTCAATATTCTGAAGTACAATTTCCTTTAGGGAGCGAGCGCCCCACCTTGCCCCCCTTGATGGGTGCCTTTGTCTGCTAACTTGCGCACTTTCAGTCGACAGTTATCCAATACAATTTTGTAGATTTTCTTTATCATATTTGGCATGGTCACCTCATTTCATCGATCACTGCGATGTTCATAAACTCTGCCATCCAATACTTTGTATTTTACAGTTCTGAACGAAGGAGCAGACTCCTTCAGAGTTGAATCTAACTCGACTTTGATATTGGTTAGACTGAGATCTTTCAAATGAAAGTATTGTATCACATAACGATGATTAATTTTTTCCGCGTTTATAAATTCACTGAGAGCCAGGCCTGTAGCCAGCCCAAAAATGTAGGGGGGGGGGCGGCGGCTGAAGTTAGGGGGGCCCGATGCAACCATATTATAGTTCATTTGCCAGTCTACCGTGAAAAGTTTTAGGGGGCCAGCCAAAATTTTGGCCCCACCTAGACCCCCTTGGATACGGGCCTGCTGAGAGCGTTCATTATTGATAGCTCCCGAACGAGTACTAAACAACGTAGCGTCTTCAAACTTAAGCTTTATAAAGTTGGTATTTTGGACCAGAGTAATGTTTTTCAAACAACAACCTCATTTATACATCAGGTCGGATACTTCTAGGAATACCCACGTAAATATCCCCATTAAGTACTACTGTAGTAGCTCTTGCAAATGCCAATTAATAACAAATGTATATTTTGCTTTACAGATGGTAGTGAAACTTATAGCAACAAAATGTCTTCTCCGTTCGCAGTAGAAACACAACTGGCATGTAAGTTAATTAATTGCTTGAAATTGCTTTTTTCTTTTTACTTTTTTTAAACCATTGAACCTATAGGAACAGGATCTATTGCTTGCTGAAAGTAGGGTTCGAATCTCGTTTCAGGATTGCACTCGATGAACACACTTCACAACGAACTGAACCTGTGACCGCGGGCATTAGAATTTGGTCACAAAGACCATAATAAGAAGTACAGATTATAATAATCCTTAATTGTTTTCCCAAGACATTTAGATATGAAATCTTCAAATATACATATAACTGCCGCGAAAGATCTATAGTCTCCAAGATCTCCGGATTCATACATTCGCAATGTTTATTTGTGGGACTACCCGAAGGGTAAAATGCAGTCGACAACAATTCACTAACCATTGACGCAAGTCATCGTCGACATTCAACGGAACGAGATAACTGCAAGTGAATGTGATCCATCGGGCCAATCTATGCCCGGAGCATGGAGGTCAACAGTTCTAGTAGTACCTGTAGAGACGGCGGAACACATGGAAGTACACCTTTTGTCTTTGATTTACTTTTATAATAATGCCTTGCAGTTCGTATGTTCGGTTAATCTTGGTCATCTCTATGTATTTCTCGGTACCTATTACCATTTCTACTTTACGAGAATCACCACTGAAACCGGAACTGACTCATTCTACCACTTCTGGTTTGAATAAACAGTTGAAGGAGGAGATAGAATCTATTCTGTGGATACTGAATTAAGCGGAAAGGATTAATTCCTACCTCTTTCGTTTTGAATAGCAGCTTAAGGGATGAAATAGAACCTATAGACATATTTAAACCTCCACATTTCACATTTGAAAGGGAATGAAATTAAAATGAAATACATGAAAATTTGCTTTCAAACAGATTTCATAATAATAATAATAATAATAATAATAATAATAATAATAATAATAATAATAATAATAATAATAATAATAATAATAATAATATATTGATTTGGCAACACTGCTATTTCTAGTTGATAAAGAGAAGAGAAGGATTTGTGTTTCCTCATCTAAGTCCATTCTTTGCCTGACCCTTCCCTTCCATCGTTCCATTTTTCTCCTAAAGAAGTTCTCTCTCTCTCTCTCTCCTTTAGAGAAGTACCACTGTGTCTATAAATTGAAAGGAAAAAGAACGGAAAAATCGGTGGGTGAGGGTTATAGGAGTCTAAAGGAGAAAAATGTGAAAATTATAGATATAAGTTCTTGCGCTGGCAGAGAAGGCGAATTCCCTCTGTATTTTCTGGCTCATCGAACAGGATAATATCAATGTATCACTTCCGAGAATCAGCGGAAGAAAACACACACATTCCAACACTTTTTTTTTTTTTTTTTTGAGAGAGAGAGAGAAGACCCCATAGATAGATGGTCCAATGGCAAGTGGAAACAGTTCTTATAGGAATGGTGATCTTTCTTCTTTGGTGCTCACAAGAAATGCTATTAAAAGAAATGTGATATAACTCAATTTATTGTCTTCTATTGTATCTTCTGAAGGCTTTATTTCAGCGTGAACTTCCTCCGAACTTTCTAACCAAAAAATGCGAAGAAAGATTGAGAGAGAGAGAGAGAAAAGAGTTGAATGAATCAGAAACGAATAAAGTCAATAGGATTAGTAAGAGAACTATATTATCTGAAGAGATAAAACGTAGAATTAGAATTGGTGCCAGAATATTTTATATAATTCATACAAAAACTACACAAATTACATGTATTGCTTATTCATATAAAGAATACTCAAAACACATTTTATTGACTCCGGTGATACATAATTTAAAATAAATACTCTATTAAAACATCTATCATGGAACAAAATATTTGTCAAGAATATTTTTCAGAACATACTTAATGCAGTATAAATTATTATTGTTGTCTTTATTATCTGTATACATGAAAATATTTATGCAATTTCGTGCTTCACACAGACAAAACTTCATTGAAACTTTTTATTGAAGGCAGCGATTCGTACCCATTCGATGTGTAAGACAGAATTGCATTTGTCTGTGCGTCTATATATCTGTCTATTCCTACGTTAACTTTCATATAGATCTTCCGATTTCGATAAACCAAGAGATATATTTTCTTTGAGGAGTAAGAATCATTTCTATTGTGTAGGATTGAAATCAAATAAAGATACTGGCAGCGGCAATAACGTGCTTTTCTACTTGGAGGATGTTCTTATTTTTAACTCATTATTCTACATTCTTTTGAATTATTACTGAAGTATTTATTTTAATACATTATTCTTATTACATTACTCTGTTTAGTGTTTACTCAGGGGAAGCGCCGCTTTCATATTTTCCATGGACGTAACGCCCTTAAATGTGGGAATGAATTAAATAACTTCGAAATTTGCATAGACTGAGAAATCATTAAATTGTTGGAAATGTGTCTATGAGATTGACATGTGAAATACAGTATATGCTTACACACTAAATAAATACAATACACGTAGGATATAAAAATTATATATATATATATATATATAATGTTATATAAAAGAAAAAGTGAACTTGTTTCTGATCGAATCATGGGAAAACGACTGAAACATTTAAAATGAATTTTTGGATATACTTACCTCGAACTATTTTTCTTTTAAATCATGTTAGTTTGACTAAAATGCGTATCCTAAGGAGGAGCGGAGGGTCACAATTTGTGCGAAAAATTTCGTATCTTATGAGCCCGTCAAGGCTAATAAGACGAAACTCAGTATATAAACTTCTCATTAAAAATAAAGAAACACATGTACCAGAAGGGGAGGGGTATTTTCTACAATTTCTTTCTTACATTGAAAGTAACGTTGCCTGTTGTTTGTGATATATCATCGAAAAACGGCTGACCCAATTGAAATTAATCTTGGTGCAAAGAACCAATCTCAGCATAGAATTTTGTCATATTACTTTGATTAATACGCGTATTCTAATGAGGTAGATGGGTTTAAAATTTATGCCAAAAATATAATATGTTAGGGTGTTTTATTAGGTATTACACTTTGAAATGCTTATCCTAAAGGGCGAGAAGGTTCAAACACTTTCCAAAATCTATTCTCCCCGTGCAAAGAACGGACATTTCTGCTATATATATATATATATATATATATATATATATATATATATATATATATATATATATACAGTCTGATGAGCATGCTCATGGCCTAACATGCTTCGTTTGTTTCTTTGTTTTTTTTTAAGTGTAGTGCCCCTTTCAGCGCCGACGCTATACGAGACGTATACCAATAATTAGAAAGTGGAATCAGCACCATCGTAATGGCTTTAATGCTCTCCCACCGGGAATCGAACTCAAATGCACCAAAGACGTTCGCTAGTCACTATACCAAAGTTGACGACTAACTAGCATATTCCGGTATATGAATGTTTAGATCTAAGTAAGTAAGTAAGTATTTAGTGAAAATCGAAGAAAATCAGTTAAAATAACTTATTACTATTATTATTATTAATATACATAAATAAAAGAAATCACAGAGTTAAAGAACTATAATACTAAAACAGGTTTACTGGGAAGTGAATCTGAACAAGTTCTGATAGTTTTAATATCACAAAACAACTATGGTATACGAGTATATTATTCAGTTAACTTAAAAATTTAATTAAAAGTCTAGTTGAAGAAGAGAATAATGTAATGTTTTCTATAATACGAAATATGTAAAACCGAAGAATGGACGGAGTGTTGTTTTTAACAGATAGAAATGATTTCTTGGAAAAGGCAATTAATGCGGATAGAAGACGATATGAAGATCACAGACCAATAGTATGACATCATATGCGACCAAAATAGTGCGGTGAATACTCAACAGGAAACTATATACTGAACAAATTAGGAAATTGAAGAGAAATAGTTTGGATCATAGAAGGGAAATAATCTAAGAGATGCTGTATGTTTATACAGGGTGTTTCAAAAAACACCGACAATGTTTGGGAGGTGATCCTGATATCAACATAAGACTAAAAGTGTAAACCAACCTGGGTCCACAAATGCTTCCTTTCGGAGTTATAGGCTGCCGAAAACATGACAAAATGAACTTTAAAGGTCCATAGCTCCAAAACTATGGGACCTACTGTAGTCGGGTCAAGAGTTCACTTAGGAACTTGTATGCGCTCTATCCAAAAATCCAAGTTTCATAATCCTAAGGTACTCACACAACACTTTTTTATACAAGGAGTTTGGCTACGAGCATACAAGTTGAAGTACTCTCCAACTACCTCTACAAAAATTGCTGCGGAAGTATCGCAGAATTCTGAAACATGGATATTTGGATAGGGCACATACTAGTTCCTTAGTGAAGTTTTGACCCGACTACGGTAGGTCCCACAGTTTTGGAGCTATGAACATTTAAAGTTCATTTTTTCATGTTTTCGGCAGCCTATAACTCCGAAAGGAAGCATTTGTGCACCCAGGTTTGTCTATACTTTTTTGTCTTATCTTGGTCTCAGGAATCACCTCCTAAACGTTGTCGGTGTTGTTTTGAAACAACCTGTATAGGGTAATTGATCAAAAGTTTACAGAAAATGAATCATTCAGTTTTACGTTTCTCGTTCATGTTTTGAAGGCTAAAGGCTACATGATTAATCAAAGTAAATAATTATTAAGGAATAAGAATATAAGAGCAAGTGGGAAAATCCCGACAAATCTCACGGACACGATGTTGTCCACCACAAACTCACGACATGGCTTGGTAAGGAACCAAGAACATCTTACAAAAGAGACGAGTACCTTGCTACTGAGCCAACGTACCCCTCTTAAGAACAGGTTTATAGTAAAACAATACAAGTATCGGTCAAAACTGTCATATTCTGATCTATAATTACAAATGACACAAAGCAATGTTTAACGTTATCACTTTTTCTGCACAAATTCCCTGGATATCAATGTAATTCTGCCCTGAGTCTGAATCTCTCTCTCTCTCTCTCTCTCTCACTCACTCTCTCTCTCTCTCTCTCTCTCTCTCTCTCTCTGTATATATATATATATATATATATATATATGATAGTTGATGCTGAGAGTATCACATAATTTATGGGTATTATTTGATTGATATTTTCCTTTTTAAAAATCAAGAAAATCTAAATTTATGCTGTAACTTCTGAAATTTAAAATTTTAGCTACTATATATGAGATAATCCCTCTTTGCCGAAAAGTAGAACTAGTTTCACACGAAAAACATTTATAATGATCTTGAAAATCGAAGAACAATAATTGGTTGAACTTTCGATAGTTGATCCCTGTGTATGAAGTAATCTTTTCTTGACTGAAGAGTAGAACTAGATTCATACGACAAAGGCTTATATCGATCTTGGAAATCGAAGAACTGGTTGAACTTCTGATAGTTGATCCCCGCGTATGAGGTAATCTTATGTTGACCGGGAAGTAGAAATGGTTTCATATGACGAAGGCTTATATCGGTCTTCAAGTTCAAAGAAAAGTAACTGTTTGAACTTCTGATAGTTCATTTCTGTATAATAGATAATCTCACTTTGTCCTGGTACTTGTTTCATACTACAAAGGCTATATCATCATGAAGATCGAAGAAGAATGACTGGTTGAACTGTCTCTGCTCTCGCCTTCGCCAAAGAATAGAAATAGTTTCATGCGACAAAGGCTTATATAGGCCTTCAATATCAAAGAAGAACGACTGGTTGAACCTTATAGTTAATCCATGAACCTTATAATTATTAAATAAACTCACCTTGACTAAAGAGTACAACTGGTATCATGCATCAAAGACTTACATCGATCTTGAAGATCGAAGAAGAATTTTTGATTGGTTGAATACTTGATAAATGATCATTACACGTTTGATAATCGTACTTCGCCGGAGGATAAAATTGGTGTCATACGACACAGCTATTGAAATATGAAGGATCTATTACTCTAACACTAGCAAATGTGCTTTGAAATAAAATAATGTCGCTTATTATTTATTTGAATATCTTTCTTGTCAAAAATTTCAACAAGCATTTTATTGATTTCACTCTGGATGTGCATTGAAGTGAATAGAAGTTCCATGTGCACTTTTGTTGATGCACTTTTTTCTAATATTTTTCCTCAGATTTCTTCCTGGTCAAAGATTGCCTCTTCATACTAAGAATTGAAGGCGATTCGCTACAGAGAACGGATAAATCTGTGTTGGATCAGATTGCCTGTCAGTCGGTTCGTAGCCTCTCTCACTCTCTCTCCACTCACTACAATCTACAGCTGAAGACTAATGGGATTAAATCCGGTGAATTGGGTGAGTTTTCGGTGGTACTAGATATATCCCCTTCTCCAACGCTACCTTCCCTTTATCCTCTGTAGAGGAAAACTTCCTCTCCCCATTAGTGACCATCAGATCCACGGTAAAAGAAGAAAAAAATACGCACACACACACAGAGGAGAGATATTTCAGGAGAAGA
Source organism: Thermobia domestica (assembly GCF_964235325.1). Classification (NCBI taxonomy): domain Eukaryota; kingdom Metazoa; phylum Arthropoda; class Insecta; order Zygentoma; family Lepismatidae; genus Thermobia; species Thermobia domestica. The sequence goes on from NC_137461.1 coordinate 81,767,274, forward strand.
ACCTACATGAAAACTGGGCCGAAAAATTTTCCTCCAATCGGGTTATCACTAGTAAGGGTAAACCCCAAAGGATCACTCGTCAAATTGACAGATTTCTCTCCTAGCTCTCAACTTTTTTTTTTTTCGAAGATTCTCTCTCTTTCTTTTGAAGTAAGGTGTTTGGGAAAGGGTGCTTTCTCCTCTTTTTTTTTATCTGCTTCTTTCAAACCAAAGTTCGAGTGTGAGTGATGCTTCCCTGCTCTAGGTTTCATCTTGGGAAATCATAGAAGTACAGCAATGTTGCCATCCCAACAAACATCTTCCATATTTTCAGTGATTTTGAGTGTTCGATTATGTAAGAATATACTAAGAATATATGAGTACCAAATGAGGATTATTTATGGTGAAAAATTCGTTATTTTCATAAATTGAAATATAATTAATAAACTGATTTCTTGGGAAGAAAATTATTCAGATTGGGTCAAAGATAAGCGTCCATATTCTGATTTACCACATTTATGTACGAAGTTGTTCATTGCCAGCAATCCCGAAAAAAAAAAAGAAATTAATATTCACTGTGGTACTTGCTCTCCTGCTTTCATCTAGTGGCTAGCGTGTATTCTTTTGGTGTGCGAGAGACCCCACGTAGCGTAGTCGGTAACGTTCTCGCCTTCGATTGAGCAATCCTGGGTTCGGTTCCCGGTGGGGGTACTCGGTCGAAAAAGTGTAAAACGATTTTTCAGGCCAGTCACTCTGAACGAGGATTCCCTCACTCACACCAGGCAAATGCCGGGGTGGTACCTAACTTATAGGTCCCAGAACGCTTCCTTCCTTTCCCAATCCTTTCTTCCTTCCCTTTCCTTGGATTGTGCTCGCCGAGGGACGTCATCTCTCAAACGTGACGGGCTAAATAGCCACAGATGCCGAAAACCCAGAAATCTAAATCCTAAATATTTTTGTGTACGAGCCCAGCGAGAGAAACTTAAAAGTTGAAAACTCTATATTCGGGTTCGGATTTCACCTTTAATTGTAGGTTCACGTCTCACATAGCCTCGGTGCTAAAGATGATAACTTAGTATTGTGGTCTGTATGTATAGTTACAAGTAGTATAATTGTTAATTAAAACAATTATCAATTATCAAAATTACTTTTTATTACTAAGGTAAGCATCCAATATACTCAACGTTGTGTAAACATATGTTGTATTTTAACTCACTTACTTAAAACAAATGCACAGAATTTCTCCTCACAATTCCCTGTAACGTCTTCCCTTGTTAACTGTCCAACTTTTAGGATACAAATCTCAAGCAAATCAATCCTAACAATACTTCTTCTAATTTTTCTTAGTTAAGTTGGGAAGATATGTAAATAGCAAAATAGCGAAGGCTGAAAAAAGTTAAGCTAAATCAATAAATATCATTTTTGATAGTTTATATCCATTAAGTAGTCCAGAAGAAATTTTAAAATTCTCCGTTTTGAGACGTGTAAAACCGAAAGAATATTAGTAACCAACCAGACGAAACACGAGATGTGTGTTTGTTAAGAACAAAAACACGAGAGGCCATTATCTTCCAATCCAATACATTACCACACTACTTCTGAACTAAGAAGGAATTCCCTTTTTCTTATCGCTTTAGAGAAAGAACTGATCGAAACAACTAAACACAAAAGACTACGTCGGGAATAATCGTTTAGCAGGGGCATTGGATAGCCGTAGCAGTCATATATCGATGGTTCTGCATCTTTGGATCCTGTACCTTTGAGATGCTTTCCTCGTACTTCTGATCACTCTCATCGGTCACTTGTTATACGAACACACAAGCACACTTACCTATGCACATATAAACTAATTTCTTACATTCTATCACTTAAGCAGGAACAACTCCTCATTTTTGTTTGTCTACGCTTTTCTTGTTCTTCTCATCTGTCATTGTCTGATAAACAACGAAGATTTGGGAGTGGAAAGATATCTAACACAAGGAGAGAGATCAAAATCAGAATGTTTGAAATGTTATTGGTATTTTGTGGAAGAAAGCAGTTAATTCATCTTATACCAACGCTAGGTCTATTAAGAATATACGTATGAATAACCAGATTACATTACTATTTGGATATAAATATTAGAATCATATTCAATTTGAATATACAATCCGAAAGAATGTCAATATAGTATCAATTAAAAAAAAAACAAGGAAAAGCGAAAGACCCTCTTTCTCTTTGTAGAGATGTTAGCAAGGGAGGGCCCAAGAGTTATCGTGCTTTTTTTAAAATGAGAAAGTCTCTTCTGATGTCTGTTGTGTGTAGTTGCGAGAGGTAGAAAAGTGTTTATTAATATTTATCACATACTCGGGTTATTTAGAAGTTGCGATGACGAGTCTGTGTAAACAAACACTATTTTTGTCAGATTGAAGTTCTTATCAGACGAAAGGCTTGATGAGGGATAACTCAGTACTAATTTAATTTTCAAAGAATTTTTAAAATTTCGTTATTGAATTCTCTATGTCTGTGTGTGTGTTATTTGCGAATTCTCCAATTTTGAACCCTCCGTTCGATAGAACATTAAAAATTATTTCAAAGAAGTGATGGAATTTTTCGCGTCATTCTTACCGTTCCCGAGATATTGGTCACAAAAGTTCGGATTTCGGGGGATTTAAATAGCCATATTTTGGAAACGTAAGTCATAGATATATTACATTGGTGTTGATCAATACCTAAGGGGATGGTGAAAATTTTGGTACCAAATAGTAACCGGTAGCCACTGGCCAACTGGCCATCGTTCCCCAGATATTGGCCAAAAAGGTTCGGATTTCGGGAGATTTAAGGATCCATATCTCGGGAACCTTAAGTCATAGAGAAGATATTTTGCGATTTTTTTAATTTTGAGCCTTCCACTTTGAGCATGTGTCTTCGTAAAACAACATATCGTAGAACGTTTTAACAGAACTCTCAAACAAAACATGTAGAAAAATTTAGTACTCAAGGAAATTATAAATGAATAGATATATTACAAGAATTGTTTAATGAGTATAATAATAAATTACATAGAACAATTGGTATAAAGCCTGTAGAAGTTAATAAGAAAAATTAATTCTTTTTTAAGTTCGTTCTGGCAATGCTCTTGGAGCATTTTCAACTGGTTAATAGATGGTGTGGTTAAGGTATAGAATCAATTTTTAGCTTTGCAAAATAATAATAATAATAATAATAATAATAATAATAATAATAATAATAATAATAATAATAATAATAATAATAATAATAATAATAATAATAATAATAATAAATAAAACATTTAAAATTTAAAAAATAAAAAAATAAAAGCTTTTCTCGATTTTGTCGACAATTATACATGAGAACTTATACTTCTCTTCAATGAGGGTTATAGATTGTTATATGTGTCATCTTCGGATTTTTGCCGCTATTCGTAATATTGTAGAATTAATAGTAGATAAATATTTAAATATGCAATTATACTAGCGTCGGCAACTCTTCAATTGAAGAATGTTTCAAAATAGAGTTTGTTTTATAGAAAAATTCACCATATATTGTAATGTAATTCGCAAAAAAAAAAAAAAATACATCTATGTATATTAAAATTTTTGTTATTGAAAATACAAGCAACAGGCTAAGTTTCTACAAAACAAGTAAATTCACTTTCAAGGAAGAGAAAAGTCAGAAAATGAAAGTGACAAACTCAAAATATAAGCACAAATAAGAATCTCACACAGGTGAAAGGCCATAACACAAAAATATATAAACTGACCAAAAAAATAAACAAAAGTCAGATTGGTCAAAAACATCAACAGCGACAGGTTAGTCAGAAGCGAAGTTATAAACTGTATTTGGAGAATAAGTCAAGTTACTTGAAAACCAGAGTCTAAGTTGTCAGAATGGTCTAGAGCATGTTCAAACCTTCAACTATTCTGTAAGTAAAACTTTTTCCAATCATGTAAAGAAACAATATACAAGAAGTTCAGTGCATGGGGGACTTCCTCCAAGACAGGCTTTAAATTATTCCAATTCATAATTTCTATATTTTATTCAATTTGTGACTTCTTTAGTATCAATGACTTAAATAAAATTCAATGTAACTTTACGTCAATAATAACTAGATGCACCTAACTTTCTACCGAGGATTCTATAACCTATATTTTATTTTAGTTATTCTGAAGAATTATGCATATCAAGTGAGAAATGTCTCTTTCAAGAATAACTGTATTCACATCCAAAAATTAATTCTTTGAATATTGACATAATAATATAAGCAAATATCATTCATCTTGTAAATTCATAATTCGATACATCTCTATACTTTTAAATTGCAAGACATAACTCCAATTTTTAATTTACGAAACATTGTTTTCAGTAACAAAAATTTTCATACACATAGATGTATTTTTTGAGAATTACATTACCATATGAAGATCGTTACTGACTTATTCTGCTAACAGTTTTATGAATTTATCTATAGACATAATTTTAAATTCTTCTTTCCCGTTACTAAGTATTCCAAAACTTCACTTACCACTCTCCGTCTTGCATATTGATTTTTATGTTTGTATAAATAGCGCAGACCTTCCTAAGATGAATTCAGTTTTAATAGCATTCAAATTATCTATTACCGTTCTGATACATCTTTTTCTACCCAAGCCGCTACTTACGTGCGTAATCTTATACGTCACTCAAAGCCTGGCTCCAAATCAGCTCTTAAAAAGCTACTTTAATACAAAAGGCAACTTAACTGCATTGCTTTGTGCGCCCAGGCAAAAATATTTTCTTTCCCCTTCTCATAATGACCTATTAGCTACAGAAATACTTACACAGAGGCTTCATTTGGAATGTATCTGGAATGTATAGAAGGTCGGACATCAAAGGAAGCGCTCTATATAAAACTTTTTGCTTTCATTTAATTCTATTTATTTTTTATTCTTCCTTTTTCTTAACTGATATATGGAATCAAATGTTATTGTCTTCATTTCTTTTGTAAATACAATGTATGCATTTTTAAAAAATCACAACATTTAATGATATATATATATATATATCTACGTATATTTTTCTTTATTCAGTTTATCTGAAGATGAAAGTATTTCACTTATTTGTTGCTCTCCTTTTTATCTTTTTGTTGAGTTCTTTCTCCACTTCCTTTTCGGTCTTTCTTTGTGTTTGTTTTGTCTTTTTGTTTCCCTCAGCTCATAGTAACTCAGCCTGTACTTATTGCATTCTTTCAATAATTTGTTACAATTCATACCATCTTCTATTTAGTAACAGAGCATGTGTATGAGCGTTTTTCCACTTTACTTATATATATATATATATATATATATATATATATATATATATATATATATATATATATATATATATATATATATATATACTCTACTTATATATAATTTTTATATCATATATAATCACAAATCAAACTAGTCCTTTTGATAACTATTTTTTAAGACTTATTACGATATTTTAAATTCTTAAACATGGACAGCCATATGGATTATTTCAATAGGGCGCGGGGGTGGGGTTACTTTTGCTAGTGTCTAATTTTATGGAACTTACATCTAACAGTTCAATGAAATAGGATGCTGGTAAAAATTCCCTCCCTCGCCCCATTCTTTCATTGAAATCAAAATATAGTACAACATTACAGCTTAAATCCGATTTATGTATAACAGTTTCGCTAACTATTCACTTGGCTTCATTCGACACATCAGACACATCTGATGTTATACGTTAATAATTTTTAAAATAAACGTATTGCTTTGCTCAGCGAGTAGTTTAAATCGGATCTAAGTCTACTAAAGGCAAAACTTGAACAATGGAAAACATTACGGCGCAGAAGTAGCTATCTTATACATAATTGAATATGAAATTACAGTGAGGACACTCGGTCGAAAAGGTGTAACAGCTTTATCAGGTCATCCAACCTGAGTGAGGTTTTTCCTGGGTGTCCTTCATTTACACCAGGCAAATGACAGGATGATAAGTCATATAATACGTCCCAGGCCGCTTCCCCATTCCTTTCTTCCTCTGCAATTCCCCGGACAGTGTGATTGCCGAGGGACGTCATCCCTCATGTGTGTAAGAGGCTAACATGACCATAGCTTCCGAAAGCCTAGAAATCTAATTCCTAATCCTAATCCTAATATGGAATTATCACGTCTTATTAACCCTTTTAGGATTTTTGGTAACTTTTGTTACCATGGCGTAGTATAGTTTTTGACCGCTTATTTAGGTTCTATAATAGATATTTAAACCGGTTCTTTTATTGGTCAAGTAAAGGATGGATCAAAGAACATCCCAGATGCATTTTGAAATAGGGTGGTCAGCTTGGCGGCGCCAAGTAGGGGCGGAGGGGTATGACTTTTTTATTTTTTCTTAAGGAAAATTTCAAAAATTTTTCTCGCCTTTAGTTTTCAAGATATCATATTGAAACTACATACACAAATTGTGTGTACCTTTGGGTATTTTCAAGTTTCTTAAATCTTTACGTGAAACCGGGGCCAGGGCCGAGGGCGCAAGTGTTCCGAGGGGGTGATTTTTTCAGAAAAAACTGTTTTTCCCGATTTTTCCGGTTCAAGTATATGATACGGACACATGGGTGATACCGTTGCAAAGAGAACGTTATACTGAAGAAAATGGCGTTCCAACCACGAATCTAGGCCAAATAGTAATGACGCAGTTACTTTTTATAATATGTATATTTATGTGTATATATATGTAAAAAGGGCCTAAATTCAGACTTCCAACAATTTTTTGCCCTTTGTTTTCTAGATAAAAGTTTAAAATTTTGCACACGTGTTATGTACATAACAATGTATTAAAAAAAACATTCAGATCCCTGCGTTAACCTAGTCCCGGGCCAGACGGGTTAAGTGTTTTGGCTAGATTCTAAGATAAAATCGGTTTTTCCAGATTTTTTCGGTTCATGTGCATGGTATGGACATGTAAGTGGTACCGTTGAAAAGGGCTCATTATACTAAAGAGAATGGTGTTTGAACCATGACTGTAGTCAAATAATGATGACGCAGTATATTTTTGAAGTATTTGTATATGTATATACGAAAAAAAGGGCTAACCTTCAGACTTTCAAAAATTTCTCCCAACCTAAGTTTTCAAGGAACAAGATTGAAATTTTGCACACATATTACGTACATAACAACGTATTTTCTTAAAAAAATCAGATCCCTACGTAAACCCAAGCCCGGGCCAGATGGCTGCAAAAATTTCGAAAAAAAAAATTCGAAAAATCTCCCGGTTTTTTCGATTTTCCCGTTCCTGGTGTATAATTCGGACATGTGAGTGGTACCGTTGGAAAGTATGCTCTATCCTGAAGAGACGAGATACGAACTATGATCCTACGATAAGCAGTAACTGTTTGAGTGAAAGTCTAAAATTTACCTCAAAAAAATGGAAATAATAAAAGGAAATAATAAAAGTAGAATAAAACTCCTCGTTATAACACACAAATATATAAGAATACATGAATTACAAATAAAAAAAAGAATGCAAAGACGTGCAAAGCAGAGATGTTATTCTTCGTGTTCTGGGATACGGATAGTCCAAACTACTGTAATGCAGACTTTACCCATATATAGGAGCATTAAAGCCTAGAGTTTCCGTACAATGCATAAGACAATTTGAGGCCATCTCTCAATAACCGTATCGTATACTGACGTCATGTTGATGTCATAATGAAAAGTTTGATGAGAGTACACTTCAGTACCAGTTCCATTTAATAGGTGACGTGCTTATCGCACAGCATCAATTTTCATTTTTACAAAATAATTCGTTTCTTTCGAAAACTTCACATAAGGATTTACACTCACCCATATCATTTCGTTGAACTCAATGATAACAATAGATTAGTACGAGTATATATATATATATATATATATATATATATATATATATATATATAGGGCCGGATTTAGGGGATTGCACTAGTGCACGTGCACCCCCCTTCGTTGTAAACATACACTATCTACATTAAGAAGCTAGCAGTGAAAATAACAACACTTTCCGAAACGTTCTGCCTTCATGTTTTTGTTTGGGGCTTGAAAGAAAGAGGAGTTTTGCAAAAGCAATAGTTTGTCGATTTTTTGAAGGTTGAACGAAAAGGATTCACCAAGCAAAGCAACATAACATTTGCCAAGTAGAGAAGAAAAGGAAGTAACAACCAAGGAAGAAAGAAGAACAATTTTTCCTACTTGCGAACCTTTTATAAATAATCCCCTCCCCCCGTTCTATGTATCAGCTTTGTCAGGTGCAATGAATATTGTCACATGTCACATTGAACATTGGAAAGTTTCAATGAGACTTTCTTTTGGTAATTACGATGCACCCCCTCAGAAACTCCTGGGTCCGACTATATATATATAAAATATTTGGACATTTTTTCCTTACACGTCAATAATAATATTGAGATTTTTAAGCCTATATTACACTAGCAGAACACTTGTTCTCCGCACGGGGAGAATACGCTTCATTATTTTTGGCCATAAATGAAGGCTGAATTTGGATTTTAATGTCATCGGAAGTATCCCCTTTCCCCCAAGTTGCACCGTCGAAGTGAAATGATAAAAATGATCCCAGGCCCGAACCTCGTCTACAGGTATGTAGCAAATTTGATTGAGATCGATCTTGAGGTTCAAGAGGTTTTATTTATTTTTCATATCTCACCTCACCATCACCCTCCCCTACGTTGTACCGTCAAAATGAAATGACAAAAGTACTCCCAGGCTCGAACCTCATCTATGTTGAAAATTTGATCGAGATCGGTCTCGTGATTCAAGACGTACGAAGTCACATAGTAATAGTCACATTCAATTTTATATAGAGCTATATAGATTTGTAATAGTTTTAGTTATAAACTCGTAAACAATATCAATTATCCAGTAACTAGTATGATGAGTAATTTTTTGAGTTCAAGTGTTGTGACTTTTATTCCTCCATAAACGAAATCGACACAATGCTAGGTAACACAAGAAAACCAATCACATTTTCAAAATAATAATAATAATAATAATAATAATAATAATAATAATAATAATAATAATAATAATAATAATCTCAAGAGACTAGCGTGCATTTTGTTAATATTAATTACATATAATAATATTTATTTGAATTTTGGAAATATTTTTTAAACCAAAATTTTGTAGAAAACATAAAGGTATTAGTTAAATTAGGATTTAGCTCTATAAAATTACGAACTATTAATCTCTATAACAAAAAAATTCCACATATTGCTTAGAACAGAACTGATATGTGTAGTTTTTACACAATAAACAATTAGTTAATTGGTATTTCAACATTACAAGCCTCAGGTCATTTACGGGCAATTGCCAGTAAATTACATTATAAGCTTGCAGCGCTACTGTTTTGTGAAACAGAATAGATTGTTTAGATATTAAGTCTGCAGACTTGCTACTAGTAATTTATTCTTATACTTTCAATGAAATCAACTTGTAAATTAAACTTGTATTAGTAGTTCAAAGCACATTGAGTAAAATTCGTTATCCGGACAGCGGTATATTGTACAAATATACGGAATCCTCATGATTACTATGGAAATATGTCGTTATCCATATGTTACATACATATTGACTTTTCTCCGCTTAGATATTACATCATGCTGCTGCAGGATGTATGACATCTGCCTTCCGTATATTACATACGTCAGCTATATGTTACATACGTCCATCTATATGCGAGATTCTGACTGCCTATGTAGCCTACAGTTCTTTCTTTCGTACGGAAAGTACGTTTATTCGGAACACTTATGCGGGAAGTACGTATAAAACATACGTTTTCAGTTATACATTTGGTGCAGGATGTTACGCTTTCAAGGTATTCAAATATCACATCATCTGAAATCTTCCGGTATACCGAGTTCTTCAACATTGCCTTGGTCGTCTCACTGGGTTGTACGTTAAGTCCAAACACTACAGGATTTACGCACGTTTCCTACATTTTTACATACGCCATATACATTTCTTTTGTCAGTGCGCTGGTGATTGCAAGTTGGAGCTTCGGGGTTCAAATCCTCCTTGAACGAGACACGGAAAGTAACCATTTATTTATATTAAGATATATGTACACAGAAGTCACGCTTGTTTTTTTAAAATATATATATATAAATTGCGTACTTGAACTTCCTTAACGAAATTCTTCTTACGTCGCTAGTGCAAAGACTATTGTTTTACTGCATTCTCGCTAAATCGGCGTTTTTTCTGTTTCTTTCTTTTGTACTGTCACTAACATTAAGACACGGTGACAATGCGTGACATTATAAATTCCTATTTCAAGATTTTGAAGCATAGGAGAATGATTGTAGCGAATTTGTGCTTTCAGTCGTGGCGTCAGAAAAGAAATGTGTAAGGTTACGTCTGTTAACGAAACTGTAGATTTTACAAGCAGTATATGCACCAGTTAAGTCGTTAAGAGGAGCCTTGGAGATGTTAAAGATGATAAACCAGTAAAACTTAAAAAAAAATTGCAAAACTCAGGGATTCAAATGTTCCTGTAATATAAAAAGCTATAGTGAATGTCTTGCGCGATTGGGGAGTAAAGACGAAAAGTGTACGTCTGGGTCAGGCCTATGATGTTGGAAGCGTTCGTAGTTTAGAAGTTCAAGCTCTTTTGAATGAATTTCCTTATGCAGTCTATGCACAATGTTACGCCTATCAGTTTAACCTAGAACTCTTATTTGTTCATCAGGATAACCAAAGGATTTTTTTTAACATTTTAAAAATATCCATAATTATTTTTCTTCACGCCCACTTTCAAGGTATTCAAATATCACATCATCTGAAATCTTCCGGTATACCGAGTTCTTCAACATTGCCTTGGTCATCTCACAGTCAAACTGTAACACCTGTATTGAAAAAATATTATGTAATTCAAAACTTTTCAAACTACGGCCTGCCACATTTTATTTTGATTAAATTGTAAAATTTACTAAGTAAATCATAGGGAATAATAATAAGATGCTTTTAAACGACCAATTAAAAACATAAAACTGACACACATAATGAAACTGAACATTTTCACTGTAATTAAAGATATGGGATTTATCCTAAAATCTTACAATAAGTGACATACATAAATAATTCACAGAATGTAAATAAACATTACAATTATGATTTATGAGATTTGTGTAACTGTAACTCTACAGTGACAACTGTTTGCAGTTGTGGATCAAGTTTACTAGTGGAAATTATCAGAAGTGACTTCAAATGATTATCAGTTCACTTGGACCTGTAATATTTTTTGTATATTTCATTTTTAAAAATGTTCTTTCATACAGATGAGTAGTTTCGAAAGTGAAAAGAATGTCAGGAAAAAAATTATGCAACTGATCAAACTATGTGAGTGGAAGACGTAAAATTCCAGGAAAAATGAACTTAAATATTTTACATTAAACATATCGCTACACTGCAAATCAATGATTAAAGTTCTGGGGAAAGAGCTTCTATATCGTCATTAAAAGAATTTTGAAAAATCTTGATGTTGTTTCCCATTGTATCAAAATCTTAAAATAAATAAATAAATAAATAAATAAAGCATCCAAAGCTTCAATTGTACAATCTGCTGAACATAGAGTCTAAGTTGACTGAATGTTTGTCAAGTATTAAAATACGTGAAACTATTTTTTTCAATTGGGATTGAAACAAAACAATTTTTTGACGGAAGGACTTAATGTGAGTTTATATATCAGGTATAAACTGTTTTTCTTGCAATTTTAAATTAAGGTCATTCACATCTTTAGTTAAATCTGTATGAAATTATAATTTACATATCCACTTATCGTTGTGTAATACAGCCAGAGGACGATTCTTTCCGTTCAAGAAAATTTCGATTATTGTTCGAATCTAAAAAACAAACAAAAAAAAGTAGTGTTATAACTTTCTCGCAGCTAAGCCGGTAAGTCATTTTCTTCAATCTCTTTAATAATTTCGCAAAATTGACGATGATTGAGCGTATGCGATCTGATATAATTAACAACTGACATGACTTCTTTAAAATTTCTGACATATCCAAGCATTTTCCGCACAAAAACTGTTGATGAGTGATGGATTGTACAATTGATGCTTTTAAAACACCGTCATTTTCTACAGCCTTTAATACGAGAACACATTTATTTTCTTTCAATTGAAGATCGTTTTTCTGAAGAGCAATTTCGTTAAAAATATCTTCTCCAGTGGTCATTCTGTGTATGCTAAGAATGTCATGAAGCTTTTTATACATTTCATAAATGTTATTTATTCCTCGAATAAAAGGTAACTTTTCCTTTCTCGTGGCTACACGGTTAGCTTCTGTATGTTTGGCGCGAGAGGCCCGGGTTCGATTCCCCGTGGAAGCTAATATGGTTCTGATTCCACATTAAGCTATGCATCCATGTCTCATATGTCTCCATGCTGAAAGAGACGCTCAAATCCAAGCCAACCAATCAACCTATAATTGATAGTTTTTGTTTTTGCTGAATCAGATTATTTACTCATTTATTCACTGTACAGTCAACGACAAAATTTCTCCCTGTTTAGTAAAATTTATTTTGGGAATAACGGTGGTATGCCTGGAACGTACAGATGTATTCGAATTATCCTTCCATTCTGAAGTTATTTACGAAACTATTTCATCAAACGAAAATAACTTTTGTCGCTGAATGTACATTTCAAAAATACACTACAAAGCAATCGATATATATGTTTGTCATCCAGTAACGGTGACAAACATAATTTTAACAGTGATAAAATGCTTTTAACAGTGACACATATACCTTGTAAATACATGCAATATGATGTAAAAATAGAAAAGGTAATCCGCACTTTCGTTCATTCGGCACTCTTCTTTGCAATTAAAAACAAAGGCTGGTATGGCCGGAAGTAGGGAAAATGAAATAATCATTTCGTACTTAAACTGAGTAAAACCAGAGTAACAAAGTTGGACGAATCCGGAACCTTTTAGTTCTGAGTCACACACTTGGAATTTTCTTATTTCCTCCTTTTTCTCTTCTTTTGATTAAGCATAGGACAACTTACTACGATTCAACTTAATGGTGGATAACTTGTCACCTAATTACATTAAACAGACGACATACCACAAATTCTTTGTCCGCTCGCTGAAGAACAACTCATCGCTTATTTTAGCCGATAAGACTGCCAGTGTTATTTTAAACAAACTCATTACACTGGTATATTTAGTCAGACTTCTTACAATCAAATTAAGTAGTAAAAAACATACTTGTATAAATTAGTTAACATCATGGAATATTCGTGCATTTCATGAAGAAAAGAGCATACTACCTAATATAGACAAAATGAGCTTCGTTAAGGAACAATTTTCTGTGAAGTTATAATCATTGTTTTATTTAAAAAAAATATGAAATGCCTCAATCGTTTGCCTTACGTCTATACTTTAGTGTTCACCTTGTCTTTAGCGAAACATACAGCTGCAATAAGCTTGATCTATAAAACGCAAAACCTTATGTTTCAATTTTATGAATTAGGTCTAGTATTTGCACTCCGTAAAAATTCTTTTTGGATCAAAAGATCCAATACATTTCAATCAAAGATTTTATTATATCTGGAGAACTACATAGAGGGTAACCGAACCCAAACTATCATTTAACTCACTATGATGTGATTATTCCGTAGACAATACGAACACACGATTTACGGGCCATTCAAAAATTCTGTGGCCCCTGATCCAAAACCTAATATTGGTCAAGATCGCAATCTTTTAATCCATTTTTCCCCTAAAATTCTTGCTGCTTTAATAGTTCAATACTCTTAATTTTCAGTGCCGATTATAGTGCAAATTTTCGGTAAATTTAGAATAATTAGCGGAAAATGAGCTATCATTTATTATTATTCAAATAAAATGGAAATTAGCTATTGATTTGTATTACAATAACAATTATTATTATTATTATTATTATTATTATTATTATTATTATTATTATTATTATTATTATTATTATTATTATTATTATTATTATTATTATTAATGATAAATCCTTGCTTATCGTTTTTCATTTGATTTTTTCTTTAAAAGATCAATAGCAAGGATATTCTATATTATACGAGTTCAACTGAATTAATCAATTTGGATCAAACTTGGTACGGTTGTAAAATTTGACATTTGTGAAAATAATTGTGTGCAGGCCTTTGGGTCCCCTGATGTAATATAAAAATCAAATGAAGGTTTTTTTTTTTTTTTTTTTTACGAGCATACGCAATTCACTACCGGTACCTTCAAAATAATCCATCCTTGTGTCACACTTAAATGAAATTTGACAATGAAGCACGGGGACTATAGTGGCTCAATGGTAGAGTGCTCACCTCTAGTGAGAAAAAGTGAACCACTTTGCACCTAAGTACATTTTGTACTGGAAAAACATGATGTGTGTGGATTTTCTTGGTGATTTCCCGTTTCCCTCCCAGTTTCTACATTCCATCATTTTATTCACCGTCTCTCTTAACCTTGGAGCAAAATCGTGGAACGTGGAACTAAAGAAATTAAGATAGGTACAACATATTTACCACTATTATTTTTGTAATTTAAAATTGAATTTTATAAGTAAATTTACAATGTCATTAGGTTTTAGCATTTTTAATAGGAAAAGAAACAGTATTTCCGTAGATATTGACAGTAAAAGATTAGAATTTGAGATCAATTGACTCTGGAAAAAGTTTACATGAGCAGGGCACCAAATTTAGTTGTAGTTCTTTTCAAGAGTGTAGGAATTTTCTTGCAATAATTTCGACCTCTTCAGAAAGGAGAGTTTCTTCCTTCAAGTTTACATAATATGTATATGTAACGATTTAGTACACAAATACTTTGTCAAACTCTATTAATCTGGAAATCTTCCACAGCTTATTTTTAAATTTATTTGATAGAACTCTTTTACTAAATTTTCACTACCATTCCTATTTTCGCAAAAATTACTATCATTTTCTATATGGGAGGTGACAAGCTGTTCATATCCTTATTTAACAACAGAAATTTACTTTATTCCAAAACTGAAACCATTCGTTTAATGTAGGGTTGTCAAAGTATGACGTAAACGGATCATATTGAATTTCGATTCCGATTGTGAATTTCCCGAAGAAAACGATTCCTGGCGGGGAACCAAAAGGTTTTCTGATAAAAACGGCTTTACGGTAGATAACGAAATCAATTTTTCGAGAACATCAATTCTGGTCCAAGAATTGAAATTGATTTTCTGAGAAAATCGGTTTCGGTCCTAGTACCGAAATCAATATTGAAGTGGAAGCGAAATTAGAGACAAAAGAAAATAGGATTTGTATCGAAACTGCTTAGATGGTTTCGTCGAGTTTTTATTTCAAAGTTGCTTTAACATTGTTTGCACCTTGTAACATAACTTAGCTAACGATGTTTGCAAATGATGATATCAAGATGTATTTCTGTTTTCTTATCACATTTTGTTTTTCAGTTTTATGAACAAAGCCGATATTTCGAAATGTATTTCGGTTCTCTTCCTGAAGCACACGATTTAAAACGTTTATTTAGGTTCCAGGCCCGGAACTGGAACCGGAACCATTTTCGGTTCTATTACCGTTAACAACCCTAGTTTTGTGCTTCACAGTTATGTCATGTAGCCTCAATGATGAAAATATTAATGAATGATAAAATAGTTTGAAAGGAAATGGGATAATCTTAAAAAAAAACGTGGGATACAGTACGAACTCATTTAGCAATTGGCTAAAATCGAACCACGATCCTTTAAACTAGAGATCAGCTTTCTACCGCTAAGTCACCTCAACCTGTACTTAAAATTAAAATACGTGTGTGTGTTAAAAACGAACCTGTATCTGGTAAAGTAAATACAATTCTTAAATAAACTCAGAATACCTACGTTATTTTATTGATTTTTCACTTTTTTATTTTAAAAAAATGTTCCTCTATATCAAGGTTTCTCAACCTGAGAGTCACGAAGATAAGTGGAAGAGATAAATGTAATTAGAATCTAATAACGGAAAATAGTTTTAAATATTATTTTGAATTTTGTTCTGATAGGCATATTTTTATTTTTATACATACTGTTAAGAATAACAAAAGATAGGTCTACTGAACATTTTCAACAGGTGCAGAGTTGTTTAAAAATCTATTTAAATGAAAAAGAGGTACGATATGAAACTAATGAGAACTGCATATTGAAATACCAGAAAAATACAAATGCATCAAAACCTGCATACTGTAAAATTGAAAGCGAATGAGATACCTAAGCATGGTGTAATTTCACTAGTGCGACAGTGTCAGGTTCAATCTTCGTGACGCACATTATCAAGTCATTTTCAACTGTTAAGCAAGTTCTTGTCTTTGTTTTAATGGTTACCATGGAAGAAAAAAACATTTTCGTACAGGTATGATGTAGCAAATGAAATTATTACTTTTAAAACAGCAAATACCAGACTAGGATATTCTTCTCTTCTATTCAGCCAGAACTTGTCCAAGTCTTCGTTACAGAAAACCAATTGCAAGGACTTGTCGGTTTTAATCCATTCGCTTGTAGGGAAGTTACTGTATCCACTATATACAAGAAATTGATTCTACTATTATAGAAATAGATGGATATCGTAAGATCACCAAAATAGGTATATTAAAAATCCCACACAAGCTTATTACAAACCAGAAATTATAAGGGGGTCGCTGGCAAGAGAATGTGATAAAATGGGGTCGTGTTATGAATTAGGTTGAGAATCACTGCTTTATAGTTGATAGTAAAGATAGGGCTTAATAAAAAATTAGCTTAAATTCAAAATCATAGAAGCAACTCAATGCTATTTAGGAAAGAAAGGCACAACCAATTATTATAGTTACACATATTATTTGTCCTCGGAGAAACAAATGTGCACAGATATTTGCTTCTACGTTACTCACTACACAAGTACGACAATGTCAAACTTCTAAATTTAGATTCACACACACACACACACACACAGATGCACATATATTCAGTTTTAGATTACATGCAAGAATGGACAAGAGAGGGGGCGAGGGTAGGTGCAGGTTTCTTTTCTTTTTTCTTATTTCTTTTCTGTACTTTTTCTTTTTGGTCGTCACATATACTGACCTCCGCCAAGTTTGTTTGCAAGTGTTTCTTAGTCATACACGAGAGACACCTGAGGTGAACAAATGAGATAAAGTTGGCATCACTGGTTGCCGGTAGAGACTGATGACTCCACTATAAAATGGAGCATTCATTAAAACTGTCGCGCTCTCTTTGCTTGTATCTTTCGTCGGCATCTTTATCTGCACGAAGAATTGCAGTTACATTGGAATGTCGGAATTTAAACACACACACGCACACAAAACACGCAGTTCTTACTGTAGCTCATTTTATACGCACTACACATTCACATACACAATATAAATATACAGAGAGAAAGAGAGGAGAGAGAAAGAGAGGAGAGAGAAAGAGTGCGGTACTGCAGACATCACATGAAATCTCAATGATTCAAGAAGACTATGACCTACTCAAGATGGTGTTTTCTTATATTAAGGTACACAAAGAGGTATTAGTCGTTGAAAAACAAATCATCTCTGATTAATTTCAGCAGATTTACGCAAAAAGGTACACAATAGCAATTATTAATTATTATTATTACTTAACATAAAATTGACTAACCCCGGCCCCACCTTTGAATGACCAGTAACTTATTAACTAGAGGTATTTACATCCTTACTAAGCTAGTCAATATATGCCTCCGTGCAGGGGTGCCAAACCTTCTCGAGAACTTGGGCGTTATCAACCCTATTTACCATTCTCTACCCTAAATTTACAATTTCTTACCAAAATTTAAAATTTCCCATAAAATTTACCTTTCTACCCCCAAATTTACCACGCTGCCACCCAAAATTACCGTTCTTCATTAATTGTATCATTTCAAGGAAAAATTATGTCCCTCTGCCCAAATATTCTCATACCAACCTGCATCGTAAAACCTGCCTGTGTGTACGGTACCCTTGCATCCATGTTTGGTTTTGTTATCATCGGATGATTTGTGTAGATTATGTGTGATATAAATTGTCCTTGCTGTTATTATTATGATTATTCATCAGAAGTACTCATTCTCTGCACTAACCGAATAGTATGCAATCTGTAACACAACTGAGTGGTGTGGGTTGTCTCACTTGAAGGGCTTTTCAGATACTCTATATACTTAGTGAACCTGTAGAACGTGTGACTGCTAATTCCTTCTCAGTTGAAAATCGAAAAGCGGCTTCGTACGCGATTAGATCTAATGAAAGATCTATCGGTGTGCAAAATTTGGTGGCTCTAGGATACATTTCTATGTAAAAATCTGATGGCACACACACTATACATCCTTTTATATATTATTATTGTTATTATTATTACTATATTTGAGAGAAATTAAATGCGGAACAAAAATAATATACATTTTGGTGTATGTGCCTTTGTAATAAAATCACATTCAAATTCCCTTTTTTATATCATAAATCGCCGAAACTAACGAGTACAACTAAAACTAAGTCACGTAATATTAAACGACAGTGAAAGCTATGGCCGAACAAATCACCTTTGAATGGTTGTGCTGTTAGTGTCTTGTTTTTGTTTTTTATCATTACTTCTAGCTTGGTATACCAGAGTTCGATACCTCTTAAGGACCTGCGAAAATCATCATCATTGGTATTCTGTTATGTGCTGCAATTAAGAAGTTTCCAAGCTCCATGGTCTTCGGCTGTAGCATCCTTTGTCCTCTCCCTCTCTTTCCTGCCACCATACCTTCTATCACGTCCTTCATGATAGAGTTCGTAATCAGTCATGTACCGAACAGTATCTCTTCTTCTTTTCAATTACATATAGCATTATTCTTTTCTTCCCCATCATTTCTAACACCCTCTCGTTTGTTTTCTGCTCGAGTCAGCTAATTCTATCAATTCTTCTCCAATCCAACCGACAATTCAACAGCGTCCAACCTTTTTTCATCGCTTTTCCGTAATGTATATCTTTCTACCCCACAATACAATACTCCACACGAAGCATTTTATGAGTCTTTTTCTCAACTCTTTATTCAAGGACCCACAAAATAGACTTTTCTTCCTCGTAAATGTTTCTTTTGCCATACTCATACTTACTTTTATTTCACGTTCGCATTTCATATCATCACTAATAATACTATCCAGGTATAGGAAACTTGCAACCACTTCTGTTTTCTTATCAGTACTTCTATATTTGATACCGACCTCTTCATTCCAATCACCATTGCTTTTATCTTTCTAACATTTATTTTCATCTCATATTCTACACAGCAATTCCGCAAGATTTCTAACATCTTATTGATTTTCTTTCCAGATTCCGCAACAAGCCCCGTATCATCTACAAACAGTATACATCTAATCATTCTACCTCTTATGGAAATGCCATCTTCATTACGCAGGCTCGTTCTCACTATCTCTTCTAGACAGATATTAAATAGTGTTGACAAGAGAACTCATCTATGTCAAACTTCGCTTTCGATTGCACTTTCCTCTGTCATTTCTTCCCCTACTCTGACACTTACTTGTTTTATCACATTTTAGTTTCTTATGAGTCTTCGTTCTTTCCATTTCAACCCAAACTTCCTTAGAACGCCAAACAATAGGTCCAGTTCACATTGTCAAAAGTATTTTCTAGATCTATAATTAAACATCTTTTCCCCTTTTTCTATAAGCCTTTCACCGATTAGTATTAATAAGCCAATTACATCTACTGTGCGCTTACTTCTCCTGAACCCAAACTTTTCTTTTTCTCTTTCGTACATCATTCTGTTCACCATTTGAAACAATTCTCGCTGCATGAGATATAAAACTAATAGTTCTATAGTCTTCACATCTTTTAGGTTCTATTTCTTAGCCAACAGTATCATGGTCGTCTTGAAAAAACTGTTTGACCACTCTTCTGTTTCATGCATTTCATTTCAGTGCCAGAACAAGTCTTTCTTGCTCTTGTCTCCCATATTCTTAATGAATTCTATTGGTACACTATCTAGTCTGATTGTCTTTCCATTCCTTATCTCGAACAAAGCTTTTTTCGAACTCACGGAAAAGAATATTAAATCCTTTATCATCCTCGCATGCTTCATATTCTACTTCAACATCTAGACAACGCGGTCTCATAAAAGTCCTCAACATATTCTTTCCATCTTCCTAAGACTTCACTCGCTTACTCACACCTTCCCATTCTTATTTTCTACTGCCATCGTAATATACCCTTGCTTCCTCAAACAGTTCCATAGATTTCACCCCTTTTTACATTTCCTTATATTTTCCAGCTCTTTCTGACTCTTCTGTTTTCATTTTCTTTGTATAATTCTTTTCTTACTCTGTCTGTTTTCCTAATTTACCGATCTTTCTGCCCTCTTTTGTATTAACGCCCTTCTTTACCTCATTTTCTGAAACACTGTTCCGAAATCCATTGTTTCTTAGCCATTTTGTCTTCTCGGTAACTTACTATTTCTTCTATAGTCTACAGTACGCAAATTTTAATATGCTTCTACCCTTTGTAACTGTCCTTTCATCGTTTGAATACATTCCTATGAAATTTACTTACTCGTTTTACAACTTTTCAGTTTTCAACTTCTTGTTGCCTACTTTTCTTCTAGCTACATTGTTCAGTCGAATATTCATTTCGGCCAGCAAAGGTTACGATCAGAAAAAAATATTTGTCCCAAGAAGAGCCTGCGTTCTTCAATCTATTCCGAAACCTGTCCAGAATCATAACATAGTTTGTTTGATATCTTCGGTTGATTAATTGATTTTGAATTTAACATCCTTTCAGCAGCAAGGCTATATGAGACGTGGATCTACTGATTAACGTGGAATCCGAACCACATGAGCTCCCGCTGAAAATCGAACCCGGGTCTCTCACACCTTGATACCTTCGGCTATCTATTATTGAAGTCTTCGGCGAAGACTTTTATGTATATTTTCTTTTGTGCTGATTGAATCAAGTGTTCCCAATTACTAGTGAATTCTGTCTATAGAAATTGACCAATCCCTTTCTCCTTTCATTTCTTTCACCTAAACCATATTTGCCTACAGCACTATCTTCTTGTCAGTCACAAATAACTGCATTGAAATCTCCCATTACAATTACACATGTACTCCTCTTCTTTCTGTCTACAACATCTTTGATTTCCTAATAATTTTCTTCTACTTCTTCAGTTATATACATAGTCAGTGTGTAGGTCTGTATTATCACTAGATCCATTTTTTCTTTTAAATCTTAACACCATAACTCTATCATCAACAAATTCTACTTTCACAATACTCTCTTCTAAGCACTTACCAAGAATTATTGCCACACCAATGTAACCGCTTTTTTCATTATCTGAGTAAAACATTCTATATGTTTCGCTTCTCAACTCCCCATTGCCATCTCATCTAATTTACAAATTCGTACGAAGTCAATATTATTTTGTTTCATTCCTTCTTTAAGTTTCTATTTTTCCTTCCCGTAACATAGTACGTACGTTCCATGTCAGTATTGTGAACATTTTGCTCTTGCTTATTTTCCCTCTCTAGTGATCTTCTCCTCACTGTTGCTCCCTGCATCCAATAGTCCTTGCCAAGACATTTCCCTTCTGGAGATCCGAATGAAAGAATATTTTACCTAACTATATTTTGATCTGCGAGAGACCATTGTACTGTACATACGTGCTCTTTCTGCGGTCAGCAAACTATAGGAAAATGAGTGGTGGGTTCCCGTGTATTCCACTCTTCAGTATCCTAGCCGTTCAAGTAATTCTACAATGCGATAATTAGAAGACAGAAAGGAGTCAGTTTTTAACGTGGTACGGAATTTTATATATATTACATGATAACATTAAAACAAAGATTTTTTCTACGAAATATTATAATAGCGACACACATTTTTAACAAGCGTACTGGACATATAGAAAGAACATAGCTGCTTCAAATTTCAGAAATACTCTGAGTAAATTCTTAGATAATTTTCACAAATTATCTCGCAAATTTCGAAGAAAATAATTTAAAGTAATGGATAGTTTATGTAATTTTCTGATAGGTATGTTAAACATGTATGTCTCAATTGCATGTAACATTTTATAGAATGCTTTATTGTCATCAAGTTTTTATACAATCTTCTGATAGATCAAGTTTTTATACTTTGATTATGCTATCTTCTGATAGATATAGTAAATATGTATGCTTCAATTATATATAACATTTTGTAGAATGTTTTATTATCAAGCTCTGAAGAATATACCGAGTTTATGAACGTAGAAAATTTGCTACAAGATACAATTTGAGGCTTTCCTATCTCAAAAATGTGCTGTGGTGATGTCTCGTTTTGGACAAGTAAGTGTGTTTGTTTCTATTAGGAGAGCTCTGTTTTCGTCTTATCTCGTGGACAACCCTGAAAGACAGAATTTCCTGTTAACATGAGTTCCGAACCATGACTCGTTTAATGAGTGTACAGACATTATACCAAATCAACATATACCAGACCGACTTGCCTTTAAAGTAGCTGGAATACAGGACCTCACTAACAGCCTTAACACTAATCATGGTAAGCTGAGCTATGGCCTTACGTGATTTACGGTTTAAACTTACATATAAGCCAAGAATACAACATTATATTTTCTCGTCAGTAAATTTCAACAGCTTTTGTATTTTCCTCGCAATATGACTTACTGAATATTCTTACATACAGTGATTCTACAGTAAATTTTACAAAAGTTTAAAAAATGCTGAAATGAAAGCAGATTTCGAATCCAAAGAGGCATCTTTTTCCCTCTATTAGTATGTAAAGAGAAATTTAAGAAATTTCTTTCTCTTTTGTCGAAAGTAACAAAGTGGTAAACAGCAGAAGGGAGAATATTGACTGACACTAGCTCTGACAAGCGGGCAAAAGTGACTGGACTGAGTGATGTTTTACTCTGCTTTCTACTGTTTTCTTTTTCTTTCTTTCTTCAAATTCCTCAACTTTTGTTTGGTTGTTTCTTGCGGCTCTTTTGCGGCAAGAGTTGATGGTTAGGGATTCGTCAAAGACATAGCCAACCATCAATACACGAGATAGAGAGAGAGGGAGAGAAAGACCCATTCGGACGGATACGGTATTTGCCTTCCTTGCAATGCGAAACGTATTTCCCTCTCTCGTTCTCCTCCTCCTTCATCTGAGCTTTCTTGCATTCGTTCTCCAATACTCTTCTCCTATCTCTCATTTTCTCTCTCTCTTACTTTTTCGTTCTTCAGAAGAGAGAGAGCTTCCAAAATCCTAACCACTTCACCATCTTCGAAATCCTTCTGAAAACCAGATTCCGCAAATTCCTATTGCCTTTTAAAAACAGACTTCCTTCCCCGTCCTTTCTCTTCCCTTATCTTCCTTTACTTACCCCAGCCATTTCCCTCTTTTTTTTTCTTTCGGAACAAAAAAAAAAGTTTTGTTGTTTGCTCCGATTCACATTCCTTTTTCTCCAATCTAACTTTTATCTATTTCTATTTTCTTTGTTTTTATCCACAACTCTTTCATTTTTCTTTTCTTTAAAAAAAATCGTCAATCGAACAAGAAATTTCAATTCTATGATTTTGAGGTTTTGTTCGTTTTCCTCCCTCTTCGGATTCTTTCTTCCTTTAAAAAATAGTTTGTCTATCCTTCTACACACTTTACTCTTCTTTCCAAAACTGTCAATAAAGAAGCCGCACCAACTGGTCGAAACAATAGAATTTTCTGCAAACAGTCATATATACATATAAGTGTAGAGGGAATTTTTTTCTGCCTGTAGTTTTATCTTCATTTTTTCTTCTTCTTTCCAACCCTTCCATCTTTTTGTTTGTAGACCTTATTTTAACTCTCTTCCTTATTTTGCCATCCAAAAGGAAAGCGGATAAAAGGCGTCAGTACCTTTTTTTATATGCACAAAACTTGATGAAAAATATTGGATTATTAATTATTGTAATAGGCTTTACGAACGTATAGACTTGTTCAAAAGTTATATTTTATCAATGAACAACTAAAGGTTGGGATGTTTCTAAAGGAAAGGCAAATGAGTGATGATAGACAAATTGGTGAAATGAGAAAGTGGGAGGAAACGGGAAAAAGAAACGGACACGATGTTGCCCACTACAAACTTACTTGGCCGGGAATCGAACAAGAGACCCCACGTACCAGAGATAAGCGTTTTACCATGAGCCACCGCGCCCCCTCCCCAGTCTATTTTTTTTAACAATGAGTCTGATAATAATTATGCTTTAGAAGTTTGGGTACCAACCCGGTCATGGGGTATGAATGTACTATTAAAGGCGTATCCGAGCTAGTTCTTATGCTTCAATTGGAAGCTTACTACTATAGGTTTGAAACTGTACCAGAATCGAACGCTGTAATCACCATCTCAAACAAAGGAGATACTACAATGCGTTTTGAAAAATTCAAAATTTAATACAGTTACGTATATATATATTGGTCAGTATACGTAGCCTACATACATGAAGGGCACGGCGGTTCTGTGGTAGAGCGGTCACCTCTGACGCGAGGATTTCCTGTTCGATCCTTATCTACATGAGTTTGTGATGGACAACATCGAGTCCTTAAATTCTTTCGGGACGCCATTTCCTCCAAAATTCTCATTCCACCAATTACTTTATCATTATTTACTTTCATGAAACATTAAATCATGTGTCTTTTTTAGAATATGATCATAGGACATTATATACAATGTGTATATATATAAATGTTGAAAGCAAAGCAATAAGAAGACCAGTACGTCAAAATAACGTCAGAACATTGCGACAGGGTCTATGCTTAAATTTCCAGAGATGAAAGGTGCGACTAAACTCCTTAAATAGACGAGTAAAATATTTGCTATTTAGCTCTCTCGCAAGGCAAATGTATGAGGCAATACACGTCTCGTCGTTATTATTAATGATAGGTCACTCCGGTTTTAAAGCCGCTGACAACAACACGCTACACACCCTTAGTGAGGCTGAAGGGGTGGTCTCAATATTTCAGACTAACACTTGCCAGCTTAATATTCCCCCCCTTCCTCTTCATCTCGGTCCCTTTCGTCTCTTAATGCCTCTGTCGCTGGAACTATTCGAAAAGCGATGATGAAGGGCCTTAAGTCCAGGTACGACGATAAACATCAATTATAGAACACACTGGTAGGGTGCGGAAAGAGCGGTGCTAGGAGACACGAGAGTTAAAAAAAAAATGGAGCTTCACTTGGATTATGAAGCTTCTGCCTTTATTAATCTTATTGGCCATCCCCGATACGCGTGACTTCGTTTACCAAATATGTATAATCTATCGACTTACATAAACTTTTGGCTCCTATACGGTAAACGGATATGTGAGTACTTAGTATCTGTGTTTCGTTATCGGATATCCCGAGTTCGATTCTCGTAGTTAGCTAACTTAATCGTTATCTAGTTTTTCCTGTCGTACAGGGAGTTTCTCTAAATATTATTAAACTATTTTCTAATCACTTTCAAAAATTCTTTTCATCTTTTAATTGTTACAGTACTAAATTTTTCTAACGTTTTGTTTCGAATGTTGTTCATACACAGTTTGAGTTCATGTGGCTGTCAAGACTACTTTTACGCTTGAGTGATGTGTGGTCAGCACATCACCTTCTATCGCCGTTATATTTGGATTCCTAGACCGTAGTTTGTTACTTCTTCATTCAAATAGTTCCCCAGTTGCTTCACGTCGCTGGATCAACATGGAAAATCCCGCGCTTCCACCTGGGAACAAAGTTACTATGAAAAGCGGAATGATACCAAAATTGATTCACCCATATTACGAAACTAATAAAGACATTAGAATTGTTAATATTTAAGAAACTTGGCAACGGGTGGCTACAAAACAACTTTTAAAAAAAAGAAAGAAAAATCAAATTTCAAATCAACTCTTATCCGGAGGGGACTTGTGAACACATTGTCCTTTACGAGGAGAACGTCACTTACTGTGCACACTTCCTTACCTTGATATTCTCTATTGTTTGTATTGTTTCGTAACTTAGTAATTTAGGTTTCGTAACTTAGATTGTTTTGTGTTTTGTAACTTATTAGTATTTGATAGTTTAGTATGAAAAAGTAAGGGGGAAATCAAAATGATCTTTACTAATAAATTGTATAATTCATCTCGGAAGTAAGAAGAATTAATAACTTGGTCCTAGCTAGTACAAGAGTTTAATTTGTAGTTACATAATCAGAATTTACATGATAATTTTAAAAAAATGAAATATGAAAGAACGAAATCAATTTCTGAAAGCCTATCTTCTGGAAAACATCCGCAGTGTTATGACATTCTCATTTAAATACTTTACATTAAAAAAAAAAAAAAAAAAATACAAGAGAAACTTTACAAAATGAGAGTTGCAGAAGCTTGGAGTTTCAAGTTTAGTTTAACTACGTCTTAGACCAGTCAATGAGTTTGTACTCTAGCTTCAAACTTCGATTGCCAACTAACTTCTGACTAACTTGACTAACTTGCTTGTTTATAGTTGAAATTTGTGGTTTCACCTGTGTGTTTCTTTTTGTTTCCAATTTCTTATTTTTGAATGCTTTCGCTTTCACTTTGTTAATTCTGAATTTTTAGGAAGTCAGATAGTTTATTTTCATTTCAGAAAATCTACTAATTTTCTTCACTAAAAATCTCATATTTTTTTAAAAAAAAAATAACAATACACCTAACAGTATTATAGTAGATACTGCTACTTAATTTATTTTGGCGGTCAATTTTCAGTACCTGGCATTTCGCGTCATGATCTTATCTTTGTTTGCTATTCTATTAAGACTCCCAAATTCAAGCCTAAAGTTGTTTTATACAGAGATTTAGCCAACATTAACAATGAAGCACTCTTGCGTGATGCTGCGTTATTGCCTTGGCATCTAATAAGTTCTTTTCCTTCTGTGGATGACCAACTATCTTATTTCAATGAGTTAATATTTTATCTTCTGAACATTCATGCCCCCTTGAGAGAAAAACGTGTTTCTCGTTCTCCTTCGCCCTGGATTACAGATGAAATTCGAAGTTTAATGGCTTGTCGCGACAGAGCGTATAGTAAATTTAAGAAAGCACGTAAATTGAATCTACCCAACTTAAATGACAAATTTGAGGAATATAGGATCCTTAGAAATAGATGTAATCAAGCAGTGCGTAATGCGAAATTAAAATTTTCCTACACCCTGTTTGAGAACAAGAATCCCTCCCATCTTTGGAGAAATTTGAAGCTACTTGGCATTCGTAGCAGCAAAAGAGTCCAGCCGGATGTAGCTGCTCCTTTCTCTGCTGATTATCTTAACAATTATTTCTGTAGAATTGATAGTTCTAGCTCACAGATAAATGCAAGATCTGATAATACAGGACAAATCCCTAATTTTGAAGAAAATGTTTTCTCTTTCACTTGTGTTACCCCACATGATGTAATGAAAGCGATTAAGAGGATAAAATCTACTGCTATAGGTGCTGATGAAATAAGCATAACATTGATCAAGAAAATATTACCATTCGTCCTCTCCCCAATTACCAATTTATTTAATCTTTCCCTTACTACCGGAACATTCCCAGTCTTGTGGAAGACAGCACGAGTCCTGCCTCTCCCTAAGACTAAGGATGTCCGATCTGCAGAAGACTTAAGGCCTATTTCAATATTACCTGCCCTATCTAAAGCTCTTGAATATATTGTAAGTGATCAAATATGTGAGCACCTTCGAACTTATAACCTTTTAGATACTTTTCAATCCGGGTTTCGTAAACATTGCAGCACTTCTACAGCCCTTACTAGTATTACTGATGATATACGTTCTGCTTTAGACAAGAGAGAGATAACCATACTTACCTTACTGGATTATAGCAAAGCATTCCAGTCAGTAAACCATGACATTTTGCTACAGAAACTTGTACAAAAATTTAGTTTCTCTACTTCAGCTGCTAAGTGGGTCCAAAATTACTTATGCGACCGAAAACAGTATGTGGTGGTTGCCAACTTAGTTTCTGGTCAGCGTAACCTTCCTTGTGGGGTTCCTCAAAGTAGTGTTTTAGGGCCTCTTCTTTTCTGCCTTTATATTAATGACTTAGCACAATCTCTAAAACACTGTAAGTATCACATGTATGCGGACGATGTTCAATTGTATCTATCTTCTTCACCAAAGCAAATAGATACTTGTATAACAAAGATGAACGAAGACTTGAGTAATTTGGCTAAATGGTCAGCAAATAATTGTTTGATTATAAATCCAGTCAAATCAAAGTCAATTTTAATTACTTCCAAACGTGCAACGACGTTAATAGATGCTTCACTTGTTCCCAATATAACTTTAGAAGGCGTAAATATTCCCTTCTCTTCCTCTGTGAAAAATCTTGGCGTCATACTTAACAAATATTTAACTTGGTCCGATCAAATTAACGCATCATGCAAGAAGGCTTTTGGATTCCTCCAAATCATTTATAATTTCAACGTGTCGTGATTGGAATACTTTGCCAACCTCGGTACGTGAGTCAAAATCTTTAGCATCTTTTAAAAGAGCAGTTTATAATTTATTGTTATCGAAGCAGGGTTGAATGGACACAGAGACAGA
The DNA here is from genome assembly GCF_964235325.1 of Thermobia domestica. Taxonomy (NCBI): domain Eukaryota; kingdom Metazoa; phylum Arthropoda; class Insecta; order Zygentoma; family Lepismatidae; genus Thermobia; species Thermobia domestica. The sequence continues at coordinate 81,795,831 of NC_137461.1, forward strand.
AGAGCCAATAGAGAAGCTTGTCATAAAGATATGAAACTCAACACTTATTACATATTATAACATGTATGTACTTTCGTGTAGCAGTATATTATATTTGTGTGTGTGTGTGTGTTCAAGTGACAGTCTGTTTCTTGTGTGTTTTTTTTACTTTCTAACTTTTTTTTCTTTTGCTATTGTTAGCTATATCCTTTGATTTTTCAATTTTGTGTCATGTTTAGGTGGTAGATAAGGCTACATATAGCCTTAACCTCGACATGTAAAATAAGTTTATATATATATATATATATATATATATATATATATATATATATATATATATATATATATATATATATACCATCTTCCTATCTCGTTTTTAATAGTTTTTGGGAAAAGTCTACCGAAGACACAACAAAAATACACTACGAAAAATTACAAATGGACACTAAGCATACAACACCTACATACTCGAGCTCAAACATATATTCGCATACTTGCTAATATAAAATGAAAGAGCGAAGTGGGCAGGGTATACCAAGTAGGATAGATCAAAACAAATGCTGGCACTTTTTAACGAGGATATTTATTAAATGGACTAGGATCAATTATGAGTTAAGTTTTCTGTAGAACCTTTACCCTGAGAAATGTAACTATTCTAAAGCCGCCGATATTTTGCGTAAAGAAGACGATAAACAACACAAGTTAGTGATTATGACACCTGTGAGTTTCGTTTCATATTGTAGTACTACGGTAAACTTCCATACTATAATATTTCAATATTGAAACCGGATATGATAGATGTACTACAGCGTGACAAAAAAGCCACGCAACAAATGCAGCATTTATGTCCAGGCGACAGGTGATAGAATTTGGGGCAAGAAAGTAGCAGTAGAGTACCACGATCTTGCATCGTTTGGCCTAATCCTCGTTTCGCCTAACCAATTATCTGACATTTATATGGCAGATGAATGATAAGATTTGGGTCCGCCATTTTAGGCGAAATATTATCCTCGTTTTGCCAAATCCTCGTTTTGCCTAAAATGGCGGACTATAAAAAATCGCGGAAGTAAGACTGGAGGTAAATTTCGAAAGATTATTCCCTACTATATGAAGAACTGAGAAATATTTTATTTCCCCACAACTAATTTGTAGTACTAGCATTTGCTTTAGGGAAAATGCTTCGATATTAGTGTTATGGTTATTTTTCCTTTCCATTTTGAGAACATTAACATTCGATATACTAACGCCCTCATAGAATCTATAGTGGCTATATTTCAGATGAGAGAAAAACAAGTTACACATACTTTATTCTCTATTATTAATTTCGTTTAAAGGTGAGTGTTTTAGTTTGCAGTTTGTTTCCAAATATCTGATATTGTCAAATGGTACTGCTAATAGGCGTCTTAAAGGAAATATAGTTTGCATGAGTATTACGAAAATATGGATCTTATATTTCTGTTTCCTACTAATGTGGATGCAGAAGTTATATTATTGTAGGTTTTGCTGGTTTTTCAGAGGATTTCATTCCAATTTCAATGCTTTTTTAAAACTGTTAATCCATTATAAGAGATCCTATTGTGATTCTATATTGTTTTATTTAATATGAAATTTGTGAACATTTTGAGCTAGATCTGACAAGAGATACCTAAATTAATTCATAAAAATGGACAACTGTGATTGAAATGAGTGATTTGGACAAATAGCTCTACTGGCAAGTTGATCTTTGCATAATTCCATAATCCAAATATCTCAAAAAAAAAAAAAAAAAATGTGTTACTAGGGGGTGCGGTGATTCAGTGGTAGAGCTTTCACCTCCGGTGCTTGGGGTCCCTGGTTCGATCCCAGCTCGCGCTGTGTGGGCTTTGTGGTGGACAAACACCGTGCTCGTGGGTTTTCTCGGAGTTTTCCCGTTTTCCTTCCACTTTCTCCATTCCACCATTTCACTCATCTCTCATCATCACCGTCTCTTTTAGCCAAACCGGCATAACTGTGGGACGTAAAACTTAAAGATGTCAATGTGTTACTAACAAAGAAAAATAAAAATACATTTGAATACTAAGTAACCATTTACCAATAGCTAATGAAAATATGTTAAGGAAATAAAATTGTATAAACAAAAAATATATATAAGTATTCCTAGACATTCCCTTCAAATATCGTGGACAGGCATTCGCACAATCACATATAAGGATTTGTTTACAATTTCCAGTCTTGGAAAATCAGAAGCAAGTATTGGTTTACATCTTTCAGGCTTGTCTATCATGTATTCAAGTAACTGTTCTTTTACTTTTCTATAAATAATCCTTATATTTGCGTTTAAATCTTAATTATTGTTCTTAGGATTTATGAAAAAGATTTGTTATATATTATTATTGTATAAATCGTTATTTAAAATAATATTAAGTTTCAAAGCAATAGTATCAATGACTGATGATACTATTATTATTTTATTTTCTTATTTGGATGCATGTTTAAATGAATCCCAAGGTGAAGTCCGGGTAGGAAAATTTTTGTCCACGAGCATTCACATCGAAAATGGCCTGAAACAAGGAGATGCGTTGTCGCCATTATTATTCAACTTTGTTCTAGAATACGCTATAAGGAAAATCAAAGATAGCAACCAGGGCCTAGAGTTGAACGGTATTCACCAGGTTATGGCATATGCTGATGATGTATATATAATAGGGGAACAATAGAAAGAAATGCAGAGATCTTATTAAAAGCTTGCAGAGACATGGGTTTAGAAGTAAATGCATAGAAAACTAGATACATGAAAATGACTCGGGACCGTAATACGGCAAATTATGTATGCCTTAAAATATTAAATAATACTTTTGATAAAGTGGATAGTTTGAAATATCTAGGATCAATATTAACAGATGAAAATCATATTCACGAAGAAATTAAGTGTCGATTAAAAGTAGGGAATTCGTGTTATTATTCAGTTCAAAATCTCTTGTCGTCGCGAATTCTGTCGAGGAATTTGAAGCTTAAAATATATAAAACGACAATCATACCTGTTGTTCTATTGCAAAACAAGGTCGCTTACTCTGAGAGAAGAACGTAGACTGAAAGTATTTGAGAACAAGATCCTGAAACGAATATTCGGACTCAAGAGGAACGGAAATGGGGAATGATGGAAACTTCATGACGAGGAATTACATAATTCATATGGTTTACGAAACATTGTTAGGGTCATCAAGTTTAGGAGGCACAGGAGGGTAGGTCATGTAGCTAGGATGGAAGAAAGTAGAAATGCTTTCAGTCTTGACTGGAAGACCAATCGGGAAAAGACCATTAGACGCAGATGGGAGGATAATATTAAGATGGATCTCGCAGAGATAGGAATACAAAGTAGAAACTGGATCCAGTTGGCTAAGGATAGTGGTCGGTGGAGAGCTTTTGTGAACGCGGCATTGAACGTCCGAGTTCCATAAGCCATAGAGTTAGTTAGTTTCTTATTTGGATGCCATGTCGTATTGCATTCATTTAGAATGTTACATGATTGAAATGCTAAGTTGTGTTTTACTTGTTTACTTTTAATGCAAACTTTATTTTTTAGTTACTCATTTTACATAAAATTTTGAAAAATAAAAGTAACGTTCATTCTGAAAAAAATAATAGGTTTCTCATTTTCCTTTCAACATTTCTGAGAATTCACTATTGAAAATAAGCGTACCATTTTTTTTTCTTTTGGTTTAAATTCGTTTTTATGCTCCAAGGCTAAGAGAGGCGGTGATGATGACAATGAACGAAACTGGTGGGGTGAAGAAAGTGGATGGAAACGAATGAAGACCAAGATGACCCTTACTCAAAATTTGTAACGTACACTTGAACATGGTATTTCATTCGATTCAAACATATCTGCTATTTGTGTAATTATTTAGTCATATGATGTTCTGTTATAGATTTTTTTTTGTAGCAAGTGAATTTCATATGATACTGAAATGTTTCCCAGTACAGTATTTGCTCAAATCTTAGAAATGTTCTGAAGTACATTAAGGTCAGATGTGCAAGAACATATCTGAAAGAAGCTCAAGATAAACAAGTATTCTTTATACTCTAGCAGTTTTTTTGTACGTCTCAGCTTCGTTTATAGTTTTGTCGTCTCAATACATTACAACTTGAATTTTCCCAAAGCACTTAATCAACTAGTTTTTTATTTGCATTGGTGAAATTATAACTTTTGAATTCAAATTTCACTCGTTTGACATACTACCGGAACTTCCATAGCATAAGTCTCTGATTAAGATTGCTACGTCTCGGAGATGATGTAAAAACTGAACAAATTTTAATGATACTAGTTAAGGATAATCCGGAGTTGAAGACATGCATAATACAATCAAATTTAACTGTATAATAGTGAATCTAACATTCTTATTTGCATAGTAGTGATCTTTTTGTCTCCCGGGCGGACTCACTCTCTCTCTGATACAGATACACACACACACATTATATATACGGACATGGTAAACATAAAGGAGTTTTGCTAATCCTAACTGCTTGAAAATATTGACCGCGGGTTAATATAATATCAATATTCATAAATTTATTTAATAAATGTGCCATTTTTATTGTTTGTCGTTTGCGCAACATGTAGGCTACATTTCCTGATAATTTTGTTTTCATATACAGTTTGTTATAATTTCATTTGTATTTCTTTATGTCATATAGGTCCATAAGCTTCTCATGTATTCTGGTTTGAAACAAGGACGTTATTATGTTTAAAATCATATTTTAAACTGTTCAAAATGTTTAAAACATGTATTTTTTCGTGTGTGTTTTAAAACATCTTTAACACGTATCAATATTAATTTAAAAATTTGCATTTCTTTCTAGGAAATTTTCTTTTGTAATTTCCCTCTACTTGAATTTCCGTGATTTTTTTTTTATTGTCCGCCATTTTAGGCGTAACGAGGATTAGGCCAAACGAGGATCCTTTTTCGCCTAAAATGGCGGACTGAAATCTTATAATTTATCTGTCATAAAGGTGTCAGATAATTGGTTAGGCGAAACGAGGATTAGGCAAAACGGGCGACACGGAGTACCACAGCACCGTGGTGTACACACTGGAGATTTTTTTAACTCTAGAAGAGTACATAAGAGCTTGAGTTATGAGAGCACCACGACACACTATGGAAAGGAACATACTGGGAAGGCATCTCTAAATAAATCAACCATTAAACATCTATACTATAAATTCAATAAAACATGAAACTTGCCAGACCTCACCAAAAGTGACAGACCAATGGTTTTTACCGAGGACAAATTGATGGATACCAGTGAAGCAATGAAGAAGAGGCAACAGAATTTCACTATGAGTGTTTCTTTAAATATAATTAATCGTAGGGAAGGCGCTTTGTCTTTCGCCATCCAAATGATTTCGATGGCTAGTTACTATGACCACGCCCAATTATTGTCTAATAACTAAATAATGAACAACCATTATAACATCAATATTTATTTTTCTGATATGTCACAAAAAACCTTTGGCTTAATACTTCTACTCTTGGGCCATATAATCTATATTAAAAATAAAAACAAGAACTCTTTCTCGCTATTTATTATCGTGTTTTTGCTATGATGATGAATATTGAAACCAGAAATTATAGAAATTTGTGTTACTTCCGGTTTTTATGTAAGGATTAAGGTAAAGATGGAAATATTCTTGGGCTGCACTTCTATACCAGATAATAATTCCTCGTTATCTCTTTTACTGTCTTTGTTGATACTTATCGATAGACAAACATATGGACGGACGAACAGTACCGTTCTCTTTCTATATTTATGTATAATATATAGTAAAAAAAATCTTAAAATATTTTGCGGAACGATAACATGAGAAGAAATAGCAAAAATGTCCAAACTTCTATACATATTGTCAGATACACACACATATATATATGTACTTGGAATTGAACTCGTAATCATGTGCACCACAAGTGAATCTTTCTCCAATATTAAGCTTTCATAGTGTTTCCATACAATGCAGACTAAAGACTTCATAATGTGTGAATGCCAGACATCTCGCCAGTCAGTAAACATTTGGAAAAATCCTTGAGTTTGGATTTGGAGAAGACATGATCTGCATTTACCTTTGGAGGGACAGAATTCGTTGGCCACCCTTCAGGCCTGCGAATCCATTAGACCTAGAATAAACAAAACTCTTTTCCCGACTCTTATTTTTTCTTCGAGTTTTCGCTCTCTCTTAAAACGATCTGTTTGGAATTCCTTGCCCAAGTTTACTGAAGGGATAAGTGGTGGATTTTCGAATATCCAATGCACATAGTTCTTCGGCAGCAGGTCTTCGCTAACAGGTTACATCTACACCATCAAACCTTTTCTCTTGTCTCTTTGATGGATTCTTTGAATCAATGCGCAACAGTGTTGCTACTTCGTTCCCTTTCTATTATAACCTATTTCATCTTAAACGTAGTACATCAAAAAAAAAAAAAAATACTTCTCACTTTATAATATCTGTTTTGTTTTGACTTTTCGTCAGTCGTTTATTTAGTCCCAAACTCACTTAACACATAGACAAGATCCAAAATGATGAGTCAAATCTTGCTTAATTAACGGACACGTGTAACTCGGACTTACATATAATACCACGAATATTACATTATTGGTCTTACGGAAAGTCTAACCAAATATTTCAAGAAAAATATCAAATAAAATTTTTAGATTTACGTCTAGCGAGTATATCTTGTAGGTTAAAGGAGACGGTTAAATAATAAAAGCGGATTGTTATGATTTGAAATAATTATTGGAACGGTAATGCGGAAGAAAATGGTAGAACCTCGAGAAAACCCGCGAACACGATGTTACTCACTATAAACTCACATGACTGGCATCGAACTAGCGATCCCACGCACTAAAAATAAGCGCTCTATCACTGAGCCACTTTCTTTCCCCCAAAATATTCCAAGTGCACCCAAATATTCCATAAAAGGAAGCAAATGCAGCCAGAATTTTTGTCTGAACGAAGACAATTAAAGTTCAATTTCACAATCATAGATGCTGGTCGATAATAAATTAAACTAATTCATAATTCTACATGAAGCCTTAAATATTATATAAAATAAATTTTAAATAATAAAGAGCACAACTATGAAGTATGTTATAGTTATGATGAAATTAAATTTGTTAACATATAGTAATATTCATTTTTGTTTCGTATACACCCCTGTTGGCAATTAAATTTTTTTTTTGTTAAAAGGGCGTATGTGCAATAAAAAAAGTTTCAGGAAATGACAAAAAATTGTTTTCTCACGAGACGGTTTGGTTTATGAAGAGAATAAAAATGCCTTATACTTATAACATGTTTCAAGAAACACACGTCCTTTTAACACAAATTGTTACATCTACCTCTAAGGTACTCATTTCTTTTCTTTTTTTTTTTTTTTAAAAGTTAAAATTGTGAAAAATGCAACATATGCCCTTTTAACAGAAAAGATTCAATTTATATCATTATCTCATCTTAGATGTAGGTAAAACTAGAATTCGTGTTTGGTACACTCCTGTTTTGTCTACAACTCTGTTGGAAATTTATATAATTAATTTTAGTTCATGTTAGTGGTAACTGAATTTATATTCGGCAAATTTCCGTTTCGCCTACTGCCCTCCTGGCAATCTCTCTCTCTCTCTCTCTCTCTCTCTCTATATATATATATATATATATATATATATATATATATATATATATATATATATATCTTATCTTAAATGTATATATATATATATATATATATATATATATATATATATATATATATATATATATATATATCTTATCTTAAATGTAGGAGAATCAGAAATGCCTTTTCAGCCTATTCCTGTTTCGCATATAGCCTTGATTATTATTTCTAACTCATCTTAGATGTAGCTAAAACAGAAAATTCTGTTTGACACATTCCTGTTTCGTATAGGCGATTTATATCATCAATTCTAGTTCATCTTAACTGTAAGTGAAACAGGAATTCATGTTTTGCAATATTCCTGTTCTGTCTATTTGTCCGGGAGATGGGTACTTATAATCCTAAGAGTGTTTATTATTATTATTATTATTATTATTATTATTATTATTATTATTATTATTATTATTATTATTATTATTATTATTATTATTATTATTATTATTATACTTTGTTATATCCAAGCTCTGTCATTCAGTTTCCACATGAAAAAAAAACATTCCATATACCATAAACTGAAACAGAATTTACTCAATTTCTGGCCCGCTAACACTGCAAACAATTATTTATCGATATTAGCAATATTGGCTAATAAAATATTCAAAGTAAAAGGAAGGAAGGTAGTAAAACACACTTATGATGAAAAAAGAAAGAACATCTATCAACACTTTCATTACAAGAAATAAGCATCTTCTATCTGCAATAATGTCTCTCATTGCAGATGCTTATGACAAATACACGATACAACACACATACTACATGTAGTCAGTGTCGATATACGAGTAAAATACATTCATTACAATACAGTTAGTTACTAACCCCCATCTTTACAGGAATTGAATCGTTTACAGCATTAAGCAACAAAACTAAGTCATGGTTTGCAATGCAAAGTAAACTTTTTAATGAACTATATTATTCTCATTTAGAACTAACCAAAACAAAGAATTTGTTTACCTTCGAGAATACATTTTTAATTAGTTATTGTTAATTCTGTGATTGTTAATGGGTTATCCACCGGACAACGCAAACATTCTATGAAAACAATAAATAAATAAATAAATAAATAAATAAATAAAAGTACTACATTAAACGAAAAAGCAATACTTTAAAGAAATTAGCATAAATAATAATTATTATTATGATACTCGGACATCACCGACAACGTTTGGGGGTTATTTCTGACACCAAGACAAGACAAAAAGCATAGACAAACACAAATGCTTCCATTCGAAATTATAGGTTGCCGAAGACATGAAAAATAAACTTTAAAGATCTATAGCTTCAAAACTATGGAACCTACCGTAGTCGGGTCAAGTACTCACAAAGCAATTTTTATAGAGGGAGTTTGGCTACGGGAATATAATTTGAAGTACTCACCAACTACCTCTATAAAAGTTGTTGCGGAAGTACCAGAGGATTCTGAAACATGAATATTTGGATACGGCACATACTAGTCCCTAAGTGAAGTCTTGACCCGACTACAGTAGGTCCCATAGTTTTAAAGCTATTGACGCTTAAAGTTTTTTTTTTTCATGTTTTCGTCAGCCTATAACTCCAAAAGGAAGCATTTATGCACCCAGATTGGTATACTTTTTGTCTTATCTTGGTGTCAGGGATCATCTCCCAAACGTTGTCGGTGTTATTTTGAAACACTCTGTATAAACTTATTGAAATTTTCACAACAGCTTAAATGTCCATTTCAACTTACTATAAAATTCTAAATTTTAACACATGAAAATAGGTAACGAACAGAAATATACTTTGAAGATTATTTTAAGTGGACTCTGTTTTATTGGAACTCTACTTTAGAATATGAAAAAGTATTAAAGAATAATTTTTAGAATATTACGTATCCGTATACAAGAACATTAGGCAAAACAAAAATAGACCAAACAGATTTTCCTATTTCGTACATCTGAAATGAGAAAACGATAATGATGTAAATTGCGGGCAGTACTGTAGGAAAAATAGGGATATCCAAACAGTGGCGGATCTAGGCTGGGGACAGGGGCCTAGGCCCCCCAGTTTTTTGAGTCTCAAAAAAATTTAAGCTATTATTTATATATTTTTGAAAATTTATAGTAAACATGATATACCTATCATAGTCTGGGTTCTGACAACCTCCCCCAGATTTTACCTTATAGATCCGCCTCTGTATCCAGGTAGGAGGGATGCGCAAATTACATTGGTTGATCCAAGACATTATGCCACACTATTGCTTTATCCTGGATTTCAAATTTAATTGTTTTATTCTTATTCAAGCTAATTCTAAGAAATATTCTATAGTTATGAAATTTTCAGTCTACTAAATATTACAATATTGCTTTGAAGAAGTTGCAAAAATCTGCAAGGAACGAACTGCATTGTACCAAGTTCTTTAAAACCTAAACAAAACACTCAATCAGGAAACATTTTAGATTAGTTGAAATTATGGTCTTAAAGAACGCGTCTAGTGATTACAGTATTTGATACAGTTGAGATATTGATCTCCTTGCTTAATATGAGCAATTTATTTATATATAAATCTAATGGTAATTATTGCTTACTATCTTGAATAGCGTCGCGTTGTCTCGTGATGGAAAACTCGGATAAAGAAATAATGAGCTATGATACCAAAGGCCAGAAATCAATACAATACATTGGAAATCAATACACTGCTCACACCAGGGCCGCCCACAGGGGGGATGTATGGCGCAAGCTGCGCCATTGAGAAAAATTTTGGGGGGGATTTTACTCTACTTTCGAACTAGCAATTTTACTGTCGGAATAGCATAAAACACGATTTTGAGAAGCTAATTTTCAAAAATTTTCCGGGGTGAACCCCCGTACCCCCTGCTTCGATACTCGATGAATGAAGTACCGAGCAAATAGCCGTATGAAAGAAAAGGTTGGTTCGTTTTAAGAGAGAAGGGAGGGATGAATGGCGCAAGGTGTGCCACCGAGAAAAAAATTGGGGGGAATAAAAAAAATGGGGAACAATTTTACTCTAATGTCGAATAAGTAATTTTGCTGTCGTCAGAATAACATTGGAACACGTTGCGATTTTTTTTTTAATCTTGAGAATGAATCCCCCTACCCCCTGCTTAGAAACTATGAATGAAGTACCGCGCAAGTTGCTATATGAAAGGATGGGCTGGTCGGTTTATCGCTTTGTGTAGTACTATCAAAATTACTGCTGCACTGGGCATTTGTTTTTAGAGGACTTGAGTTTTGAGGAGGGAAGAGATTATTAGTTTTGGGGGAGTGCGCCATCAGCTTTGGGGGGGATGGGCACCCCTGGCTCACACATACTATTATATTAAACATAAGTTAGAAATCTTCACGAAATGTAGTGTCATAGTTCAATTATAGTTAAAATTAATAGTAATACCACGAACTTAACGTATTAGCGAAGTTTCCAAACGCAAAACCTAAGACATAGTAGATCCATTTCTTTAAGGAGTTTCCCTGTATTTAGCTTAAAAGAAGTTAGTGCAATAAACCTCATATAAAAGCTTCTGTTAAGTGTTAAATTATACAACACTAGGAAATATGTATGTCCAAAAAAAGTTGGATATGTTCAGGAGTGGCAAAAGTGTTTTTTCGGTGATTGTTCCTCTGTGATATTTGCTGCTCAAGATTATTCTAAACCTGGCAAGGCAATATTTGATTTGATATCGGTCTCTTTACAAGAAGAAAACAAATGCACTTTCATGGAGGAATGGAGCTTTGTCGATGATGCTTGCTTCACTCCAAAAATTCTTACAAATTTGTAATTTTTACTTGTTTGTTCGTTTGTTTGGTACAATTTCAATTTTATTGAATATGATGGTTGTTTGAAAGCAATATATTAATTTCTGGAAAAATACGACATAAAATATGTCGCTATTAATTTTCGTTCATTTGATTTTCTTTCCTTTCTTTCTTTTTGGTAGGGAGGAGTGGCTTAAAGACGTTCTTGAAATTAAAATAAAACGTGATGGTGTTAGAAATCTTAAAGTTTAATGAAATCATAATGTAAGGTTTTTAAGTTTTCGTTTTGAACTATTCTTAAAAAGAAGCCGAAACTAAATAAACAAAAATAATAAACATACCAGGATCTCCAATGTGGACCGATCTAAGTTTCTGTGAAGAGTTTGAAAATCTATTTTGAGAAACTTGTTGGAAAACTATCTTGTGTACTTGCTTTTATGAGATTTACAATAGAGAAATTCTATCTTGTTTTCACAATTTTTTAAAAGCAAATCTGAAGCAGAATTTCGGACAAACAAGTTAAAATATTCACAAACCTGTGGCGTGGAAACGACATTCCATCGTTTCCTAATACACTTAAACCTTATTTAATACGCTTATCAGTTCGTAGCTAACATTTCATAAACTATTTACATGTCAAAGAGTCGACGTTTCCACAGCCATAAATAAATAAATGAAAATAAGTCTGCACTTACAGTTTTGACAGCTAATTCTCTTCCGTAGGAAAATGTGTATGTTTTGCTTACCTATAAAGAAAGATAAAATATAAATTAACTTTAAAAAATAATTAAAACACAAACAGGTTATTCAACATATGTTTATCACCCTCAATCATAACTGAAAATATTTAAAATAATAATATTCAGTATTGATTGATTGATTGATTAAATATAATCACAGTGGCGTAGTCCGTAAGGCATCAATTTACCAACTGGGAGGGACAGGTTCGATTCTTGGTTTGGACGGATTCTTTTCTCGTTCTATGCTTGTTTCACTGCGGCCCAGGGGTTAATAGAGCTTCTGTAAAAATGAGCTCCTGAGGGAGGCCGGAGAGTGTACCTCCAGTGTATGCAGAAGTCTGGAAAGTGTGAAGCTTTATATTCACTGAGCTCTTGGGCCTCCTTTTACCTATCAACATGTACCAGCGAGGTCAATTTTCACTAGAATGGTTAACAAACAACATAATAGCAACAAAGGCAAAAGAAAGAACATGTAAGGCGGTAAGGGCATACGAGGGTGTTTCCAAAAGCTTCCGGCTTGATACTAAAAATATCACGCAATTGGTAATTAGCCTTTCATGATATATGGCACCATCTATGGAAGAAATGCTGTATCAGTTTCAACCTTCTAGCTATGTAAGTACGTTGGAGATGGTCATTTGAACCAGTCGCTGTCCATCGAGCTAGTATACTGCATGGCAACGCTAGAGTCCACAGGAGTATTGTTCCCAACGCTAAAGTGTTAAATCTGGATAACAATTGTGTGGACTGGAGCATTGTCATGCAGCATGATTCAAAACACTACCTCCAACGAACTGACACATCTGGACTGTTGAAAGTGGTACATTATGTCTTCCATAGATGACACTATATGCTATGAACAACTTACGAGGTGTGTTCAAAAAGAAACCGAACATCTGCTGTAACTTCTTTGTTGCTCATTGTACAACATTTTAAGTACTGTCCTCCTCAAAGTAGTCTCCTCTACTGTCAATACACCGTTCCCAACGTTCCTGTCATTTTTGGAAAGCCTTCTGAAACGAATTTTCTGGGATGGTGCACATGTCTCTTGTCGCATTGTCCTGAATCTCCTCTATGGTTTGGAAACGACATTCTTTCAAAGTGATTTTATGTTTGAGAAACAGAAAAAATATATTGAGGCTAGATAAGGAGAATAGGGTGGATGGGACACAACGGGAGTCTGGTGTTTGCTAGATAACTGCGGATGAGGAGCGAAGTGCGTTGGAGAGAATGAGCGAGCGAGCGAGCGAGCGAGAGAGAGAGAGAGAGAGAGAGAGAGAGAGTCATATTGTTGTACGTTATTATTCTCCATTGCTCTACTATCACACATTAGACCTACTATTTTATTTCATTATTTATTCATTGTTGTAACTTAATAATGATACAATGACAGCAATTTACTGAAAGATCTTACCATTTAAGTACAAATTTTGTAGAAATTCTTGACAGCCATGTATTATTGAATGGCTCGTATCGATGAAAATGGAATATTTGGTTGGGCAAAAGTGCTTTTTTTTTTTTTTTTTAATAAACACTTGTATGAGCAAGCTGAAGAATTATTTTATTCGCATTTGTTAAACACAACATTTCTGCAATTGTATGTTAAAAAAAAGAAAAGAAAACTAACAAATCTTCAACTGTCACCTTATTTGCATACATGCTCTACTAACAAAACAATTCCTTGACAAAATTCTATTCGAGACAGCTAATACCTATGTTTAGGACTAAAAACAAATGTATCTTGTCTTGTGAACCAAAGATTCTTGTGAAGAACTAGTCGTTTACCAGTAAAGTGATCATTTGCACTGACGGATGAACGTAAGAAATGGGTAAAATGCAACAGCAGCTCTATTCGCGGGGGGCCAAGTGCAACCAACCACTGTTAAGTTGATTTTTAAATGCTGGAAAGATGTTGTCGGTGAGGCGAGGAAGCAAAGACACATTCGACAAGATTAGATCCTTTGAAGGTGTGTAGGGAACCGTGGAATCGCTGGCTTTGCGGGCATCTGGGGAATCCCTCTTTTGTATTCTTCTTCCCGTCGTTCCTACATTCTTTAGGAGTCTTCGCAATGAATCACTGCACTCTTTTACTTCTATTGTTGGACTGGTCAAGAAATCAGTTAATTAGCAAAAGTCTGACGAACAAAAGTACATTTAAAACCCCAACTGTTTGTTGTATAGATTTATTGTTTCACAAGTTGGATATTTAAGATTTGGCACTATACCATAACACATGGTTAGAGCAACGTTCTACAAATATGGCAGTATAATGAGATCACGGAGCATAGATTTGCGAACTGTTTGGTCATTCCCTACTTCACAAAACTATTAAGTTTCTCTGCTGAAAAACAATTCTTCTTCATTGATTTTTCCACTAATACTTTATTATAAGTACACACAACATAGTTAAATAACTGTCCCATCATTCTACTTTCTAATGCCTCAAATTAATATAATAATAATTATTAATAACCAATATTTTGTTCCAAATAGCGATGGTCTATATCTCGGGAACCAACGACCTACATATCACATTTCATATGTGAAGTAAGTTTGTCAAGGACTAATGACATGACAAGTTTGGCCATTTGCGTCATCGATCTTTTTTTTTTAAATTTCACTAAGTCTAGTCATCAAATTTGTTGGTCCACTGCTCAAAAGTCAAAATCATGATATTTTGCACGCATATTTAAGCTCATTTAAGCCGTATCATCATGCCAAGTTTGGTCAAGATTGGATACGTTTCGTCGATCGCACACGACATATATAATATCCTTCTGATGACTTATTTCTTCTTTCTTTCTTTCTTTCCTTTCTTATTTTTAGAAAAAATCAATTGAAAGACGAGAATATCTGTAATAATACACAATGTTTCAGAGAGACTTCCTTCATGTTACAATGATAATGCTTATTTTCACGACTGTTACATTACACAACATCGGAAACATTACAATCATGTTCCTTTAAGTTATTCTGATAAATATTATTTATTTATTAATGAACTCCCAGTTTCAAATCAAACCGTCACTTAAGCCAGAAACATTATATATACGTGTATATTAATGTTTAGGGCAACAATTTCCAATTGGCTGATGTATGACGTAGAAGCACACATTTACAATCTAACAAGCAGCAGAGAGAAATACAATGAGGAAAGGAGAGAAGGGGACGAAGTAGGAGAATGGAATAAATAAGTGTTGGCGGTGTACATGTAGTTATGAATCTACGAATAGTATGATTGTAAAACTATCGTCTAGGTTATCGATGCACTTGTTTGCCTGTCACTACTGTTTTTTTTTTTAATCAACGTCAGCTTATATGCCAGCCCCTTTCCTCTCCGTTGGTTCACTGTGAAGGGAAGCAACAAACTTTGACGTCACAGAGGTTTCTGTTGGAAGTTACTGGTCGAGGGTCCTTTTTGTCTGGGTTTGATTTTAGCACTAGACAGGAAAACTAAATAAAACTAGAAAAAGGTCTTAGAATGGCTGGTAGCAGAATTTAAACCCAGGAGTATGCAATCACGAAGTAAAGACGCTAACTATCAACGCTAGTGATGATTGATGAATTAATAATTAATCGAGATCATATTTAATCATATCAACAATAGACTGAACAAACAAGACATAAGCGAATTTCTGATGTAAGAATTGAGCGAGAAAATCCTACTTTCCGTCACTACGGTGAAAGAGTTGGGCAGTAGTTTAAATCGTCCCTCTCTAATAAAAATCAGATAGAAATTTTTATATATATATATATATATATATATATATATATATATATATATATATATATATATATATATATAATAAATTATATGCTATACTATGATACAGTTTTCAATCACCATTTCTCAAAGATCTGATCCATCAGATCATCGTTTTCCAAGTACACGTACATAATAACAGATATCAGTGTTCATGAACCAGGACCAAATTAATTAGGAAAGAACAAACTTTCTTTAGTTTACCCTTTAATCAAAAAGTTCGTGGTCGCTGTGGCGAAAAGTGAAATCCAAACTTTGCAGCACTGACGAGATGACGTCTGATGTTGACATTTCTGTCAACCATCGTGTTCACTGTGTATGAGTTAAATTGGGAAGCATTGCTGAAGAAGCTGCTCAAGAAATTTGCTCCGCATCATCTACAGCATCTTGAACAACATCATTCAGAATTTGGTCTTCATACTTCAAATAATGTCGCAGAAATTAATGCTAAAATGTGGAACAGTTATTCGGTCACTATACCGGTATATTCCTGAAACGTATGATCGATCGTAATCATTTCATTTTAAAGCCAAGTGCAAAATTTAGTCTCAGTAGATAAATACATCTAGAAGTAGTTTCATCAGGAATGAATGAGAGTTGATGCTAACTGATTGGACAGTTTTTCGGCCACAGTTACTCAAGCACATGATCGATCACAGTTATTTTGTATAGAAATCATTTACACCATGATGGTCAATAAAGATCAAATCATCTTTGAAACAAATACTTTCCGCACAAATGAAGACAAAGGAAAAAGAAACATCTCGAAGAAAATATAATTTAGCCCAAGGCGTTGTATTCAAATTGTTCTTGCTACGGATCAGTATGTTTATAAGTATCATTGTTATTCATTAACAAATTTAAATATCTTATTTAACATGTTATTGCATTATCTATTTCGTTAAGGCATTTATTTTAAAACTAAACAGTGTACCATATAAACGACTAATACATTTTCAAATATATAGCCTTTACAAATGTGGTCTCGCAGATCGTTTTTATCCCTTATCTGCTCAAAATGTGTTCTTTTACCTATTTCTCCTTGAAGTGTACGTTATCACAACTACAGGAAGATAAAATTAATTTTCCGAACTTTATTAACTACTTAACAAAGATGACACTGAGGAATCCTTATTTCATACAGAAATGTGCAGCATATGATTGTCCGAAAACCATTATGTTCAAGCAGAAAGTATTGCTTTTTGTGAGAAAATTATATTCCTCTCTTAGTCACTCATAACGAAAATGTTGTGATGAGTAGAAGCAATAATGTTTGGATTTGATGGTATGTGAGCTAAAAACGATTTATGTATTAGCACTATATTTTGAGACTATTTTGTTAGAATACTTGATACAATAAATTCTAGGTTTTATACATGCCGAGAGAAACCAAATTCAGAAACTCCGGGTGTGCAAAGCTGCAGAACATAGTGCCCATTGTCACTAGCCGAGCTCGGTTACCAAATAAGGCGATTGCTATTCCTTAGACCCTTAGACATGGGCTACATGTCAACCAAATTTGCTTCAGATCCGTTTAGTAGTTACCGAGAAATAAAGTACCACATATACACAAATATATATATATATATATATATATATATATATATATATATATATATATATATATATATATACACGCTTCGAGTTAAACTATAAGCACTAGCATGTTACGCCGGGAGTTAATATGGATGTGAAGTAGGTGAATGTCCAAAACTTATGATATTTGAATATGTAAAATGTGTTAAGTTCGTGTACATCATGAAAAAGTATTAAGAGCCTGCCTTACTAAAAATAATACAAAATTTACCATTTTTCTTTTGCTTGTTTATTCATAAGTGAAAGAAGATAATGAAATGCAACTTACCACAATCATAGATAGTATTATTCCACAAAGAAAATATGAACTTGATGAATGTTGAGTGTTACCATTCATAGAAATTACAGTGTTGACAGAATAACAACGCCCCTAAAATCGAAGTTAAGGCAGCGACTAGAGGAACGAACTCAACTGCATTTAGTTATGTATCATGTTTTGGTTTCCAGTGAACTATTTTTTAAATAATAGTTGTATTTAATTTGTAATAAACAAAACAGTTTTAACATACAGTTATTAAAATTAATAAATAAAGTTATTTAAAAAGTAGTTCACCGCCTCTTTCGCCCCCACTCCAACACCTTCTTATCCTCATAAGAATGAGAGGTGAATTTGGATTTAAACTGCATCTGGCGTACAACTGTTCATCTCATCGATTCCGAAAACTATGAATTGGACGCAAATATCGGTCGTTAGCAATTATTTATACACATAACACCTTATCTACTCCTTCTTATCCCATACCAAAAATTATAAATGTAATTTAAGTTCCTCGGGAAATCTAAGGTTGATAATTAGGCCAACTTTCATTTTGATTGGTTTAGTAGTTACTATGTGATGAAGTAACACACAAATCACATTCGCTTTTACATTGCGAAAGATCGCCAAGCCAGAGATGTATAAATCTCGAGCCTGGCTGTTCGGCTCAATCGGAATCGAGCTCAATAAATGGATAGCGTGCAGAGCACAAAACCGAGAGAGCGCAAGCATTAGTGACGTTGGCAAGTGAGTGTGAGCCGCACTCAGAGCAACAAGAACGAGCTCTTGGTAAGTGCGAGTCTCATTGAAGATAGCGAGCCCAAAGTTGAGCGAGTTCGAGCCTCGTTAAGATTAGTGAGCGTGAGCCTTAGCGCGTGTGAACCTGAGTAAGGGTCGATTCCATGGCCACCTGTAGTTCAAGGTAGAATCAGTCTCTCTTTCTAATTAGTGTATAAATTTCCTCATTAGTACTTTAAAGAGACAGATTAAAAGGAAACTCTGTATTCTTTTCTTCTATTAAAAATGCTCACAACTTTACAGCAGCAATCTCTGAAAAAAGACAGGGCTAGGAAATTTCTAAATAAAGACATATTTTATTAATTTTTTCCGCAAATAAATTTCTCGTGAAACGATTTCTTCGTATAAGCAATTGAGCTTTTATAGGTTGTTTTACATCGTCTGTCTTTCCTTCTTCTTCCTCTCTTCTCTCGGCTGTACCTTTTTTTCTGTTATTTTTCTTTCACGTCCTCTTCGTTTACCCATCGTCTATTTCTTTTTTTTTATTTTCTCCTTTCTTTTCTTAAGGGCTCTATCGAACTTTATATATTTGTTGTCAAAAGCTCTTTTCTTCCGTCCGCATACAGCCACTGAAAAACTGTCATCGGGTTTATATTGAGACCGGAACAAAACCGTTTAAGAGTTAAAGAAGGTTGGGGGAAAATATCCTTCGAAAAAGGGAAAAAGATTGAAAAAAACCGAATCGCTTTTCGGGTTGTAATCGTACGAGACTTGTAGTACGGTGGTGGTGATAGTAAAAAGACGCCGGTGATTCTTTCCGATTTCTGTGCAGAAAACCATTCAACAAGTTACCCTCCGATTCACCCCGTAGCTATCGATTCTGCTCGTTTTCTGCTCTCATCTCATACCATACTCTCTCTCTCTCGTTCGCTTTCCCCATCCCACTTTTGCATTCCGTTCCACCTACGTTTTTTTCCTTTTTATTCTGGTCGTCGTCTCCCCCTTCTCCAATTGAACTATTCAATGTTTCCACCTTGCGTAAAATGTTACATTTAATTGTGCTCCATTCAGTTTTATGAGTAAAAAAAAAAAAAAAAAAAAAAAAAAAAAAAAAAAAAAAAAAAAAAAAGATACGCAAAAATAATGTTGAAACTAAACTGATCTTTTCCCCCCTTTAGTTTTACAATGTGAAATAACAAAATCAGTGCAGAGCAATAAAAATATGTTTCTGTAAAGTCAAAAGCTTCCACGTACAATGACCTCAGCTAAAATCTTCAGCTCAACGTAGCAGTTTTTCCTACAATGCCTAATATCGTTCCGTTTTTAATACTATTCCTCAACTATAGTTTCTTTTGCTCTCACTCTCTTTATTTTCCCACTGTACCATCTATCACGTTCCTCATCATAAGAGTTTCTTTTCAGCTTCTATCTCAACCAGTTTCTTCTCTTCTTTTTAGTTACATTTACACTTATTATTTTCTCTCTCTTACTATTCTTCCTCATATTCGTTTCCCGTCCAACCCAGCAAAATTCTCCAATTTTCTCCACACTCATATTTCGAATTCAAGTATCTTTTCATTACTTCTGTGTAGTGCGCCCATGTTTCTGTCCCACACAGTACCTACAATATTAAACACAAAACCTTTCATAAGATTTTTTTCCATAACTCTATATTCAAAGACAAAAAAAAAAAAAAAAAAACCTTTTTTCTTCCTAAATGTTTGTTGCGCCTTTCTTATCTTTTTAAAATTCGTATTCGCATTTAACGTCTTAACTAGTAATACTAC
Organism: Thermobia domestica; assembly: GCF_964235325.1. Classification (NCBI taxonomy): domain Eukaryota; kingdom Metazoa; phylum Arthropoda; class Insecta; order Zygentoma; family Lepismatidae; genus Thermobia; species Thermobia domestica. The sequence goes on from NC_137461.1 coordinate 81,816,116, forward strand.
TGATTAAAGATTAATAGTAGCAGAAAATAGTAGTAGTAATAGTAGTAATAGCAGCAGCAATAGCAGTTCTTCTTAATTTCACTTTATTCATTCCAGTCAATTAGATACGTTTTGGATCTTTTGCCATCACTTTACGCACTAATGGCTACCTTCCTATAATCCAGCAATAATTCTATAGTTCTTAATACTGTATACCTCCATTTCTTAATAAAAACTATCTTGGGGAGGTTCTGCATTATAATAATTATGTAGAGATTTTGTTTACATGTAAAAAGCTTCCTCCTTTAAGTAACAACTATCGAGACCAACGTTAGACAAAATGAAGAAAGGATATGAAAATAAGCAAGATGAATACGAAAACTCTGAAGTACTGGAAGAAAGATGAAGTAAATTGTAGATGAAGTAAGAAAACTGAAGACGTAAAGCAAACCAAAATAATAGAACCTGTTTGGGAAGCTTTATATCTAGAAACCAGACCAGCCTCTATATTTACATTCCATTCAAGGAGAGAATGGACTCTAGCGTTAGTTAATTTTTGCAATGGGCTTTCTGCAAGGTTTTGGCAAATAAATATTGCCTACTCTTGCTGCAGTTTCACAAGGTAGCCAGAAAACCGTGCATGGGAGATGGCCGTAAATTATCCCAGTTCTTCGCGTTCCTTATGTTCATCATTTTTGGCATAGTAATAATGTATTTTGCTCTCCTTCAAGTTCTTTAGTATCAGTCCTGAAAATGGCCATTGTAATGCCGTCATTCTTAAAATTCATCATTCTTCTTTTGTTGCTAAGGGTGCGTCATCCATTGATGATTAAGTGTTCTTTGTTCGGAAGTTTATGCCGCTCTGGAAGAAGATAGTACTCAAAGTTTCTTCTTGAAATCTTTTGGCTGATAGAGAACGATAGAACTGAAAAGAGCTTTAAGCTACACTCAGCACACTCTAGCCAATAAGCTTTCTCTTGTTATCTGTAGCCAATGAATAACAGTGCCACGTGGGTCTTTCACCTCTCACGTAATCGGTTTCTTCGAAGACTTTCTGCTTTTGCAAAATTATTCAAATTTCGAATCATTATGCTCCTGGTTCATGCACTAATGAACTTCGTTATTTGTTTGTCCGAGAGAGAAGGCGAGCACTTGATGTAATTTGGCAATGTATACATATATTCAAATTAATTGACACATATTTACAAGGTGTCTACAAGCTATTAATAGCAAGAATTGTCTGCTATATTCAAGACATGGAAAGAAATATGATTGTCTATGAAGAAGCAGGAATTAGCGTGAGTGTAGTTTAAGATAACACAAATATACAAAACTTTTACAGAAAGAACAGACATGGGCATTGAAGAGACGTCAATTGAGTGGATTGAAGGTTAAGATATCTTTTCAGTACCAATGTTATTAAGCTTTGTGAGACATGGGTAAACAGCTTAACGTTAGAAGAACTTCCGACGGGAATCGATCCCCACACCAAAGTCGTTATATCCTAACCGCACACCCACGTGAAAATTTATTGGCATCGAAGAAGATAATAAAAGCAACAAAGATTGACTTAGATGTTTGTGGAGCATCGTTGTCTACGGATATAGAAACATAAACACCTCAAACGCTAGAAAGAAAATCTAAAGCGTTCAAGGTAAGGTGCCAGAAAAGAAAGCTACGCGTACTCTGAAAGACCGGAGATGACAGATATGTATTGAAAGAAGCAGACCAATAACAGATACGTAGACCCATTAAAAGAAGCAGACAAAAATCGATAGAGCAAGTAAGAAATAAATGTGACTGCTCATTATTTCCATTTGGGCGATATTAGGAAATAAGTAGAATATGAATCGACAATGAAATAGCACTTAATTGACAAAAAAGTTTAATCATGTAATGTTCCACCAACTTTTGATTGGGGAAGAAACGCGAAAATTACATCATGTAAATCCAGGGATGCACAAAGAAAATATTTCATTAACTTGTAACCAAGTTCAGTGGGTATTCATACAGGTGTAAAATATCAGATAACTATGACTCCTTGAGCTCTGGGAGCGGGGATTAAATGAATTGTCTCTATACATTTAATTAATTTAAAAGCGTCACAACTAAGAGATTTTCACAAGCGTGAATATGGCACGGTTCCCTGAAGGTCGTTATTTGTTTCCGGTGATTATTATCTTACATTCTAGCGTTAAAATTAACATTAATTAATAAATAGTTTCTGTGGAACTTGACACCTTTAATTACTTTGCGCAATTCGTAGAGAATTTGTAATCTTTGAAGAAATTTGTTAATATCTTGTAATTACATATTTTTCTTTTCTAACACGGTCTTGTCTTTCTCTAACTTTTCAAACGTATTATTCTGTATAGTTACGTTTAAAAAAGAGTGGTCATCCACTTTCCTTTCGAGATCTCTTTCTCCACAGTCATAAAAAGTACAAGCTAATATCTAAGCTTAAAAGATACACAGATGTGGAAGATTGATACACATTTGTTTCATGTACCTTTATCCACGAACCAAAACAAAGAGCGAGAAATTAAACGATTTCGATTTTTCAGGTACAATACATTACAATCATACAACACATTTTCTTCCATATATTAACCATTCTATTAATAATAGGCAACAGAAGTTCACGTCTCACACTAAATGCTTTACTATTTATGGCATGAGAATGAGTGGATTCATATTTAATCCAACTGTAGTGAAGATAAAACGAGCTTAATGTTTTTCATATGTACGTACGTAGGTTATTAATTTTTTTAAATAACTATCTTTGCTGACGACAATCTATGGTTTCTACGAGGCGCGTTCGGAAAGTAACCTCTGGTTGGTCACTGTGCGTGAAGTAGTGACAGCAGCGACACCATATTTGGACAGACGTGCGCGGTAGATCAGTCTGGATTCAGCCGTGGTAGAGTGAAAGTTGTCTGATCACTATTTCCACTTTTGTAGCGTCTCAAAATGCAAAAATAGAAAACTCTGCTAAGTGTGAGGTGCGAGCTGTTATATGTTTTCTTACGGCAAAACAATATTCGGCAGCAGCTGTTCATCGGGAACTTTGTGCCGTGTATGGACCAACTGTGATGTGTGAAGGAGTTGTTCATGAATGGGTTCGTTTTTTAAAAGTGGACAAACAAGCATTCATGACGAAGAGAGGAATGGCTGGCCATCAGTGGTCACTGATAAACTCGTTCAGAAAATTAATGGGAAAAGTTCGTCAAAATCGACGTTTCACAATCTCGAAGCAAATATCATCCCTTCATTGCATATAAAGAAGTGGCTTGGATCTCCGCGCTTTGGTGAAAATGAGGAGCTGAAAGATGCGGTCACAAGTTGGCTTAAGGCACAGGTGGGAGATTTTTATGCTGATGGAACTTCTAAGATAGTGCAGAGATATTATAAGTGCTTGAATGTTTGTAGAAACTATGTTGAAAAATAGACCAAAAAAGTCGTTTTTAGATGTATTTGGTGTTTATTTTTTTAACCAATCGGAGGTTACTTTCCGAACGGCCTTCGTAATGTACGCTTTTTAATCAACATTAGTAAAATATACAACACCAATAAAATAAATAACGATTAAAAAACCCACCTCAGCTACAAGGGGACTGTGGTTTGATGCCGATTCCAGGTTATGTGAGATTGTGGTGGACAACATTGTGTTCGTGGATTTTCTCGTGTGTCTCCCACATTTTCATTTTACCAAATATTTCATAATCATTCACCTTCATTAAATATTCATCTCTTTCAGCTCAAACAGCAAAAGTATGGTACATGAATCTAGATTTTTTCATTTCATTTCTGATCAGTACTAGTAAAATATACAACGTACATAAAGTGAACATAAATTACATATTTTGTTTCTAGAAATTTAACACAACAAATAATAAGATTTTTATTATTTGAAAAAGCAATTGGTAATTTTAGTGATTTTTTTACCTCTTAAGATGGCAAAACTGCAAAACTTCCTTTATTCTGTATTTTTCATCGGATAAAAAGAAAAAAATACTGTAAAAAATCAGACCAGAGTAAGGGAGAAAAGAAAAAACTTTAAAAAAAGAACGTCTCTGTCGAAATTTGATCTTTTCGACTAAATCTCTCGATTTGGGAGCCACCAAATGACCCATAAAATCCCTTGACTCATGGCCTAACACAATCAATAAACATTTAAAAAACATCGGAAGATCGGTTGTTAGAAAGCAAAGGCTGACGGGAGAAGGAGAGAAACATAGAAAAAGAAAAAAATATATCAGAGACGGGTAAAATGCGAAGTTTTCAGCTGAAAATCAGATCGCAAGAGGAAGAGAGGATGTCGATAGACGAACGATAAAACCGAGAAAGGTTTTGAAAAAGAAATAAAGTGAAAGGAAAAAAAAAGGGATCAAGGATGGGAGTTTTTGTGAAAAAGGAAAAAAAGAATGGCTGGGGGAACAAATGTAGAGCAAGGTAATAGTATTGTAAAAGAAAAAAAAAGAAAAAAAGAGGAAAAACCATTTTGACATCTCTACTCCCACAAGATGAATTACAAACAGATACAAACATAAGACGTTTATTTTCTGTTCTATTCAACTACAAAATTCTTATATAGAGCTAAGATCATGAAGCTGAATACTATTAAACTAAACTAACAGTATTATACCTACAGTGTTTCAAATAATTCATACCTGGGTTCGATTCCCGGCGGGAGCTCATGTGGTTTGGATTCCATGTTAATCTGTAGGTCTCGTCTCATATAGTCTCACTCTGAAAGGAAGGTTAAACTCAAGGTCAACTCAAACAATTCATGTCTACATAGCCTATTATGAAAATGTGAATGGCGCAGTGACTGGAACGACCATTGTGTTGTTCTTTCTAGCAGCTCCCTCTCCGCAAATTTAGAAGCCCTCATACCTTTTCGTACACTGAGAAAAAAATATATGTGACGTACGTAAAAACGTAGGTTACATGTGTAAATCCTGTAATTTTTTGACTTAAAGTACAGCAAACGTATAACTGAAAAAAGTATATTTTATACGTACTTTCGTGTAATTGTTCCGAATAAACGTACTTTCCGTACGAACGAAAGAATTGTATAGAGGTGGTCTGGATTTCACATACAGACGGACATATGTAACATATAGCTGACGCATGTAACGCTGACGTATATAATATACGAAGACTGTTAGATGCCATACATCCTCCATGTCATGATGTAACATCTAAGCGGGAAAAGTATGTAGCATGTGGATAACGTATGCTTCGTACTGATTTCCGTAGTAAACATAAGGATTCCGTATATTTGTACAAAATACTGCTGTCCGGATAACAGATTTTTCTCAGTGTATCATACACAAAAGTGGGAATTACTCACTTTAATATAATTCATCAAGTGCATTATTCGTCTTTCTTTTCCTCCTTTACCTTCTACCAGATCCCTAACAAAACATTTTCTCTCAAATAATGTCCTAATTGGTTTCTGTTTTTCCTTCTAACTATCTCCAGTGGATCTTGGCATTTTATCCCGGACAAAATCCCGGCATATATTATACCATTTTAAAACAGTGGTCTAACAGGGGAATAATCAAATAATACTAGAATGTCAAAAAATGTATGCACACCGAAGATTTAAAGAGAAAACCGTTTCGTTGCCAGAAATGTAGATGAAGGAACTTTTTTAAATACCTGAACATTTGAGAAACAAACTTACTTAATTTTCACAGTCTACCAAATAAATATTTAGGCTTTATTCTTTTGTATTTACAATCTGTTCATCATATATTTATCATATATTTTGAATTATATGATACATTGAGTTATATGTTGCATAATTTATCAGAAACATTTCACATATAATATTCAACAAAATTTCTATTATGTACTTCACAGTAATGTACCAAAGTTGTTTACAATAAAATTCAAAACATTAAAATATACATTACAACAAGAAAAACTAGACAAAATTATCATCTCAAAGTTACCCATCTGAATGTGACTGATAGCTCAAAGAAAATCACCTACATGAGGATAATTACGTCTACACCTGTTACAAACTCCAACTAGCTCAGAAAGTTATTTAAATAATAATAAATATTATACATTAAAATGTTTATGGTTTTCAAAACATGAAGTATTATACGAGAAAAAAATAAATTAACATATCTCCATTGAAAAGAAGAAGAAGAAGAAGAAGAAGAAGAAGAAGAAGAAGAATGAGAATCAAATGAGATTCTGTCAGTATTCCATCTCCATAGTGTCGTTCAAGGTTAAGAAAAGAAACCAGAAATTAATCATTGACTCAGAGGGAAATGAAACTCGAATATCACGATACGAAACTATGAACGTAGAACTCTATACCTTCGCCTTTTCGCTGCTTTTTCTTTCTCGTTTTACTCTATGTGTGCCCCCGAATAAATAAATCTATGAAATTTTAGGAACAATGAATCTCTGGTTTCATGTAGACGAACTGTGACTCCCACAAGAACTACATCCTAGAAAGCAGTAACTTATTCTTTTTTTGGTATACTCTGGTGACTCTAAGATTTTGTAACAATTTCTTCAAAATATCACGAACTGAAGTATTAAAAAATGTTTCTATCATAATAAGGAAACTGGGAAATATTACTTAAATTAAAAGATACTAAAATTACGCAACTTCTAGTAGAACTACTATTCTGAATTTAAGTGATTCCACAGAAAATACATTTTGAGAATCAAAGAGCTTTTTAGCTAGTGTTACAATATAATTCATAGGCGGTTCCAAAGGGAGTACTCAGCTACACATGTACTTCCTCTTTAACTTAAACAAAGTCTATTAGCACGTTGATTTGTTGGCTTATGTTTTCTATCATTTAAGGCCACTTAACAGAATACTTGTTATATTAACTTGCGTCATCTGTAGTTGGCCCTTTCTAACATGGTCATTTGCTCAATTAATTTTGTATATGTGTAACTGTGTAGATTTTAACTGGTTGTTATTATTACCTCGTAATCTGCTCTCTTACATGCTTTGGGCATATTTTTGAGAAATCAAGAGTGAGCCACTTTTTGAGGCGACATACGTGTGGTTGGAAACGGCCTATGCATTATGAATAGTGTTGTCCACGAGACGGAAGTTGGGACAGTCTCATCTCGAAAAGTGTATCTTTTTCTATTGGAAGGTCTCTTTCTCGTTTCGTACCTCATCAAGAAAAATATTATCTCGTTTCGTGAACAACATTAATTATGAGGTTGATCTTGCATGATGCTCTGTGGTCCCACAGGACTCAGTCGTGGTTTGGAGACCACGATAATAGTAGGCCTTGTCTCTCATTAACATCGGTGTTACATAAAAACGTCATCACCCTGTATATAGTGACAGAGCATACGAACAATACTTTCATATGTTATGGGAACATTGAGTGCGCGAGCATAGGTTAGAGAGTCAGTAGATCCAAACTCAGAGCAGATATTCAAATTCGCGTGCAGTATATAGACAAACAAAACAAAAATGGTTCAATGTGTTAAAAACCAGGAAAAGAAGGGGGAAAGAAAAGAACAGGAAGAAAAGTATTCTTAATTTAGAGTAATGACACCACGACATAAACCACGAATTTTCCAAAAAAGGCTCTGACCAAAAACCAAGGCGAACGCGCTTCAGTTAAAGTGGTACCTTTTCCACGTTGCAGTGCGGTGAACAAGTATACAATACGCGCAAGATCACAATTATTAGCGTCACACACAAGAGAGAGAGATAGAAAAGAGAGGGAGAAAGAGTATAGGCTCGGTGGGCGAGAGGGAGGGGGTTCTCTTAATGCAGTCGTTACTTAAGGGGACACGCAGCTATCGGTACCTTTGTCGGCGTTTAAGAAAGGCAATCAGGTATGTGAAAACAAAGGCTCTTCTCTTCCTCCTTCCTCCTGCTTCACTCTTTTTGGTCGAAGAGCAAAGGAGAGATGTTGCGAAAAACTATGAAATGCGATTGGTGGTCGCGTTACACGAATTATGAGGACATTCTGGTAGACCTCCAAAATGTTTGTCGTTCTCTCTTTGTCCGATATTTTATTACCAATGTCAAGCTGCAAGAAAAATGCCCATCACAAGTGCATCATCTACCAATAGCAAAAGAGATATTTTATAAAGCATGTAGATTCGCGCAATACTTACGTGTGTTCATCCCACCCACCTTTCTCTCGTTGTACTTAATTCTACTGAACGTTGATTGAAGGCACAGGTGTGTAAAAATAATATGTGTATACAGTTGGATAAACAGGTCTGTTTTTTGCGCATATTCTAGATTTCAATATTCATTACAGTATTGCTTCCGTGTAGGGCCTGTTCGCAAGATAGTTCGTGAATAATTAACTTCAGAGATAGCAAACCGTGTACTGAAGCCAGAAATTACGGAGCAGATTATTAGATACTAGCAGGCCAATTAAGTCACCCAACTATGTACAATATTTTAAGAATTTAAACTTATTCATTCCCTTTATATGAGGGCTCCGTGTAATGCGAAACCCATTGGGAGTTCGAGTCCTGTCTGAAGAGGGTGGGCGTTTAACTGTCATCGATGTTCTTGAGTTTATGTCCTTGTCGAATCGAGTAGTCAAAAAGTGTCAGAAATGGAAAAATGTGTTGGAGCGAATTTTAAAAAGGTGGTAGAGCTTGCCTCTGATACAAAGGGTCCCGTATTCGATCTCAGATCATACTATTTTGTGGTGGATGATAACGCTGGTTGGTTAGATTGATGTTTAACGTCTCTTTCAGCATCGAGGCCATATGAGACACGGATTTATAGTGTAAGGTAGAATCCAAAACGCCGTGATTTGTTCAAATTTTTTAAAAGCCCTTCCACCATGGACAGAACTTGGGTTCTTGTGTATCAAAGGCGCGGGCACTCTAGCCACTAGACTAGTGGCAAGGACTGAATGACGTATTCGTAGGTTTTTCGGAGTTCTCTCGTTTCCTTATTTCCAACATTCTTATTTTACCAGATTTTTCATAATTATTTACTTCCATTAATCACCTGCCTTTTTAAACCTAAAGGTATAACCATAGAACGCTAAATTAAAATGTTTCAAGATCTCCGTTACATTATTGCTATTGATAAAATAAGGTTGATTAGCAAAGGTTATAAGGTAACATCAATATTTTTTCGGTTATGTATTTTTATATGTTTTATTAAATAATCTTAACTAATTCACCTATTGTATTCTGACATATCCTGTTCTAAGATAACGAAACTTAACATAAAATTATATAACATAAGAAACCTAGTAGAAGGAATTAAACTAAAATGAATGACAATAGTGCAAATTGCCTATATAAGGCAGGTTGTACCCACCTAGCGTAGTCGTTAACATTCTCGTCTTTGGTGCGAACGGTCTCGGGTTCGATTTCCGGTGGGGACATTCGGTCGAAAAAGTATATAAGCTTTTTCAGGTTAGCGATTCTGAGTGAGGTTTTTCTTATTCACTCCAAGCAAATATTGGGATGGTACCTCACGCAATGGTCCCAGGCTGCTTGCTTCCTTCCTTCCCCATTCCTTTCTTCCTTCTCAATGCTCCGGGTAGTGTGATTGCCAAGGGACTCATCCTCCATATATACAGGACTAACATGGCAATAGATGTCGAAAGAACAGAAATCTAATTGCTAATCCTAATAATAATCATGTCTTTTAATTGAAAACAGTAGTCGCAATAATTTATTGAAATTCAAGAAATTAGCGTTGAAACTTTGTCCAAAGACGAACTACCTCAATAATTAGAAGATAATCCGCACACTTATTAATTACTTTGTTTCAATAAATGTTAAGAATACTTTATTTGACATCTCAGCAATATGCTTCCAATAATACTCAAACTTCGAATACCTAGGTAAATTCCCATGGACCATTGAACATAATTATTTATCCTTAATTTAATTTCTCTCTTACTGCACAGACGCAGATATTTCCAACTGACGTAGGAATGCGATTTTACAATTTGAGAAATAGAAGTGTGAAACTCATTGACCAAAAGCATGGAGCGACATAAGGTAAAAGGATGGAACAAACAAGCGTTGACAGTGAATGCATTATCATGAATCGACGAGTAGTATCATGAATCGACAACGCTATCAATGTTCGTATTTGCCTGTCAATACTGCCTTTTACTAAGGTTATTTTACTGGCTTGCTTCTTTCCTTCTTCATGTGGTTCACTAAGAGAGGAAAAAGTAAACCTCTTGACGTCACAGACCATTCAGTTAGAAATGACTGCAACTATTCTGCTTTTGGCAAGCTTAGGACAGAAAAGAAAGAGAAGAAATAACTATTGTGTCAATAAATGCATGTATTATTATTACTATTACTTTGACTGAATTAGTTTCTGTTCGAGGTTTCAACATCCATCTCTTGAATCTGACTGACAGGTAATATTCTGATTTTTGATTTAACTTGTTTCTGTTCAATGCTTCGACATCCATCTCTTGAATCTGATTGACAGATTATCCTCTGCTTATTGATTCAACTTGCTTTTGGACAAAGTTTCGACATCCATTTCTTGAATTTGACAGGCAAATTATCCTCTGCATTATTGATTAAATTTGTATTTCGACAAAAGTTTCAACATCTATCTCTTTGACTGGCAGATTATCCTCTGATTATTCATTCAATTTGTATTTGGACAAAAGTTTCAACACCCATCTCTTGAATTTGATTGACAGATTATCCTCTGATTATTCATTCAATTTGTATTTGGATAAAGTTTCAACATCTATCTCTTGAATTTGATTGACAGATTATCCTCTCACTATTCATTCAATTTGTATTTGAACGAAGTTTCAATATTTGTCTCTTGAATTCGACTAACGCTTTATCCTGAGTATTGATTCAATTTGTTCTTATTCAGATTTATCATCTACATCTTGAATTTGACTGAATTATTGTGGATATTAATACTCCTTTAAAAATTCATTTGAATGATGGTTGGGGGAGGGGGGTATTCTGACGCATACAAGCAATTCACGCTTCTTTACACTTATTATTTCCTACTTGGCTAGTAACAGTGACGCAGAAACAGCGTCATACTAACATATTAATTACTAAATGAATTCATTCTAAAACACACTGTTACAAGATTAGGCTTACTACTATTTCCGCTCTACCCCAGAACATTCACATACATATCATATTAAACGTTAATGAAATTATCCAATGGACGCATTCGTTAAAATAAAAGACTATAACTTAACGGAGCCAAGATCATATTATATGCCTTTCAATATCACGTTATGTGAGCAAGCAAACCAACTTCTCTGAATTAGTTACAGAAGAGAAAGAGGAATGGGTTTAATAGCTTGTGATGCTTAAACGTTAGGAAGCCATGCCCACTGGGAGAGCAAGACAGATGGACATAGCCAACGGCACGAATTAGAATACATCAATGTATTTACACCGCTGATTTGCATAGGTATTGCAATGGAAACTTATACTTCCGAGGGATTTGAACATTTCTGTCTCTCGCTAACAATTGAATTGTGTTAAAATAGAAGCTGCAAGAGAGAGTGAGTGAGCGAGAGAGAAATTTCTCCGTCCAACAACCCTATTTTCACCTACTAACTAGGGACAAGTCCCATCATCCTCTTTCCCTCCTATCATCACTGCAGCCATAGCAATCACGATATGCCTGTCACACTAGCTAATTGTTGTTTATTGTTGACTAAAGCCTGCATTTAGGCGACACAACTCAACAAATTATGGTCAACGTAGAAGGTTTACTCGTGATGGTTGGTGGTGGTGTGGCAGAGACGCTTTCAGGTGTTTTTGGTCTTCTCTCGCTGTGTGTGTCATCACACACACACTCATAGAGAAATGCAGGACACACCTCGTAGTGGACGATCCAGTATGGATGTTTAAAAGGTATAGCAGTGTGGCGTATCTCGTTATTCCATGACGATACCTCCTCTAGTCGCGAATCTGTTAATTAATAAGTTTGAGTCATCTCGGAGAGTACGATTCTCCTCAAATTCCGTCACGGGTTTCTCCTCTTAAGTTTGTCCAATGCTGTATTTTCATTCAGTTGTCCCCTCCTCGTTCTTCTCCTTGCTATTTCATCCTTTCTCTGTGTTCTTCCCCCTCCTACTATGCGACACGGCAAAGGAGAGAGCCAGGTGGTCTGAGGAGGCGGCACATAGTAAAACGACTTGCAAATGGCTGATTCGAGCTTTTCCTCTGTTGGAAACTGTCAAAGTTGCACGTAGTGTCCGGCTTGTTTGTGAATACTGAGTGGATTTAGGTGGGCTCTGTCATACACACACACACATACATACACCCAAAGACAGAGAAATGGTAATGCCGTTTGCCTTAAAATGTCATGTACCCCGTAACACAGCGATAGATTAAATTTTCGCCTTCGGAGGAAAGATTTTCTTTGGACAAGGGGTCGAAAGCGAAGAAAAGTCCTTCAGGACTTGTCGCCTGTCTTTCGTTCTGAAAAGTTCTCATGATAGGACGACAGGACTGTTAAAAGAAAAAGGGAAAAAATTAATAACAACCTGTCTATCCCTTCTTCCCTATTAGCCCTGTTTGCAAAATCTTATTACCTTTTCACTAACTTCTTCTCTTTAAGGCTGTCACATTATCTTTGACCGTCTTAAACGACTGGACGAACAGAATTAGATTACCGACTACTATAAATAGATTTTCTCAGAAGATTTCTGTGGTTACATATCTGCATTCTGTTATCAATATTAGTTCATTTGCCTGAAATTGAGGGGCTGCCATGTACCACTATCTTCCACTAGCCTTTTCGATTTTTACGTAGAAATTACCCATTATAATAATGATCACTAACTGCAACATTTCTTCCTCTCCTTTTTCCCTTCTACCATACCTTCAATGTTGTCCTAAGAAAATTTCCTCTCAGACAATTTCGTAAACAGTTTATTTTCTTCTATATACAGTACTTCCCTTGAACATTACTGTTTTCTTTCCTAATTTTCGCAATACTTCGACACTGCTTTTCCTATCCAATCAATTTTCTTAATTTTCACCATAACACATACGTACTATGCATCTAGTAGGCGTCAAAGTGACCAGCAGCCGGATACAACGCAAAATTTATTTTTGTAAAAAAATATATGAGTGGGTTGCAGTAGTGGCCGACGTGTTTGGTCACTCTTTAGGTAATTTTACACAATTGAGTCTAATTTTTAGAAGTGAAAAACTTACATAATAGTAGCAACTTAGTACGCACATTGTATGTTTTAAAAGATCTGTAGTTTTAGTCCCATGATTACGATCTGTAGCCTGAAGGAGAGGGATGATGAATAAAAACGTATGGTTATGAAATAACTGGTAGAGTGAAAATGTGGAAGAAAATGGGAGAGCATCGAAACAACCCATGAATAGATGTTGTCCACCATAAACTCACATGATATGGCTTTGTATCTTTCAAAGAAAGTGAAGAGGCCATGCAGACAAATAAAATAGTGATCGGTTACACATTATTTTACTCTATAAATAATAATAAAAAAATGCACGTAATGTTTAAGTCAGCAGCGTCAATTCAGGTTTTCAAAATCTATCAGTTTCACATCCCATGCGTATACTGTGTAAGCTAAAGGAGACGATGATGACGAGAATGAAGGACGTGGCAGAATTAAGGAAGTGGAAGGAAACGAGAGAACCCGAGAAAACCCACATAAATGGTGCATGTCCATCGAAAATCAGCTTCAATTCACGTTTTGATTTGGGATGGGAGAGGAAAGAGATTCTTCAAGATATATTTGTAAGTAGATTTACACGTTCTTTATTGGTACGTTATTATATTTTATTATATTATAGTGGAATAATTTTTAACATAGTATTACTTAAAATATGTTATTAACATTTTACAATTTAATGTTTCACATGTTATTAAACTGTGAAAGGGCAATAATTTAAATAAAAACAAATCAGACAAATTTAAATCACAAGCTTACGAACAAATATTTCATTGTGAGTTATGTAGGAGTATCAACAGTCAACTTCATCACAAAATCCTACACTTGCTAAACCATTGTTCTGGGGGGCATGGTGACTCAGTGGTAAAGCGCTTACCTCTGGTGTGTGGGGTAGCTGGTTCGATCCCCGGCTAAGTAAATTTATGGTGAAAAACATCGTGTCCGTGGGTTTTCTCGGGGTACTTTTGTTTCCTCCCACATTCTCATCCTACCAACTTCTCAATCACCATTCACCTACCAGAATCATCGTCTCTCTTAGTCTAAAAGGCATACTCGTGCAACGTTAAACTGAAAGATTTCATTTTATAAATCATTGTTCTTACAACTTTTCAAGAGTGAATTAAGTTATTACCTTAATCTTGGACACGTGACAAATCAACACCCTAACAACATATCATCTGATACAAAGGGATGTCTGAAAGTTGTTAAGGAGATTTTTACCGTCAATCTCTACCAGCAAATATCGTTGTTGTTGGGAAATTCAGATATCCATTGTAACCACTTACATCTAGGATTATTAATTCATCAGTGAACTCTAGTCTATATAAGTTATTCACAATATTTCAAGCAACATGTATTCAATATAGATGTAATTTAAATAATATATTGATAGAAAAACTAAACGTTGTGTTTTATTTAATCTTGAATATAATTCATGACTTATCATCAGTGGCGTATTTATGGGGTTATTGGGCTCAATCCCCCCCCCCCGAAATAAATTTGTTAGTTTTTCGCATTTCACTTACAACAATAATTCTTCTTACCATTTCTAAGAATTTCATTGACTCTCTGACTCTCCATTTTGCTTTCCTTTTTTCTTTCTTTCGTCCATTCTACTCTTCTGTTTCTTTTTCTTAGTTGTTACTTTCTTTCGTTTCTCCTATCATACTTTCGACCATTGTTAGTTGTGATTCAAGTCGGTTGTCGTCATTAACACCAAAATTAAAAGGAGGTGATAAGCGAAACTGGTGTTTCACACCAACTTGCACGGTTGGTGTTCCACACCAATCAATAAAACTGCAATCAGTGCATTCAGCTGCAATTTGTCTCAACATTTTCTTCCACGTAAAAATGTACACAGATAAAACTGAATATTTCCATTTTTTCTAAAACGAAATCAGTTCCATTTTTTCTAAAACGAAATCAGTTAAGTTGAAATGTGATTACAAATATCCAACGTGTGTTTGCAGAAGTGTCATTTCAGATTTGTCTGGGGAGGGTAAGATCCTCTAACGACATATGAGTTTCACATTTCTTCCTAGTATATTAGTAGACAATCGATAAAAATATATTTATTTCTCAAACTCAGGTGGGCAATTACCCCCTGTTTCCCCGTATTGTGCATAGTCCCCCTGAAACAAAATCCTAAATACTCCACTGCTTATCATAGTAGTAAAATGAAATATTTTATGTTTAAGATGAGTGGCATAGAAGGACAAAGTCATCCTATCGCCAAATTATTAGAAAATTGGTAAAACTGTTACTTATTGAACAATACCACATAACAATACTATTGATTAAAATACTACTAATCAAGTCCAGTGGGGCAATTGCCCCTTTTGTTCCTCTAAATAACGCCCCTAGTTTAGGTGAATGCCAAATTTTATCCAAGCTCTTATATTAAGAATGCATAATTATTTGTGCACAATGTATGACTAGCACGATAACCTTTTACTCATGAGGATCAATTTCCAATTAAGCGCACTCCCCATCTTCACTAACAACAAAGACGTATAATTTTCCTCCGCGACCACACTCTCTCTCTCTTCCCCTTTGCTATCGAGGGACGGTAAATTTTGGATCATTTCCTCCCTCTTGTGTTCTGTTTCTTCCTCCATTTTCCTGGGTCGCAAAAGAGGTGTTCCGAACTCTGACCCCGGGCTTTCCATTACCTCGGTTAATGGTTTGCTATAAAACCAGGTGGACGAGACTGGATTCTCAGGTCATCGAATTGGCTTTGCAGGTTGGCCTGATTAAAAGGAGAATATATTTGTTGGCGAGTCCACTCACACATGCAAATTGCCTCAAGTTAACTTACACAAGACGCTACACTGAACAAAAGATCAATGCAAATAGTGCTTTTCCTGAAATTTGTAATGTGTGACGTTTAATTTGTTTTTTTTTTCTTTCTGAAAAGTTCAAGATAATATTTCGTTTTTTTCTTTTGTAATGAATAGATGTATTTCACAATGAATAGATTTATTTCGTACCAGATTTTTTTTTCGAAATTTTTGAAATTTATTAGTAGCTTAAGCTGAGATATTGTTTTGCGTCCTTGTGCAATAACAAGGTTAAGTAGAACAGAAAAATACGAAGTATTAATTTATGTGAAAAAAAAACTTGATAATTCTGTTCATTACAATATTTGGGAATTACAGGACAAGGAAGATATGAGATATTTGTATCTCTAAAACTTGTGGAAGCAATTGTGACATAAAGGAAAAGATAAAAAAAATCTAAAACAGTTGTTGCATAGTATGTTCACTCCAAAAGGAGTTTCCACGTGAACTTCGCGATTTTAATGACAAACTAATCTAAATCTTTAGCATAATTGCCTTATTGAAAGTCACGAGATCGAGGTCCGATTTTCATTAGTGATTTATGAAAGGTCGATGTGGCCGAAGAACAGCTGTGACAAGTACATTTCAACTGAGCCCGTGCCAGACAAATAATTAAAGTAGCTTCTGTAAGCGTATTTAACTCAAAAAAGCCTCATTGTATCTTTCTATTTGTCCTCAGATGAGGTCTAATTCGTCAGTATATTCATCAAGTTTATTTGTTGCTTCAAGTTCTGAAGTATTGGACAACGATGGTCTTTGCCTGGCCAAGTTTGTCAATAAAGCCAGTCTATCGCTGAATAATCTGCAATTTACTGTCTGATATAAACGATAATTTCTTCAGTGCTACAATAAGCCATACATAGTTGCATCCATACAAGTATATAAATTTTTAGTTTAAATGGAATGAAATTTCCTCACGTGTGTATTATCAAAACTAGTTGTTTTCCCCAAGCTTTATAGGTTCGTATGCAAATTTCCCTAATGCTTGCGACATGTCTTGGTGTCAAGTAAGAGGTAGTGCAACCAACAATTATTATTAGCCTAGTTGTGAACTATTAGGATATCCTCAGTTGCAATATTAAATTTATAATTATACTTAAAGTTAATTATGAATGCTAATTATACTTAAAGTTCAATGAGACTCATAAAATGAGTTACATATTAATGAATCACTGGCCAGATGAGAAAAGTAACTTGAATGTTAGGACCGTAATATTGATATAAACATAGCTGTATAACTTCTTGAGATACATACGTAACATGTACACATTATTATAATAGCTTCATATCTAAGATTTTCTACAGAATGTCAGAAGTAGCAGAAAATATGTGAATACACTACAAGAACCCCCTCCTTCGTTAAAAATGGAAATATGGTAACCATAGGATACCTTCATAGCATATACTTCCTCTTTTACTTAATGAATAAATCGCTGATTGGGCACCCCAATTTCGTACATGCCACTCTCGCATTGCGGGACCTGCGGAGCCTTCCACCAGTAACAGTACTTGTTTAAACTATGCCTATTGTTCTAACAACGCGGAGAAATATCACAGCAGTATTAAATTCTTGGGTTCAGCGAAAAATTACTACCTCATACAAGTTAATGCTGTCGACAAACAACGCAGTACTTAAAAAATAAGAAGGAAAAAAAGACTCATCTATATAAAACATTCATATGATATCTACCCTGTTATAAAAGAATACATATATGACCACGTCTCGTTGTATATATATATATATATATATATATATATATATATATATATATATATATATATATATATATGTGTGTGTGTGTGTGTGTGTGTGTGTATGTGTGTGTCTGTCCATGGGCGCGTACATGTCAGATAATATCTAGTGATGAAGCACACTGCTCTTGGATGCAAAAGTGTCCACCCATGGAAAATTGTCAAAAGTGTTTGCGTCAATGGAGATTAATAGCAGCAAATGCAAGTACAGGAAACCCCTTTTTACCATTACAACGCTGGGAGTTTTGAAAAAAAAAACTGGTTTCTCCCTAACTTCAATGATATAAATCGAATCACCCATTATTTTCATAACATATATTCATATGATGGGCGACAAAAGGAGGTATACTGCACAGTATATTCAAGAACTAAAAAAAAAAAAAAAAATCCCAAGTCATTTTTTTCCTGGCCCCCTTCCCATTCACTACATACCTACTTGATACTACATATACAGTATATCATATTCTCATCATTCAATTACTTTTTTTTTTACTTTTTTTTATTTTACTTGTTCAAACTCTAAAACGCTAAATGAAAAACGGTGCTTGATTTTGGATGTAAACAAATTAAGTCGAGAAGTTATGTATGGATATAAAATTCTTCTGCCTGTCACAAACTATCCAAGTTGTCACTCCCCTTAGTCGTACATTTGAGAAACAAAGAGAGAGAGAAACTAGGAGGAGAAATATGATGGGACTTTTTCTGGAAGTTTCTGTCCTTGCTCCGGTGTACTACACATCTCGTAACAGTTGAGCGCTCACGTATTCCGATGACATTTACAGCCATAACTGATTGAAAAGTGGACCCTCACATCGTATGCATAGCCCTCCTACGTGTTTAACCACTACAGGAGGGCTCTTTAGCTATCTTTGTTTTTTATCTTTCTTCCATTGCCTTTTTTTCTTTTTTTAAAAAATCTCTTCTATATTGCCCTAACGAAAAATTCACTGCTTTTCCTTTTTCGGCTTATTTAATGCTTTTGCAATACTTTGAATGTGAATCTGCTTAACAACACGACGGACTCTGTTTAAAACAAAGTTACATAATATGAATATTGTATTATTAAATTAATTGACAATTTATTACTATTATTATTATTATTATTATTATTATTAGTAGTAGTAGTAGTAGTAGTAGTAAAAATAGTAGTAGTAGTAGCAGCAGTACTACTACTAGTAGTAGTAGTGGTAGTAGTTGTTGTTATTATTGTTGTAATTTTTGTTCTTTTTATTGCAATAGTTGCTGCAGTACAAACTCACCTTGTTTCATAGTCCATTGAACAAATTTCGTAATAAAGAAACTTAGCACTAAGTATTTAAAAGCTTCCCTGAAGAAAATAATAATAGTAATGAGTAACTTATTGCGGTCAGATTCATTTAATTCTTGTTTCACTAATAGAGCTCCTTCGTGGCTAAGCGGTTAGCGTACGCGCCTTTGGCGTAGGAGACCCGGGTTCGATTCCCACCGGGAACTCATGTGGTTCGGATTCCACGTTAATCAGTATAGGATCTTCACGTCTCATATATCCTCGCTGCTGAAAGGGAAACCAACTCACTCTTGTATCACTGGTGCATCTATGTATATTTCTACATTTCTTCAGATAATATCTGAATTGATTTACGTTTCAAATATTACAACATTCCACGCTCTCTATCCTAATTTCACTCTTAACTTCGTTTTTCAGATTCTTGCAGCAGTAGTCCCGTCCCGGAAACGTAATTCAGGGACTATTTCATCTCCAGAATAGAGGAGGACCCACCAAATTAGGTTTGTTTATCTTTTCCTTTCACTTTCTTTTTTGTTTATTTCTTTTTACAATTGGGAGTTCACTTTCCAGGATTCTCGACTCAGAACCCACCTCTATTTACATGCTTGACCGCACCCCTGTGCTGTTTCGCGAATTCATCGGGCCCAATTAGAATAATTAATACTTAGGCCCATCACACGTTGGATCATATAAAAAAAACGAACTGAGCAGGTGAGTTAACGAAAATTGTCACAGGATTAGCTTGGCAAAGTATAGAATTGACCTGCTAGGACTATGTTTCTGCGGCTATGGGTCTTCGGACGCTGGAATGGACTGGCCATGCGGATAAATGCTAGGTATGCCCTCTCCTTTATGGTGCCCTCAAAATTTCTTTAATAGCGAAAACATAATCAAGAAATTTTCCTGGAATACGTATATTTTTTTCTGGGAGAATATACAAGATAATTGGTGTATCTTGTGAATATTTGTTGGTAATAGCTTTTAAAGGGGTATACAAAGTTCGCTAACTTGAAGTTACAGTTATATCATTGGGATCTGCAGACGTCTTCTGAAATTAGGCATAAACTAAAACAACACTATTATATGATTTTTTTTTCAAAATTGTGTTTTATGTTTTCGTTAAAATCATATGTAGTTATAGACATAATATGATATGTTAACAACAACAAAAATCTATTACTGACATAATACTTCCTCCCCAAACAACTAGTATGTAGCCTAGAATATCTCTACCAGAATTCTTTGCATGGAAACAGTCCTACCCAGTTTAGAAGTCTTAAAATAACAGAGTTAATGCAATAGCAATATTCAAAAAGTAGTACGAAGCAGTAGGATTTATTTTCAGCAGTAGACTTCAGTATTTGCACAGCAAACTTTTTTTTAGATGCTAGTGATTTCGGTGGCTTATATAAACTTTCCGATTGCAGAAACAACCTGTCAATGACAGAGAACACTTATTACAAATATTTTATGTACTATTGCTCACGGTAAAGGTACTGTATAAACTATACACCACGAAAGTGATTTTGTACTGATGATCAGCTATGAGCATAAAAGAAAACAAATATATTTTATTAATACCTACGACTTTCTTGATGTATATCACTTTGATGCACTGCATTTCTGTTTCCAATGGTGCTTTCGTGATACAATTTTGTACTCTTAGTTATTGCATTATGTTGTACGAATATTGTTGATTTATTTTCTGTAACCTCAATGTTAGACATCGGAATTTAGGCGTGACAAGTAGAAATTTTCATATTTCATATTCTTTTATCCATAAAACGACATAGTACGAGCAAGTTCGTGTTATATTTACAAAATCGATTTCATTCCCTGCCTACCAGTCAATTATCTCTATTTATTTCCGAAATACGGTGTTTTCAAACTGCACATCCGCAATATGTTCTTCATTTCATCGATGTTGTTCTAAAACGAAGGTGATTCGACTTATCATTCATACAGCTTTTTTTAATACTTGTCATGACTCAACCTTTTATTTCCCAAAATATTGCCTTTTCATCATCGGAGATCCTATATATATATATATATATATATATATATATATATGTTCAAACATTTTAAATTTATAGGTACGTTCTTCTTCATTCGAAACTCCTCAATTTGGTCTAGCGAAGCTGCTACGTGCTTCTCGTGTATTGGACAGCCTGACAGCAATGCCCATGGCACGCAGAAAAGCGCTCTTCTGGAGGATGATACCTGGCTTGTCTTTCCGGAAAGAAAAGCTTTGCAAGGGACGATGGCTTCCAAATTATGAATGCGGGATATAATTTCGCAGTGATGAGCAATGTTGAATTGCAAAGTTCCCCAGGGATCCTGCGTCCGTTCTCCCCAGTCAGATTAAATATAAACAGAGAAACCGCGGGACCACTTCCTCCAAGCTTTTCTCCATCCCCCATAACTCCTTCTTCCGTGTGCCCTGTCCCACAGGGACCGATCAAAAACCCCTTCTCACTCTCGTTGGAAACACACATTCTCACATGCACCCACACATACGAACAATACTCACATGGTTACTTTAATCTGCAGAAGGTTTCTTTGCTTTCTGAAAGAATAGGAGTTGCCAACTTTCAGAAGTGGATCAAAACTGCAAAAAGATTTTTTTGTTTACTTCCTGTTCTTTCATAAGGACAAACACATGTTGTAATTAAAAAGGGGTACCTTATTTAATTTCTTTAAATACAGATAAAATAAGAAGTTATAGGGGTACCTTATTTAATTTCTTTAAATACAGATAAAATAAGAAGTTATAGGGGTACCTTATTTAATTTCTTTAAATACAGATAAAATAAGTTATAGGGGTACCTTATTTAATTTCTTTAAATACAGATAAAATAAGAAGTTATAGGAGTACCTTATTTAATTTCTTTAAATACAGATAAAATAAGAAGTTATAGGAGTACCTTATTTAATTTCTTTAAATACAGATAAAATAAAAAGTTATAGGAGTACCTTATTTAATTTCTTTAAATACAGATAAAATAAGAAGTTATAGGGGTACCTTATTTAATTTCTTTAAATACAGATAAAATAAGAAGTTATAGGGGTACCTTATTTAATTTCTTTAAATATAGACAAAATAAGAAGTTGTAGGGGTACCTTATTTAATTTCTTTAAATACAGATAAAATAAGAAGTTATAGGAGTACCTTATTTAATTTCTTTAAATACAGATAAAATAAAAAGTTATAGGAGTACCTTATTTAATTTCTTTAAATACAGATAAAATAAGAAGTTATATCACAATATCATAATTTTGATTATAGAATTTACCTTTGCTTTTTTCAAAATGAAAACATGAAAAATACTGTACAGCATTTATAGATATTTTCAACGCCTCTGCAGTGCATGTAACAAAATTGATTTGCATACAAAACAGGAAAAGTGAGAGAAAAGGGAAAATGCTGATTATAGACACATAAGAATTTTTATTTGTGCTTGAAATGGCTACAGAATACAAGAACGTTTAAACAAAAGTCAACAGGGCTATTGAATAAATAGTATTATAACAGCAAAATAGTTCAATTTCAATATGTGGCTTTTTCTTCTATTGTTTTTCTCCCAGTTACCCTATTACAAGTCAAAAAATATATCATCATCACTCTCCGATTCTTTTACAATTTTATTCCTTACCTATTAATTTAACTGACAAGTGAGTGTCTTGTGAAAAGTAGACAATAATTACAAAGTTACACCAATCAGTAGTATTTTGTGATTATTTCTGAACTATGTAAATCACGGCCGACCTTCTTTGGGTTCCTTCTTTGAGCTCTTATATATATAACGTCCATGATACTTTCCAATGCATAGTACCCACGGAATTCTTAATTTTCTCTTGGGAAGATAAATAAGGCAAGTATGAAATCTGTAGTATTACTTCTTACACTTATGAACTGTATATTTATTTATTTATAAATATTCCAGATACAAATCAATCTCCATTTTACACTGAAATAATGTAACAACACATATTAAAGGAGACAGTGACTAAGAAAAGCGACTGCTTAATAAACAAGTGAGTTTCGTTTCAGAGTGTGAAACCATGGTAGACAAATTAAATCGGGAAATCGAGCTGGCCGCTCCACAGACCCACGTCGACCAATCCAGCAGTTCGGTAATGTTTCGTTCAGCCCCACTATCCTGTTTGGCATACACTAACGGTTAGTAAGTCCAGTGATCGTTATCCCCACTTTCAGGCTACACATTGTTACCATATCGAAACTTTTTTGGCTAGAATTACAAATACTAGTCAGTCAAACATGATATACATAATTATGGGGCACCCTGTATTTCACTGATATTTCAGGAGCAACGCCTAAGGAGTTTGCTCTTCGTTACTTATTTACTTCAGTCATTTCTTTATATTCAAATGTATTGCATAAACCTTATATTTCCCGTGCGAGGAACGGGTATTTTGACTAGTATATTGCTATAGAAAGACGTAAATAAATTTAATCGCCAAATTTAAAAATGGTTAAGATCTTATCTTAGTTTGAAATAATTAAATTGAAATAATGCAGCTTTTAAGTCGCGATCAAATCGTCATAATGAGCCTTATGCAGAATCGTTTTTAGCGTTGTATTAAGAGCTTGACTAACGCGTGATACTAACTTCCGTATTTAGTAACACATAAGTGAAGTTAACAACGATTTAAATAGAAAAAAGGCCAATTACGACTTTTCTGCAGGGTTGTCCAAATACAATACGGGAAATCAATATAAGAGATAATAGGACTCACATACCTTGATTTCTTCAAAACTGTTTGGACAACCCTGTGAAAATGTCGAGGTTGCCATTTTTCCTTATAAATCGTTGCTACCATCACCTACGTGTGACTAAATACCGAAGTTAATACCACTGTTAGTCAAGCTCTTAACACAACGCTAAGAACGACTCTGCATAAGACTCAATATGCCTTATGCAGAGTCGTTTTGACGCTTGATTAGATCCATATTAAAGAGTTCGACTAACACATGTTTCCTGCAGTAGTCAGGCCCTTAGTATGACGCTAATCATTCATCAAAACGACTCTGTATAAGGCCTAATATGTTTAAATCTCCAAATTACCTGCACGCTAACTCAGTCTATTGACGTCAAGCAGGCAGCGCGTGTAGTGAAGCGCCGAGTGTCAACTATTAGGAATTCGTGTTACTCACAATCTGAGACATTTTCTCATTATAATAAGGATTATGCCAAGATATAAAATCATTAGGTGCTACATTTCGTAACAATTTGCGTCAGCGCAACCTAAAATTTTCGCTTCTGACAGGGAACTAAATATATATTACAGGAAAGAACCTCGTACGCAAAATTGTCAGAATTACATTTCCATTTTTGAGAAACTGTAAAAACTGAAACTGTCATGTCTAAGTTTAAAAGCCGAAAAGGAGGAAAATATATTAAGATTCTTTAAAAAAAATAATACGAGAGATTTTTTTCGCGTAGTACCGGATCTACAAGTAGAGAAAGACCTTTAACAACTGGATCTGGGAACCTGAGAATTTTTACAACCGGTTCCGGCAAACCAGTGAGAACCGACTAAATTTTGTTATTCTTTCCGGCGAACCGGTTGAACTGCATATCCCTTCCTTTCTAGTTAATTATTGTTCCTTTTAGTTATTAAATTTCCCAAGTAAACATGACTGTAATTACTTCTACAGTGAACATACGTATATATTACCTACCTATCTCATTCGTGAGATAAAGCAATATTCTAACATATTCTTGTAGTTCCTTTTAGCCAGACCCACGTACAGAAGTACTCTTCATCCTTCTCCTATATGGATATACATATATACAGAGATCATACGTACGCACAAACAGCGGGCAACAATAAGAATAGAAGTGAAACTACATATGAAGCCTTTAATATTCTGGGGAATTCAAAGTTGCCAACTTGTAGCACACCATTTCCGTTATCTTTTCTCATTTTGGCTTGTTAATTTATTCACTAGGCACTTTCCCTTAATATGCTCTTTCGCAGGCCAATTACACATGACGTATAACACGCGTATGCATTTCCTATTCACTCCCTTAACTTACATGTTACACATAGAAAACGAAAATTCACCTCCACAAACGTTAGTCTTACTTCCTGCATATGACAGGATACTTATATGGACGTGTGGATTACATGTTACAAAAGAGACGTGGTTGAACAAAAAAAGCAAAAAGAGAAAAAGAAATTGAAAATGTACCGTACATCCAATTTCCTTAATTTTAAGTTATTTACATTGATGTTTTGTTCATAGGTAGCAGCAGATTTTGAAGCAAGGAGGGTAAAAAAAAAGAAAAAAAAGAAACTACTTTTATTTGGTCAATATTTCAGATGCAGAAAACATCTTCGATCCACATTGTCATAAACATGTAACAAACGTAGCATGTAGCATATAACATGTAGCAAACTTCGTAAACAGGTAATATGTTATGACGGCTACGCTAATGTTCATATGAAATGTCCGTTTGGAACTTCGAGTCCCACGCAAGGTATTTTTTTTTTCTAACTGGTCTGTTGTTTTAAGCAGTGACGAAAGAAAGTAAGGTAAAAACTATCATTGAATCTTTTCATTATTCTATACTAACAAGCTGATCCAATAAATCCGGATTTCAGGTTCAGTTCGGATCCGGATCTTTGGATTTAACAAGACCCGGGTAGGCCAAACCTAACATATGATAGTATAGACAATACTATGCAACAATGTACACGGGTGAGAGTAAATAATGATGAAGTATTCTTAAATAACGAAGAATCTTACTTCAATAATGGGGAAATAGAACGGTTGCATTGTTATTAGAAACACACTCTACTCTCATAATAAAGCTGATAAAACATACTAGTTTGTTCCAATTTAATATATATATATATATATATATATATATATATATATATATATATATATATATATATATATATATATATATATATATATATATATACGAGGATCATTCAATAAGTAAAGAGACAAAGTCTATATTTTTAACACTAATCATTTTTTTTGTTTGTTTTTTTTTTGTTGTTGTTGTTGTTTCAGGGGTGTTAGCTGGTAACCTTGGGATATGCTCTGATATGCTGTTTCGTAATTTTATGTCAACATAACTTCAAAAATATCAATTCATCATGGCAAGTCCTCTAGAAGATTGCACCTTAGAAGAACAGCGCTCAGTCATTAGGTTTTTAGTCGCAGAAGGTGTAAAACCAAGTGAAATTTTTTCTCGAATGTTGAGACAGTACGGTAACAGTTGTATGAACCGTGCGAATGTGTACAAGTGGGTTGATCGGTTTAAAAGTGGCCGAACAAGTGTAGGTGATGAACCCCGATATGGACGTCCAGTGGAAGTTTCTGGTTCTTCGTTGGAATCGAGGATTGACGGACTTATTCGTGATAACAGAAGAATTACTGTTGAAATGATAGCTGAGGAAGTTCAAGTAAGTGTTGGAACTGTTCACAATGTCATTAGGAACATTTTAAAGTACAGAAAAACGTGTGCCAGATGGGTTCCCAGACAGCTTACTGACGCTCATAAAGAATCAAGGCTTTCCATTTGTCAAGCCTTAACGCAACGAAGTTTGATTGAAGGAGACGCTTTTTTTGAAAGAATAGTGACTTGCGACGAGGCCTGGATCCATCACTACGACCCTGAGACCAAAAGACAGAGTATGGAGTGGAAACACACTAGCTCTCCAGTTCGCAAAAAATTCAAGGTTCAACCTTCCGCTGGTAAAGTGCTGCTGACCATCTTTTGGGACTCACAGGGTCCAACCTATTGCAATTTCCTTGAAGATCAGCGAACTATCAATAGCCTATACTATTCTGAGATGCTAGAACACAAAGTTAAACCAGCTATCAGAAGCAAACGCCGTGGACTCTTGTCAAAAGGAGTCATTCTTCAGCACGATAACGCCCGCCCTCATACAGCCCAGCTGACCCGAGATAAGCTTCAAGAATTGGGTTGGGAGGTCTTACCTCATCCTGTCTACAGCCCAGACCTCGCCCCATCTTATTTTTACCTGTTTGGACCACTCAAAGACGCCCTACGTGGAAAAAGATTTGCTAACAATGAGGAAGTTAAGGCAGCGGTGCAAAGGTGGCTTCGGGGTAAATCGAAAGATTTCTTCGCCAAGGGAATTAGGAAGCTGCAAGAAAGATGGGACAAATGCACAACTGTAAAGGGTGATTATATTGAAAAATAGCCTTAGTTTTGAAAGATTGAAATAAATCTTTATTGAGCTATAGCAATTTGTCTCTTTACTTATTGAATGCCCCTCGTATATATATATATATATATAGGGCCGGATTTAGGGGGTCCCCTTCGTTGTGAAAATACACTATCTAAAATGAGAAGCTATCAGTGAAAAATAGCAATACTTATCCGAAAATTTCATGTCATGTTTCTGTTTCGGGCTTGAAAGAAAGCGGAGTATTGTAAAAGCAATAGTTTACGTCAATTTTGTGAACATTGAAGGAAAAGAAGAACAGACACTTAGCATTTCCTGGGAAATTCCTCATTCAGAACACAAATGGCTAAAGGCATTTAAAAAAATTAAATTCAAAGTTACTGGTAGTTATTGGTGCACCCCCGTCAGAAAATCCTGGATCCAGCCATATATATAAGTGAAACGTAAAAATGTTTGGTGGTTTACTTCTTTTATACTACTGGGCCGATTTGATGATTTTTGGTATATTAAACCCTAGTCAAACTTAAGATTTTATCACATTAGTATTCAGGAAGGGCTTATCCTAAGGGATCCAGTTGGCTAAGGACAGAAGGCATAGAGATAGTTAGTTAGTAATCAGTGTTGCGATATATCAGTTTTGAGAAATCCTTCTTCCCTTACTATACAGATATCCGCAGTTTGCAGTATCGTAAGACATAATTATATAGTTTCGCACGTTATCTTTGTTGGACAAAGGTTGACGTACACTGCAGGGACAAATATGATGTGAATCAATAAAACTGTTTTTTTTTTTTCGAGACAATTCGGATGGTATTTCTCTTCCTGAGATTTCCAAATATTGAAAAAAAATGTTTGAACAAATATTTTAATGAACAATTTTTTTTTAAATTTTGATTTTTCAATTTAAATCTTCAGTCCATATTTTGGTGGAAATCCCCATTCAAATAAACGAATATTCGTATATCCGGAGGTTCAAACAATAACAGAAAAATCGAATAATTATAATAAATATAATAATTATTATAATAAATATAATAATTCGTATAGATAATTGGTAGAACATAAGTGTTAAATATCATCATCGGACCGTCATTACAACCTTCTACCAGAAGCTCCCTTCGTACTTGACATCAAACGAAGTAGTGTGAGTAACGTTGATTTCTTAGTATTAATGGGTGAATAGTTTATAGGTTTCAAGGATACTTACAGACGACCATTAAGCTTAGCCCATCGACATGTGTCTAGATCAACTGAATCAGTACAAGGCTGAAAGTGACAATTTCTTGAACAGCATCGTCACCGAGGATTAAATAATTATGAGTTGGAATCAAAAGATTCAGGTTTATGAGCACCAACATGCGATTTCTCGAAAAGAAGTTAAACACACATCTATCAGCAGGAAAACTAGTGTATTTCGTCTATTGGGATAGGAAAGTATGATTGTTGTGGATATTTTGGGACATGCAAAAGCTGTCAATTCAGATCGCTGCAAGAAGACATCGACTAAACTGAAAGCCTGAATTGAATGAGTCATGCAGCAGCAGCAGAAGAAGAAAGGTTCTGCCTGCCGTTACGGCCATTGAGTTTAATGCGCACTTCGGTTAGACTGTCGTACCACATCCGCCAAGCAGTTCGAACTTGGTGCCTTTCGATTTCAAAATCTTTTCCTCTATGAAAGAGGACTACGTGGGCAATGTTTTTTTTCTGATGCAAATGCTGTCACTACAACTGTTTTATTTTTTTAATGACTTGCCTCTGCTAGTTCCAAGTTTTATAAATGTGGCATACACGCATTTGTTCAACGCTAGCAAAAGTGCATAATGAATAGTGGTGAATATATAAGAAAATGACTGTAAGAAGGTGACATTTGCCTTATCTTACTATGCAATTCAGTTCCTAGTATCTCCAAAAGTTTATATTTAAAAAAATAAAATAATTACTTTCGAAATTATCCTCTATATTGTTAATATTTATAAGTCAAATATCATTTAAGTATATTTAAACTTTTTACATACATTGCAAGTTTGTTTTGATGAAGCAAGAGGCATTTGACCGTACATGTAAAACGAATCAGTAATACCAAACCATTAAAATTCTAACCAGTTTAGAAGAGAGAAGAATACTTCCTCACGTAAATGTGTTAGCTGAGAAATCGAGATGTTGCAAATAATCAACACAACTTTTGTTTTCAGTCTTAACAAAATATTCATTAAATATTTCATGTGGAAAATGGTATTCAACAGGGTAAAAATATGTAATGTATGGAAAAGCGGCCAGACGTGTAAAAATTTGAGTGTGCAGAAGAATCGAGAAAGTTAACTTGATCAAGGTCTCGGATAGATTTTATGGGGCTTCAGACAAATTTTCTGTGAGAGCCTTAAACTTCTATGAGCCCTCCCCTTTCCCTAGCGATTGTCAGTATGGGCGACAAGTCTATTTTATGAAAACAGCCAACAAAAATCTCACAAGTCGTTGAATTAAATTCCCTTACTATTAATTGACTAAATTTTATTCTTGTTTCCAAAGGGTGTTTAAAATGCTTCAAAAATCTATATTTTTTAAACCTTATTTTATTTAACTCAGTCTCTACAAAAGTTATTACTTTGTCGCTTTCGCGAATTTCAAACCTGAAATGATCATAATTGAATGAAGAAAACTGATATATATATATATATATATTCCACAGATCCCTCAACTCTGACATTTGTTGCGGTTACTCTTCGTTATAGACGGTTCTGGCTTGATTAAGTGAAAAAAGAAAGTGCCAGTATTAATACAATAGGGAAAAAAATAATAATATTTGAGATAAATTAAAAAGATAATAAAACCTGTAAAAAATTAAAAACAAAGCTTTCATGAAATGCATTAAAACAGAGAGTAATCTAGTAATTTCGTTAAGTAATTGAACTATGGTCTTATTAACAGGTCTGAAAGAAATGTACTAAAAAGGACCAAGAAAAAGTGTAAACTGAAGAAATGAGTGCAGAAATACACGCGAGTGAACTAATTCTCTAATATAAATAACAATTTAGCTCTCAATCTTAGGAAGTGCACCCGATGCCTTTAGTTATTATATATTCTCCTTGTTAGTGTGTTTTATGAAAGCATGTTCTCAAGAGCTCTTCTTTTTGTGGTTATTATTACTTTACTTTCTAGTTTTACTTAATATTTTTTTGTTGCATTCTCGAAAGCAAAAGTTTCTTTCCTATTATTTCAAAAAAAGGAACATTTCTCAAAGTTGTTGATATATAGTCAGCAAAACGCCCAATTATCTGCAACCAGCCAAACTTATGTGAGAGATTGAGTTGCATAAACAGCGGGCGCTCGAAAGTTACATCTAAATAATTAAATTTATTAATTTTAGAACAAAACGATAAGCTATAAAACTTACGTAATAGTACTGAATTGTTATCCGGTTTACGTATCTGTACAAGATTTCAGAACTCTAGTTAATATGATGGAAGTGTGCTAAAATTAAATTGTAATATTTGACACTAACAAACGAATAAAGAGAAAAGTAGCTTAACCTTTTTTTAAAAAGTTTAAAGTTCCATGGTTACGCCCTTTTGGCTAAGGAAGATGGATGATTAATAAAAGTGAGTTATTGTGAAACTAAATTTCGGCCTCTCCCACCAGGATCGAAGCCGGGCACCACAGGCACATGCGACACGCTCTAGTACCTATACCAGCGTTTCCCAACCTTTTTCAACTTGCGGCACCCTACGGGCGTTACTTGGATTCTCGCGGCACACTTATAGATATTATTATTTGTAAATATAAAACACAATGGTATTTTTTCTGTGATTATTGATTTCTTTCTCACAAAGAAGAAAGCTTGATCACTGTTTTTCCCCATGGTAGATCATTATGCTTGTTTTTCATACAAATTTAAAAATAGAAAACAATTGCAATGAAATATTGAACTCAGTTTTTTTTAAAATACCCTTTCTTTCTAAAAACTGTATCCAACCAACCTTTCACTAAGAAGGAAGATCACTAAATAACGAACGAACAAACAAATGTCTTTTACTTTTAAAACACAAATGTAGGTAATTTGTCGAAAGGATTGAATGATATTTTAAATTTTCAAGTTACGAAATAGTCTGCAACAATAAAGAAGCAATAATGGTCATAACAATGATAACAAATACTTTTTCAACATTAGAAATGTACAGAGCAGTAACACGGTATGTAACTTAAAATTGTAGACTCACAGTAGAGGTTCATAGTAAATGTGAAATACAAATGTACATTTTTCCCTACGTTATGCAATTTAATTGCTATAAAATTAATAATTTTGTTTCGATTCCTCGCGGTACACCAGCAACCCATTCACGGCACACCAGTGTACCGCGGCACACCGGTTGGGAAACGCTGACCTATATCAACGAGGAGGGCAACAGTAACTTATTAAAAGTATAGTAATACCAAAAAAATGTGTAATATTCTTTTGAGTAGATGCGGCATTTTTTAGAGATATGATAGATATGGTAAAATGTAAAACAGTGAGGACAGCGCGGCATGGAAATTGATAACTGCTACGTTAAGAATAACTGGTATGCTAAGGATAAAATTGCAACACGTAATTATCACGTTGAGAATATTGCTACGTTAAAGATAATTACTACGGATAACTGCTACGTTAAGGCGAATTTTAAGTGACGAATATAGCGCATGTCTTTAACTTTGTATACACTAATTGATTTACTAGTGGTTGTAGAATAACTAATATAAAGGGTAACAGTTAGAGCATTTATGCAATGAATATTGACAACAAAGTTACCAATTTCAAAAGTAATGATTATCCAACATTACAATAAACCCAAACATTCATTTATTATACAAATTCTAGTATCTAAAAATTACGCATACGATGTATTGAGGAATGTCGATGAAGACATCAATGGATGATTATGGCTTAGCTCCCATTTTCTCCTCCTCTATTTTTTTTTACTTGCTTCTTTCTTTTATCAGACCATAAAAGGGCTGGAGTGATTACGGGCGTGTAACAAGCCTCTTTATAAACTAAAAACACCGCCTTTTAAGTCTTCCGATGAGCCGATACGATGCTATCTATCTATTCAACCACGTCTTTACACTCAAATAGGCCCATTCTGTTTGACAATACCCCTTCATTCTATTTTGTACTCTTTTTGGTATTCTCTCTTTACTTGAACATCGCCAATTTCCTTTCGATATATAAGAAAGAAAGATAGAAAAAACTTCTCTCTGACAATGTAAAAGAAAGAAAAAAAAAAGATCCCTTTGAGCCCTTGTACTTGAGTGTATTCCCCACCTATTTTTGCTTCCCTTTTTTATCCCTTTTCTTAGATTTTTCTTTTTTGCTGTGTTCCTTGTTACTTCATCGTTGTATATACCCTTTTCTTATCCTCTCGGGCTTTCGAAACCGACTTAAATTCTCAATAAGTTCATTTTTAAGAGGTCGTTTGGATCGGTGAACGCCTGTAGGAATTGAAGCGGGAGTAGGGTGGGAGAAAAAAAGTAAAGAAACCAGGAAAGGAAGGAGCAGTGCGTGTGTGTGGCTGTTGGGTTTTCATGATGACAATCTTTTTTATGTATATACGTACGAGTATAGGGAAAAAAAGATGTCGTTTGGGAGTTCATCAATAGATCCTACAGTCTTCTTTCTTCTAACATTAAAAAAAAAGAGTTACGAAAAAAAGAGGAAGACCTGCGCCCTCTCTTGTCGTCGCGGTATTCTCTTTACTGTCTTCTTCTTCTTTCGAATCCAATAATGACATCCAATAAAACCAATATGTAGACATCCTCGTAAAAAAAGGAAAGAAAGAAAGAAAGAAAGAAAAAAAGAAAGAGGTGACACTAATGCCATCGACCATGTTCCGACTCGTTCGTTTAGTGCTCGAATCTTGAGGTTTCCGATTTTTTTTCTATGCTCTTAAAACTTCCTTTCTTGTCTTCATCTTCTCTTTTCCCTCCTTTACCTCTTTCTTCCTCCTTTATTTCATGAGATTGTTGAACGAAAACATAGGGTAGGTCATGCTCCGGCAAGTGGTTCGGGGTCGTTGGTAGCATGGAAGGATGATTCGAACGATGCGATGGACTTTGGATTAAAAAATATATATATAGTAGAAAGAATTACTCCTTAAAAAGAGAACAAAGAAAAACTTTCAGTAAAAGGGAAAACGATTTTTTTTTCCTAAGGATGAACAAAAGGGATTCTTTTTAAAGATTCAGCAATTATACAAGAGAAAAGAAATATAACCATAGTGTTTAGCAGGAGGTCATACGATAACACATTACCAATAAAAGTTTTCAGAGCTGTATGTAATGAAAAAATAATATTTAAGAAAATCGAAAGGAGTATGAAACATCTTTCTCCAGCGAGAAAGTTCTGTAGCGAATAGAATAGCACATTAGAGAAATATTGAATGATATAAAAATCTTTAAAAAATAACATGTTGAACATACTACTTTATAGTGCAGATATAAATCAAATCATAATACAATTACTGTACGCTTTTATTATATGTACTGTAAACCCTCTCTCAATATATCCACCTTGCCGCGATGGGGGAGGGGGATTGCGTACTTTAATGATCTCAAGAGCTCTGCCGGAGATAGCTTCGCTATCAGAGGGCTTCCCATACTGGACAGGATGTCCTCTATGGCTATTTCACTGCGAGGTGGAATGATCTGGGACACCACCACTTTATCAAGTCCCTAGAAAACAACATGGAAACAGAAATAAGAAAATGTAATATTAGGGAATACGACACTACTGTTTCACAGAGGGTCGTCCCCGGCAGTGGAGGAAAACAAAGCAGGGCCTCCCCGGTCGTCAACAAACGAAACCCTTGCAGGATAGAAACCTGGAATGTACGATCGCTGCTACAGTGTGGAAAACTGGAAAACCTGAAGAAAGAAATGAAACGCATGAAGATAGATCTTGGGAATCAGCTAAGTTAGGTGGCCTGATGGAGGAGATATGTGAAGCGGGAACTTCAGAATGATTTACTCAGGAGCTGTAAACGGTAGAGCAGAAGTTGTTTTTGTTTTGAATAAGAAGATAGGACAGAAAGTTATAGGCAGCTGGAGATATAATGAAAGGATAGTAACGTTGAAGATAGCAACCGAACCAAGAAATATGACGATAATCCAAGTATATATGCCTACATCAAGCTACACAGATGAGGAAGTAGAAGAAACATATGAGCAAATAGGAGAAGTATTGATGAATGTTGAAGACCAAGGCAATTTAATCATCATGGATGACTGGAACGCAGTAGTCGGCGAAAGGAAAGAAGAGAATGTAACTGGGAATTTCGGCCTAGGAGAAAGGAGTGCGAGAGGTGCACAATTAGTTGAGTTCCGCAAAAGTCATAATCTGACTTTAACAAATACTCTCTTTGAACAACCATTAAGAAGAAGATACACATGGACAAGACCAGTAGACAAAGAAATATACCAGACAGACTATATACTGGGCCGACAAGCATTTAGAAATCAAGTGAACAGTAAGTTACCTAGGAGCGGACGTTTACTCAGACCATAATTTAGCTTTGAGGAAGAGCGAACTCCAACTAAAGAGAAAAAGAGTGGTAGCACTAAACAAAAGATAGAACACAATCAAGCTAAGAAGAGATGAAAATATGAAAAGGGAATTTGCAAATGCGACAGACAAAGAGACGTCTAAGGTAGCTTTAGCAAGTGATGACATCAACTCGAAATGGAAAGCCATGGAAACAGGGATTACAAAAGGTGCCAACGAGCAAATACGAGGAGAAATGAGAACCCAATATAAACCCTGGATAACAGCAGAGATATTGGAAATGATAGAGAAAAGAAGACAGTTCAAGGTAACAAACAAAGAAGAGGAATACAGAAGGTGCAGAAATCATATCAACAGAGAAGTAAAGAAGGCCAGAGAAAACTGGATAAACAACTTGTGCAACAAAATTGAGAAAAATATAATCAAAGGCAGTACAGAAACGACATGTAGAAAGCTTAGAAAACTGTTAGGTGAGAAAAAGAAATACATAGACATTATCATACACAAGGACGGAACAACGCTAACAGAAGAGGAGCAGATAACAAGAAGACGGAAGGAATACATTGAAGAACTCTACAAAGGAGACAGAGTGATCGAAGAAGAGATAGAGAAGGAAAAATCGAGTCGATGAAAATGATATAGGACCACCAATTTTACAGTGCGAATTTGACAATGCTTTGGACAAAATGCAACATGGTGAAGCCCCAGGAATAGATCAAATACCAACGGAAGTGATTAAGAATCTCAGAACAGCAACAAAGAAGACTCTATTTAATCTTATTAATGAAATGTACATCTCCGGAAAAATACCAAGAGATTTCGAGGAAAACATACTGGTATCTATCCGGAAGAGAAAAGGTGCACGGAAATGCGAAGAACACAGAACGTTAAGTTTGCTTTCCCATGCATCAAAAATACTGTGCATAACGAATAGAAGGGAAAATCGAAGAACGGCTATAGGAGGGCCAGTTTGGATTCAGGAGAAAAAGAGGAACAACGGAAGCAATACTGAGGAGGAGTTGAAGTCTGATGAAGACACAGTTATTGTGTTGAAACTGTTACGTGATACTGTTTTTTTTTTTTTACATATTATCACATACCCTTGCTCAGTGTGTTATTGTATATATATATATATATATATATATATATATATATATATATATATATATATATATATATATATATATATAGTACTTTAGCATTTGAGAGCAAATTAGTATGTTTTGGCATGAATTTCCAAGAACTGAATACCCTTCGAAGATTCAAGAGGGCGACCGCTCTCCTTGGCCCTCGCTGTTATCGGCAATGATTCAAGTATACATGTGAATTAGATAGCATCAAATATTCAAAGTAGCCATCATAGCAAATAAATTTAAAGTTACACTTTAAACACTATAACTAAAATGAAAAAGAATCTTTTTAACATTGAAAAGTAGCAATTTACAAAACATTGTAGTAGAAAAATAAATTGATTTCTCAATATGACATACAAAAATACTATTTCCTGTTATACAGAAATAAAGAAATAAGTAATAAACTAGATGAAAGCTCTTTTTTATATTTATGAAGGGTAATTTTATTATCAGCTTCGAAGTTTCGAAACTAGTTATGCATATTATTTTCCCTGATATTACATCTCCCAATGGGATATTACTTCACGTCAAAGGGAGAGACACCCATTTTCTTCTTCTTCTTCTTCATTCTACTATATATATGTATATTCTGAAAGCTATTCACCTGATTATGTCATTGCATTTTTCGATTTGGCAGTGTATTCGTCTCGAAACAATTCCATTAGCTAGATAAGCATCTATTAAAAAAACTATCTTATCCTTTAGTCCTCGCTCTTACTTTGCCTGCCGGTCAGTCAGTACTTTTTTTTTTTTCGTTTATTAATTAACTCAAATGTATTTGTGACTGAATGGGGCGTTGCTCCATATAGATATACACCCTCGACAGGAGGTGGGGCTCGAAGCTTCTGATGACATGTTATGATGGAAGTGAGTTTTTTTTCCTTTATTCTTTATTCAAAGGGAAGATGGAAAATGAGAAAGAGAAAGAGGGAAAAGGTAATAAACAGTAATCTTTTAATAAACTTGTCTTTTTACTTAGCTGATGCCTTGTCTCAATATCATACACACAAGAGACAGCTACTGAAAACACTGTAACAACTCAAGTTTACAGGTTATTATTATTATTCGAAAATTACATTTGATAAAATCTCTATTGAAATCTGTTAATTTGGTTCATCTATGGCAATTGATAGATTCTCTGCTTAAGGTTGATGAACAATGTGGAGGCTGAAAGGATTGAATTTGCTTTCTACCTATTTAGCGATATTTATTAATTTCAAGACTATGCTACGTGCAATAGCGGCCTTTATATAAGGACAGCCGAGAAACCACCATGGCCCGCACATGAAAGGGCCCCGCGCTTCACAGTTAATCTTTTGTTTTCTTAGAAACATTTATGGACAACAGATTATGCTTCTTTCAATAAAATCCTGAAGCTTAGAAAATCTCGAATAAACAAATCGACTACAGTTCTATAAGTAGCCTATCTATAGTACACTAACATATAAACCACGAATAAAAATATTTCAATTATTATCTTCAGTGTATTAGTGGTTCCCGTTGTTCATGAATTCATCGATCATTGATTGTTGTTGTTTAACTCCCGTTGTAATATTTCTAACGATCAGTACCCCAGGTGCGTCATTTGGGGAACCCCAAGTTTGAGAAACACATACTTTTTAATAAATTGTATACCAACATACTAATAAACTTGAAGCTCTCATTGTCGGTGGACAAACTTGTCTCCCTTCCCCCTAGTAAAATCTGAAATGTCGCTAATGCAGTATTCACCAAGAAGTGCTCTGTGACATCAATACGCGCTTTTCAACTCCGAGAAAGTTTCGAAGTTTATCCAGATATTCATCTGCCGGGAGTTTAACTTCCCATCACCGGAATATCAAGATATCCAGGATATCTTTATATTCTGCTGGTAAAAAGTTCAGATTGGCTTTTCTCATTCCGGGTGAATTTCTATAATTCCGTCAGCGTTACTATGCTTTTATAGTACAGCGCAAATGTATGTGGTATTGTTCTAAAGTTATCTGTGCACTGATAAGGATTAGTGGTACTGTTGGAGGTGTATGTAGATATCTACCTGGGAAATTTTTGGATGCTGATGGGTCGAGTGGAAAACGAATGAGAAGATCTTGGAAATAGTGAGGAGAAAACAACAATTTTAAACATTATTAAAAATAGGAAGAGAAACTGGTTTGGACATTGGCTAAGAAGGAACTGTACCATGATAGACAAGCTAGAGGGTATGGTGGCATGAAAGAGAGGGAAGGGACGAAGGAGACTACAATTAATGGACGATATCAAAACAGAGAAATCGTACATGAAGACAAAGTTAGTGGAAGACCATGGAGCATGGAAGCTTCACCTGCGACCAGTGACGTGCCAATATTTACAGAATACCTATGACAGTAGTAGGCCCCCCCGTATGTCCAGCCGAGTCAGCAAAAATTTTTGTGACGTCATAGGTCAAAGGTCAATGACCTTGGCCCGGGGTCAATGACCTAGGGGTACATAGGACCACCCCCTCTA
Source organism: Thermobia domestica (assembly GCF_964235325.1). Lineage (NCBI taxonomy): Eukaryota > Metazoa > Arthropoda > Insecta > Zygentoma > Lepismatidae > Thermobia > Thermobia domestica. Next base: position 81,854,461 of record NC_137461.1, read on the forward strand.
AATTTTGGCAGGGGTACCTTGGCCCACCCCCTAAATTTTGGCAGGGGTACATAGGACCACCCCCCTTAAATTTTGGAAATTGCCAAATCTAAAAATTTGGTATGGTAGCCTAGGACCATAGTATGTACCTCTATTAGTATTGGGTGTCTATGTCGTTCCCTTTCATGGGTAAAAAATTGCCAAAAATTCAAATTTCGGGGGTTTTTGACCTAATTTATCCTCTTGGATGAGGTGTTATTACCCTATATGGTTATATGGGTGTATACAGGGGTCCATTCCCTTTCATAAGACATGGGTATATTAATGTACCCCTTGAAAAATTTGGGAGGGGTACCTTGGCCCACCCCTTAAATTTTGGAAATTGTCCAATTTAAACATTTGGTATTATAGTATAGGACCCTAATATGTATTATGATAAATTTGGATGGTCCACCTCGTTCCCTTTTAGGGGTACCAAATTGCCAAAATATAAACGTAAGCAATACGTAGTACCACGTGTTTGGTTTTGACCTAATTTATCCCCTTGGATGAGGTGTTATTATCCTATATAGTTATATGGTCATGTATAGGGGTCCATTACCTATCATAAGACATGGGTATATTAATGCACCCCTTGAAAAATTTGGGAGGGGTACCTTGGCCCACCCCTTCAATTTTGGAAATTGCCAAATCTAAAAATTTGGTGTGGTAGCCTAGGACCATAGTATGTACCTCTATCAGTATTGGGTGTCTATGTCGTTCCCTTTCATGGGTAAAAAATTGCCAAAAATTTAAATTTCGGGGTTTTTTGACCTAATTTATCCCCTTTGATGAGGTATTATTACCCTATATAGTTATATGGACGTATACAGGGGTCCATTACTTTTCATAACATATGGGTATATTAATGCACCCCTTGAAAAATTTGGGAGGGGTACCTTGGCCCACCCCTTAAATTTTGGAAATTGACCAATTTAAACATTGGGTATTATAGTACAGGACCCTAATATGTATCATGATAAATTTGGGCGGTCCACCTCGTTTCCTTCCAGGGGCACAAAATTGCCAAAATATAAACGTAAGCAATACGTTATACCACGTGTTTGGTCTTTTGGCCCAATTTATCCTCTTGGATGAGGTTCTATTACCTTATATGGTTATATGGTTATGTATAGGGGTCCATTACCTATCATAAGACATAGGTACATTTGTGCACTCCTTTAAAAATTTGGGAGGGGTACTTTGGCCCACCCCTTAAATTTTGGAAATTGCTCATTTTATATATTTGGTATTATAGTACTGGACCCTAACATGTATTATGATAAATTTGGGTAGTTCACCTTGTTCCTTTTAGTACAGGACCTCATTATGTATCATGATAAATTTGGATGGTCCATCTCGTTCCCTTTCATGGGTACGAAATTGCCAAATTTAGGTACAACCACGTGTTTGTTTTTTGATTTAATTTATTCCCTTGGATGAGGTCCTATTACCTTATATGGTTATATGGCCATGTATAGGGGTCCATTTCCTATCATAAGACATAGGTACATTTTTGCACGCCTTTAAATTTTTGGGAGAGGTACCTTCGCCCACCCCTTTAATTTTGGAAATTGTTCAATTTAAACACTTGGTATTACAGTATAGGACCCTAATATGGATCACTATAAATTTGGGTGGTCCACATCGTTCCCTTTTTAGGGGTACAAAATTGCCAAATTTTAGTACAACCACGTGTTTGGTCTTTTGGCCCAATGTATCCTCTTGGATGATGTCCTATTACCTTATATGGTTATATTGTAATGTATAGGTGTTCATTTCCTATCATAAGACATAGGTACATTGGTGCATCCCTTTCAATTTTAGGAGAGGTACGTACCTTGGCCCGTCCCTTAAATTTTGGAATTTTTTTGATTTAAGCATTCGGTATTATAGTACAGGACCTTAATATGTATCATGATAAATTTGGATGGTCCACATCGTCCACTTTCATGGGTACGAAATTGCCAAAATATAAACGTAAGCAATACGTTGTACCACGTGTTTGACATTTTGACCCAATTTATCTCTTGGATGAGGTCCTATTACCTTATATGTTTATATGGTTATGTATAGGGGTCTATTCCCTATCATAAGACATAGGTACATTTGTGCACCCCTTTAAAATTTGTTAGGGGTACCTTGGCCCATCCCTTAAATTTTAGAAATTGCTCATTTTTATATATATTTGGTATTATAGTACTGGACCCTAACATGTATTATGATAAATTTGGGTGGTTTACCTCGTTTCTCTTTCATGGGTACATGTTATATGGGTATGTACAGAGGTTTATTACCTTTATATGTTTATGTTCCCTTTTAAATTTGGGGACTTATCAAATAACAAAATTCGGTAAACCTTTTTCTAGGACCCAATGTATCCTCTTGGATGAGGTCCTATTACCTTATATGGTTATATTGTAATGTATAGGTAGATGTTGGTGTTCCTCTTATGGCCAAATATTCAAAATTTAAAGGTTATTGACCGGCTTTATTATTGAATAAGTACAGGATTTATTACTTTTTCATAACACACAGGTGTATTTGTGTACCAATCTTAAATTTTGGGAGGGGTACATTTCTTATTGTCATATCAATAATTGGTAATGGTTCTTAAAATTGGATAGTATCTCATTCATTGGGTAAATCATTGTGATCACGTGATCAGGACATTGGAACATTGAAACTTTGTAGGATAATTTGAGAATTGCGTCATTGGTTTTGATTATTCCCGCCAAATATAAACGTAAGCAAGACGTTGTACCACGTGATTGTCCTTGATGAGGTAGTGTACAGGGATTCATTTCCTTTGTTGTGGTACTTCTTAAGTTTGAGTACACACACACTTCTAGAAAACAGTTGGTTCTACTCAGGTAAACAATTGACGGACATTATTGACATTATTGAACATATAATGATATGATTAACTCTAAGACTTAGGTATATCAAGAGAAGTATTCTTTAAATTTGGGAATGGTGATAAACAGAATTTTAACATAAGGTGCGAAATTTGAAACAATACATTGAACTTTAGTCACAGCTCATAGTCTAAGATCTTTGGTGGTGATTGATTTGAAATCTGATAGCTAACCTTATTGAATTTTATGACTCATAGACGAAAGGCAATACATGCTACAACACTGGCAAAGTTATTATTAATGCAATTTGATTGGTTGATCACTATCTGTCGTGCAATCTGATTGGCTGATCACTATCTTTCGTGCAATCTGATTGGTTGATGATTTTCAAATCTTTGCTGTATTCAGTTTTAAGTTTTGTTTAACATTTAAAAATCTTGGTTTCGTTCAACATTTTGCACTCACTGATAAATATGATCAAAACCGTTTATTTGTTAATCGAATAGTTAAAAACCGGATAAAGTTTGACGGTTAACCGTGAAACGTAAAATTTTTTTGCTTGAAATTTTTTGTTTGAAAATTTTTTCGTTTCAAAATTTTGTTTGAGATTTTTTCGTTTGAAATTTTTGTTTGAAATTTTTTTCGTTTGAAAATTTTTGTTCGAAAATTTTGTTTAAAATTTTTTGTTTAAAATTTTTCGTTTCCAAATTTTTTGTTTGAAATTTTTTGTTTCAAAATTTTGTTTGAAATTTTTTTCGTTTCAAAATTTTGTTTGAAAATTTTTGTTCTCGAAATTTTTGTTTTCAAAGTTTGAGTTGACATTTTTAAAAGTTTGTGCACTTATTAGTAAAGAACCGGAACTGTTTAGAGCAAAAACCTTTGACAACATTGTGGTGCAATAGTACACGTCAGAACCTGGGTTTGTACTTGAAATGAAAAAACACAATTCATTGAAATGGATCATTTTATTACACTCCACATACATCCATACCAGATAGTGGTTCTGGATATTGTCGATACAATGTATTTTGAACTTCTTGCACTAGTTTGTCTTTAGCATATAATTTTAATTCCAGTTGAAGTCTTTTAAGGTCTAGTGCAATATCAATTGGTGGAAACTCAATGTCCATTTGATCACAAATAAACTGTTTATCAATACAGGTATGCACTAGCCGGAACTGTTTAGAACAAAAACATCTGGCAACGTTGTGGTGCACGTCAGAACATGATCATGCAACGTCATCAGTTTTGCATCATCGTTCGAGTTAGTATTCATGATAACATCATCATGGCTACTTGTCTGCAGTTTCTAAACACACGTGATTTGATGAAATCATTTACCAAGATTACTGATTTACAACAAAATGTACCTTATAGAATCTTAGCTAGCCAAATGATCCCTACAAAGTTTGGATTAAGAATCGTAGTGAAGCTTGAAAATTATAAGAATATAATTTTACCAGCAAGATATTTACCCATGGAACCATCAAAACAAGAAGAACTGCTGCGTTTCTTAAATACTGGATCTGTATCTTTATATTACAAAGGATTCTTGGGTCGAAGTCATCAACTTGAATTTAGTACACAGCCAGATTCGTCAGCCATTGTGATGAAATCATGAATCAGCACATTTCTTTCCAATGACGTCAGCTGTAGTTGTATGAATTTGGTTGGTCGGCATGACGTCAGCAACTGTGATGAAATCATAAATTCAAACGTCAGCACATTCCTTACCAATGACGTCAGCAATAACTATAAATCAACCAATACAGTGTCATCCCACGAAATCATTTGAGCAAGTGCTTTTCAGGAGGAAAGATGTGTACTTCTAACGATAAAGAGTTCATCTTCGCAAGCTATTATCCAATAAATATATTTCAAACAAAACATGTGATGATTGGTATCAGTGCTAGAACATTTGAACCAGTGATTCGATTGGGCAAAGCAGAACAATTTGGTGTACAACTGATCTGTGAAGAATGGCAAATATTATGTTCACGAATCGACCAAATGAACGATTATTTTCATGATGAGCTAAATGTGACCATAGTCAAATCATTAGGCTCAAATCATGAAGTGGTGCTGCGTACAGTCCTCGAAGAGAAGATGGTGCTGTTACGTAAAAAGAGTACATTTCATGTCCCTCGCAACATGGTGTATCTAACACAAACGGAATGGAACAAATTCATCAGCGTATTTCAGTGTGTGAAACATGCAGTGGAAGTGTGTAACAAAACAAGTATATTCCTGAAAAAGTACTATTTTGAAAAATGTGTTATGCATATTGTACAACATGTATCTAGATATTGTGATGGTTGTCAACATCGTTCGTGGGTGCATACATGTATTGATAAACAGTTTATTTGTGATCAAATGGACATTGAGTTTCCACCAATTGATATTGCACTAGACCTTAAAAGACTTCAACTGGAATTAAAATTATATGCTAAAGACAAACTAGTGCAAGAAGTTCAAAATACATTGTATCGACAATATCCAGAACCACTATCTGGTATGGATGTATGTGGAGTGTAATAAAATGATCCATTTCAATGAATTGTGTTTTTTCATTTCAAGTACAAACCCAGGTTCTGACGTGTACTATTGCACCACAATGTTGTCAAAGGTTTTTGCTCTAAACAGTTCCGGTTCTTTACTAATAAGTGCACAAACTTTTAAAAATGTCAACTCAAACTTTGAAAACAAAAATTTCGAGAACAAAAATTTTCAAACAAAATTTTGAAACGAAAAAAATTTCAAACAAAATTTTGAAACAAAAAATTTCAAACAAAAAATTTGGAAACGAAAAATTTTAAACAAAAAATTTTAAACAAAATTTTCGAACAAAAATTTTCAAACGAAAAAAATTTCAAACAAAAATTTCAAACGAAAAAATCTCAAACAAAATTTTGAAACGAAAAAATTTTCAAACAAAAAATTTCAAGCAAAAAAATTTTACGTTTCACGGTTAACCGTCAAACTTTATCCGGTTTTTAACTATTCGATTAACAAATAAACGGTTTTGATCATATTTATCAGTGAGTGCAAAATGTTGAACGAAACCAAGATTTTTAAATGTTAAACAAAACTTAAAACTGAATACAGCAAAGATTTGAAAATCATCAACCAATCAGATTGCACGAAAGATAGTGATCAGCCAATCAGATTGCACGACAGATAGTGATCAACCAATCAAATTGCATTAATAATAACTTTGCCAGTGTTGTAGCATGTATTGCCTTTCGTCTATGAGTCATAAAATTCAATAAGGTTAGCTATCAGATTTCAAATCAATCACCACCAAAGATCTTAGACTATGAGCTGTGACTAAAGTTCAATGTATTGTTTCAAATTTCGCACCTTATGTTAAAATTCTGTTTATCACCATTCCCAAATTTAAAGAATACTTCTCTTGATATACCTAAGTCTTAGAGTTAATCATATCATTATATGTTCAATAATGTCAATAATGTCCGTCAATTGTTTACCTGAGTAGAACCAACTGTTTTCTAGAAGTGTGTGTGTACTCAAACTTAAGAAGTACCACAACAAAGGAAATGAATCCCTGTACACTACCTCATCAAGGACAATCACGTGGTACAACGTCTTGCTTACGTTTATATTTGGCGGGAATAATCAAAACCAATGACGCAATTCTCAAATTATCCTACAAAGTTTCAATGTTCCAATGTCCTGATCACGTGATCACAATGATTTACCCAATGAATGAGATACTATCCAATTTTAAGAACCATTACCAATTATTGATATGACAATAAGAAATGTACCCCTCCCAAAATTTAAGATTGGTACACAAATACACCTGTGTGTTATGAAAAAGTAATAAATCCTGTACTTATTCAATAATAAAGCCGGTCAATAACCTTTAAATTTTGAATATTTGGCCATAAGAGGAACACCAACATCTACCTATACATTACAATATAACCATATAAGGTAATAGGACCTCATCCAAGAGGATACATTGGGTCCTAGAAAAAGGTTTACCGAATTTTGTTATTTGATAAGTCCCCAAATTTAAAAGGGAACATAAACATATAAAGGTAATAAACCTCTGTACATACCCATATAACATGTACCCATGAAAGAGAAACGAGGTAAACCACCCAAATTTATCATAATACATGTTAGGGTCCAGTACTATAATACCAAATATATATAAAAATGAGCAATTTCTAAAATTTAAGGGATGGGCCAAGGTACCCCTAACAAATTTTAAAGGGGTGCACAAATGTACCTATGTCTTATGATAGGGAATAGACCCCTATACATAACCATATAAACATATAAGGTAATAGGACCTCATCCAAGAGATAAATTGGGTCAAAATGTCAAACACGTGGTACAACGTATTGCTTACGTTTATATTTTGGCAATTTCGTACCCATGAAAGTGGACGATGTGGACCATCCAAATTTATCATGATACATATTAAGGTCCTGTACTATAATACCGAATGCTTAAATCAAAAAAATTCCAAAATTTAAGGGACGGGCCAAGGTACGTACCTCTCCTAAAATTGAAAGGGATGCACCAATGTACCTATGTCTTATGATAGGAAATGAACACCTATACATTACAATATAACCATATAAGGTAATAGGACATCATCCAAGAGGATACATTGGGCCAAAAGACCAAACACGTGGTTGTACTAAAATTTGGCAATTTTGTACCCCTAAAAAGGGAACGATGTGGACCACCCAAATTTATAGTGATCCATATTAGGGTCCTATACTGTAATACCAAGTGTTTAAATTGAACAATTTCCAAAATTAAAGGGGTGGGCGAAGGTACCTCTCCCAAAAATTTAAAGGCGTGCAAAAATGTACCTATGTCTTATGATAGGAAATGGACCCCTATACATGGCCATATAACCATATAAGGTAATAGGACCTCATCCAAGGGAATAAATTAAATCAAAAAACAAACACGTGGTTGTACCTAAATTTGGCAATTTCGTACCCATGAAAGGGAACGAGATGGACCATCCAAATTTATCATGATACATAATGAGGTCCTGTACTAAAAGGGAACAAGGTGAACTACCCAAATTTATCATAATACATGTTAGGGTCCAGTACTATAATACCAAATATATAAAATGAGCAATTTCCAAAATTTAAGGGGTGGGCCAAAGTACCCCTCCCAAATTTTTAAAGGAGTGCACAAATGTACCTATGTCTTATGATAGGTAATGGACCCCTATACATAACCATATAACCATATAAGGTAATAGAACCTCATCCAAGAGGATAAATTGGGCCAAAAGACCAAACACGTGGTATAACGTATTGCTTACGTTTATATTTTGGCAATTTTGTGCCCCTGGAAGGAAACGAGGTGGACCGCCCAAATTTATCATGATACATATTAGGGTCCTGTACTATAATACCCAATGTTTAAATTGGTCAATTTCCAAAATTTAAGGGGTGGGCCAAGGTACCCCTCCCAAATTTTTCAAGGGGTGCATTAATATACCCATATGTTATGAAAAGTAATGGACCCCTGTATACGTCCATATAACTATATAGGGTAATAATACCTCATCAAAGGGGATAAATTAGGTCAAAAAACCCCGAAATTTAAATTTTTGGCAATTTTTTACCCATGAAAGGGAACGACATAGACACCCAATACTGATAGAGGTACATACTATGGTCCTAGGCTACCACACCAAATTTTTAGATTTGGCAATTTCCAAAATTGAAGGGGTGGGCCAAGGTACCCCTCCCAAATTTTTCAAGGGGTGCATTAATATACCCATGTCTTATGATAGGTAATGGACCCCTATACATGACCATATAACTATATAGGATAATAACACCTCATCCAAGGGGATAAATTAGGTCAAAACCAAACACGTGGTACTACGTATTGCTTACGTTTATATTTTGGCAATTTGGTACCCCTAAAAGGGAACGAGGTGGACCATCCAAATTTATCATAATACATATTAGGGTCCTATACTATAATACCAAATGTTTAAATTGGACAATTTCCAAAATTTAAGGGGTGGGCCAAGGTACCCCTCCCAAATTTTTCAAGGGGTACATTAATATACCCATGTCTTATGAAAGGGAATGGACCCCTGTATACACCCATATAACCATATAGGGTAATAACACCTCATCCAAGAGGATAAATTAGGTCAAAAACCCCCGAAATTTGAATTTTTGGCAATTTTTTACCCATGAAAGGGAACGACATAGACACCCAATACTAATAGAGGTACATACTATGGTCCTAGGCTACCATACCAAATTTTTAGATTTGGCAATTTCCAAAATTTAAGGGGGGTGGTCCTATGTACCCCTGCCAAAATTTAGGGGGTGGGCCAAGGTACCCCTGCCAAAATTTAGAGGGGGTGGTCCTATGTACCCCTAGGTCATTGACCCCGGGCCAAGGTCATTGACCTTTGACCTATGACGTCACAAAAATTTTTGCTGACTCGGCTGGACATACGGGGGGGCCTACTACTATGACAATAATGATATAATACTAGTGATGGCTTGAGTTCGCTTGAGTGCCAGACACTGTTGACAGTGAATATATGTGTTGCAAAAAAATGTTATAGAGGATGATAGTGTAGCATGCGGCTGATGTGATCGATGGATACATGCTAAGTGTTATAACTTAGGCAAACGCAATATTAATACATTAAAGGAAAGTACTGAACCCTGGTTCTGCCATGATTGCTTGGTTCAGCAGGCAAGGATGTAGCTCTTCCTATTACCTCGGAAGGAAGTTTGCCCTCAGACAGTAATGGAAATAAGGAAGATGGTATTAACGTGTGCTACAAATTTCAAAGTGAAATAACTTAGCATGTTAGAAACTTTTTATGGTTGGAGGATAGTTAATTAAGAATTTGTATTCCAAATGGACTGAAAATATCAGGAAATTGATAGTAATTTTAAGGAAGTTGACATTAGTCTGAAAAAGGTAGATAGTCTTGACAATAGCTCTCACAAACTAAACGGATTTGGTTTTTTTTATCACTGTTTGCCAGTACACAGAAAGATTTTTTTTTTTTTTGTTTTCAGCATAGAAAAACTATTATAATGGATTTTTTTCTAAGTTGTCTTGCATTGTCGAGGACAAAAGAATATGTTGACCGGGAAGCGGTCACATATCCAACTACCATTAATGCTTCCTTCAGTAAGTATTCAATGTTAAGTGTTGAATAACTGGGTGACACTACATTCTTGTCTAACTCCTATTCCAATCTCCACACTCTTGGTTCCTCCTTGATTCAATAGCAAATTTACTCGTTACTCCGTGTACATGGTGCAAGTGAGTCACCGGTCTCTTAAGTTGGCCCCAATTTCTTTAAGTACTTTCAAAAATTTGGTCCAATGGACCCAGTCGATGAAGCACCCCCCCCCCAAAAAAAAAAAGTTCTTAACTGGCTTTTGAACAACACATCCTTGCTGAAACTAAAACTACTGTCTAAATTTTGTTGTTGGACCAACTCTGCAGCTAAGCTGGATGGTCCAAAGTTTACTAATGCGCCCCTACTTCCAAGACAAATATGTGATGGAATTATCAGTAGTAGTCTTTGCAATAAATTTTTATTTGTTTCTTTTGCATTACACTTTTCTGGATTTGAAAACCTTGGCAATGTCAATGTATTCTGTTTTGTATGTAAATTTTATCAGGTTTCAGTCTTCTACCCAGAGACATAAAGGGAAAAAATAGCGTTTGACACTGATATTAGAGATTTAGGCATCAGTAAATCTGCTGAATCGAAAGGGGAAAAATCGTACGGGAAAGAAGGGAAGTGAAATTGATCTACTGAGTGACAGATAGACGAGAAGCGGAAAGAATTCGCCACTTCAAAGCAAAGAGGAAAAAAGAAACCTTTCATAGATTTTCTTTCGTATTTTTTTTCTTATTTTTATTTGAGAAAAACATCATCTCCCCCTTTTCGTGTTCTTTTCATTTTCTGGCAGGCTTCATTGCGCTTTTTGTATAATCTTGATGCCGAAACCGTCCATGGTTCTGGAATTGAGGCCGGTTGACTGTGAAATTATGAATATATTCATGCCATAAGTTCTTTTTTTCTTTCTCTTTTGTGGAGCCTAAAGTTGCACTTTGGGGTAGGGCAGTCATCACATCACTTGATAGACGTTCAAATATTTTTTTTTCTTATTTTGGCGTGTATTTTTCTTTTTTTTCTCAATCTGATAGCTGATTTTTTTATTCTTTTTTTTTTAAAACCTCACCTTACAGTTCTTGAAACCTTCATCTTCTTCGTTTGCCTTGCCAAAGAGGGTGTTGAAGTTGCACACGAAGGCGATTATCATTGGCGAGAACTGGTTCCACAACATGTTTAAAGATTGGTTGTACGAAAAACCTATCAGTGGCTCGTCTTTACTGAGTAGACTCGCGCTAGAGCTTTGTGGTGGTGTTTTTCTTTTGTATTCAAGAAGTCATTGCAAGGTTGAAAACAAGAAAAGTTTTCTTTCTTTCATCTCACTCTTTTTTTTTTCTACCGATTAGTATTTTTAAGTCATGCGTAAATTTAATGGTTTAGAAGGGGGAAGATAGAGAGAGAAAAAAGGAAACGAATTTTGAATACTTCACATCATCTTTTATTCTCTTTGAACAGAATGAGGAAAATAAGGGAGGGGCCAAGAGGGAGGAGGAGGAGGTAGGGGCAAACGAGAGCCAACTGGCTTGTCAACTTGTCGGTTTGTTACGCGATTCGTGCCGGCTGATCTGACATACTTACGTCAGAGTCTGGTCGAGCGGAAAAGAGAGATGATGGATCTGACATTGTCGGTACCCAAAATGGATAACTTTTCCATATATCCCCTGCGGTGCTTAGAAATGGATTACTATTTTTTAAAATTTCTTTTTACAATATCTATTCGGAACTATTTCCAAACCTTTTATTTTTGTATTCTTCCTTTTCTTATTGCTTTAATTTTCTCCTTTACAACGAACACTAATATAATAAAACTTTTTAAAAGGCTGTTATTTTAATACGGATGAACGGATCTTGCGTACAATTTAATTCAGAAACCCTACTGGAAAAAAAAACTTCAATGAAACATTTGACAATGATGTGTTTGATTCCTGGTAAACATACAAGTGTTTCGGGTTCTATGTCAATGCTCGTGCTTGTGTGTTCAGAGGGACATGAACCACACATAAACTGGGTATAATCTTATGGCGTCGATAAACGGTTTGGGTTCTAGCATTCTGATCAGTACGTCTCAAGTTTGAATCTCGCTACCAGGATACGGATCATTCTCAGACTACCAAGCGAATATCGGATGTTATATTCTTGCTCTAGCTAAAGGACATTTAAAATTTATTCTCATATTCCGTGTCACTCTCTGCTGGTCTAGTGCCTAGCACGCACATTTTTGGTGTACTGGATCCCGGATTCGATTCCTGGTGGGACAGCACTAGACGCATTAAGGTGGTTCGGATTCCACCTTAAACTTTCAGTCCACGTCTTATATAGCCTTGGTGCTGAAAATGAATGTTGAACTTCAATAAATAAATCTTATGTTTTGTAGTTAATTGTTTCCAGCATACGCGTGGTTTTACAAGTGTACCTGGAATTGTGGTTATTAAATTTTATTTTTATACGAGTATACAAATGAACAAGTCTAACAATGGGAGATTCACCTTCAGTGACCTTCCGTACAAACTTCTTATTACGGTGGTTAATTATTTTCAGTATAATACATGAATCTGAAATTATGTTTAATAAATACGGAACTCTAATAATGACTGGCAGAATTTTGAAACGGAGTCGGCCAGAACTTAAGTATAAAAGGCATCACACCGTCATTTGTCTAGTGAGATTAAGTTAAACATTAGAAAAATGTAGGTCAACAACCAACAGGAGGATTCATCTCCCGATTATGAGGCGGAAACGGTAATATCAGCGGAAACAGAGAGTACAATGGCAATATAGAAAAACTGGCATCACAGTATGATGATCCCTTGGAAGCTGGTCTAGTGGCTAGCACGTGTGGCACAGGTGCACGTGATTCGGGGTTCAATACCTGGTAAGAAAGCACAAACATTTTTAATTTCACAATCATTCATTTTCTTTAATCATACGTCTGCTTTAGCCTAAAGGGAATAAGTGTGGGACGTTAAACTAAAAAATAAATAATTTATGTTATTGCGATAAGTATTTGAGTGCATATGACGCGTATGTGGTAAAGTATACAATGTAATGTAGTTTCTACACCATAACTTTTGTGAACACACCGTTTATGGTGTGTGTATGTTTCACACCAAAATGTTCCTTTTCTTCCCGGATGGTCCTTGTCTTAATTCTCTTGTGTATGTGAATACACATCTTGTACAGTGCAAGGAGTTGCTAAAGGATCTAGTAGCATGAATGAACATATACAAAGTATGCAGCATGTTTGCAGTATTTAAAAGAAGCACTGTGTGTCTCACCGTCAGGAACATACATTACTAGTTAACATTGTGATTTGTTATCCATATAAATATATAACATTTTCTTCGAACAAAATAAAAACTGTCAAATATTATTGACAATGAATGGCATACTTCTTAGCTCCATAAAAGTTCGTTTTTTTCTCTCGAAAACTACACTGTAAAAAATTGTTGTGTTATTTCAACGACATGCCTATGTGTTAACACGATTGTGTTATAATGTAACACAAACAGGTGGTTAGAACTACTCACTGTCCAATGCCGGTAGTTGAAATGACACATAGCTTGTGTGTAAATTAACACAAGTGTAGAATCTTCGGTGTTGTTTTCTGCGTAATTGCGATATATGTTAGGCATCTAATTATAAAGGCTTATGAAGTTAAGCTACAGACAAACACAGTAGAAAGAAATACTTAAACAAATCCAGTATACTCAAAATTTCAACATGCAAACCGCGCGATGTGTTTCAATTGTTTTACATGTTTCTGAAGAAATATGTCAACAGCGAGAAACAACATCATATTACTATGTCATTTCTACACTGTACTAGAATTCACTAGTCAGCACCGGAGACTGTGCTTCAAAAATGGCGGAAAACAAGTAGAATCACGTTTAAGAGGCAAACATATAAGGATTTAAGTAAGAGTTTCCTATCATTCTTGAACAAGATGTTGGTGAAGGTTGAATGTTGGGGAGGACGACAAAAATGTTTATGAAGATTTTCAATATGAAGTGTTCTGTAGTTTACTATCCTTATTTTAAAATTAGAATCTTCGGTAAGCTTAAGTATGCACACTACATGGTTTTCCAACGCAGAAAAATATTTACATCAACACCATACACGGAGTTATTTCAACACCGAAATGGGTGTCGTAGTAACACAGAAGTGGAGGCAAACTAACACCAAAAACGGTGTTAATCTAGTGGTCTGACGTTGAATTTTAACACAGAGAGTGTTGAATTAACACCAAAACGGTGTTACTTATACGATTTTGACCTTGAATTATGACACAGATTGTGTGTTGAAATAATAAGAAAATGATGTTAAAGTAACACAGGGACTTGACATGGTGGAATATTAACACAAAATAATTAACACACTACACACTGTGTTACTTTCTTCGTGTTGGTGTAACACCGCCACAAGTAACACTCAACACTTTTCTCAACACTACCGACCCTGACATGGAGTCGAATCAACACCGAAAATACTAACACAGATCCGAATTTAACACCGCTTAACACCGGTTGTGTGTTAAAGACGTAACACACTCCCTGTGTTAAACGCCAACACCACGAGGTCTGTGTTGAACTAACACCGCATAGTGGTAGTCACGCTGAAACCACTGCCCTGTGTTCAAATTGAGTTGAATTAACATAACCACTTTTTACTGTGTACGCAAGATAATTTGCCCTGAAGCATGTTGTTTTGCTCAGTTCAGTGTAATCTATGGATTAATATTTGTCTTATCTTTGGACAATATTTTGTTTACACAGAAACTAAAATTTAAGAAGTTAATGATTATTTTAGGTTATATATCATTAAACATAGTAAGGTACACCGTATAGTGTTTAGAGCGTTGGACTCATGTTCTCGTGGTCCCGTGTTCGATTCCCGGCTGGCGATTCCCCAATTTTTGGTGTCCACCCAGCGTCGTGAGGCAAACTGGGGAACCACGTGAATGAAATACGTGATGGCCACTAGGTCTAGAAAGCTTTTGACACGCCTGTTAGTGACAGAGCAATGGAGCTCGCTGACCACGTGTTCCTCGTTAGGCTGGACGTAGTTCAGCTGGTCGCTAACAGATGGCATTGAAGTAGCTCAGGCGCACAAGGGGCTGTTACGCCAGGTAGTTTTTTTTCTATCATTAAACATACTATGTACTTCTTGTTAGTATCATAGTAAGAAGCTTATTGAGTGCATATTTTAGTGTACCAGTTTCACGTCAATAAGTAACATGGTCCTCATTCCAGCACCAATTTCCAGGTTCACGAAGAAATTCGTTTTTCTCGAAAACTACGCATAAGATTTTACACTCCTTCATATAATTTTGTTCAGCTTAATAAGATATATTGATTAATATATATGTCTCAATTTTGGAGATTTTCTTCCCGTTACACGCTAATATATTGTAGATTTAAAAAAAAAGAAAAAAGAATTCACGGTGGCTCAGTGGTAGAGCGCTTATTTGTTGTGTGTGGAGTCCCTGGTTCGATCTCCGGTCAAGTAAATTTGTGGTGAACAACATCGTGTCCGTGTTTCTTTTTCGGGGTACTCCCGTTTCCTTACAAATTTCCATTTCACTAATTCTTCTATCATCATTCACTTGTCTTAATTAACGTCTCCCTTAGTCTAAAGGGCATAATCGTGAGACGATGAACTAAAAAGATTTCATTTCGTTTTAAAAGAAAAAGGATATTCTATATTAAAAGCCAGTTTTTAGAAACAAAAATGTTTTCATATTCAATATTAGTTGTTACAGAAGAGATAAAAGAAAGAGAAAAAAGAATGAAACGAAAGAAGGAAAAGTGTATTTGTAATGAAATACCCTTACAAATAAGCTACTTTGTATGATTTTTATTCTATTTAGTGTCAACTGTATAGAATGAGAGAGTAACTTAACGCTACACTGACCCTTTTCTTCTCATTCTGTTATTTTCCTCCCTTTTTTTTTTAATTTGGACACATTACTTGTTGACTTGGTGGATTCTCTCACGCAATACATCATGAAACGGATTAGTCCTGTGTATTGCTTTCACCAATTGCTTCCCTTCCTTTCCTCTCATACCCTGTCGACTGTTACCAACATTCAAAATATCTCTCGTCAACTCTTCAAATTCACTCCGGCCGATTCACAATGTTCCGCAACAAAAGCACCGCCCGTTTGATTATGTACCATAGAGTTCCCGAGCGATCGCCACTACTAAGCCCAACAAATGCCTTTCGCTCTCTCTTTCTCTTTCAAAATCAGTGTTGCTATTCTCAGTGTTGCAGATAAAATATTAACGCGTAGAAAAAATTTATATTCCGAATTAAGGTTTAGAAGTAGTACATTGCTAACTTAATAATAATAATAGTAACAATAATAATAATATTAACTGTAACATTAAAATAATATACTAAAAATTTGCCTATGTAATTTTCAGGTAAAGTGAAACTCCTTGCTAAGAGTTGTGTAAATTTAAAACATTTCTTATATCTGGTGTTATCGATAATTCGTAAAAAGAAATCTTATATCTTTGTTTATAAAAAAAATGATAAATGCTTACCATAGAGAAACTGCAATTTAATCGAAAGAGCCCGATTTAGGAAAAGTTATACAATTGACAGCCAATACATTTTAATGGATTATAGACCAAGAATTATCTGAACATTGTGTTCTTTTTTTCATAGTTTTCCAAGATTTTCAAATCTTTCTTTCCCTTTCACTGAATCAGTTCTCTAACAGCCCACGATGTTCCTGTTTCCTTAATTTTTTATGTATACTCATGTCCAAAATTATTGTCCCATGTCTATAAAAATGTTGTAGAAATATAATTTGATAACGAATTCGCCCGGTATTTCTTATAATGTTAGTATGTGTATAATCGGCAAAGATATGTATGTAGCAAATTTCATGTCAAAAGAACAATAAAACGAAAATAAAACTTTCGTGTCCATTTAGCAACATTTTGTTTTACTCATTCTAATTTTCGTATTTATAATTCTTTTCCTATGAAATTTACTACAGATATACATTTCCTGATTATACACATAATATCAGTATTAAAAGTACCCTGCAAAATCATTATCGATTATATTCTTACAAGAAGACAGTTATAGATATGCGACAATCATTTTGGACATGTGTGTACCTATATTTCTAACGCATATAATTAGGCATGATGATTGAGTGCCAAAACTACAGAGAAACATTTAGCTATTATAAAAGAGATGGGAAAATCGTAATTATATAACCCTAAGGGTGCTTTAAAAAATAATGGTTTCTTCATTTTAATCTACAGTACGGTATTTTTCTCCCAATAACATTCACTGATGTTTGTACGCTTACGTAGAGCAAATGGAACAAAGTAGGGAAATGAACTAAAATTTCAAACTTGGTTGACAAATAAATACATTGGACATTTTCAAGACCAATTTGTTAACAATGCATTTCACCTTAATATTTCAGAGCACGCGTACATAAAAATTCTACATCATTTTCTTATAGATTCGAACAAAATAATAAGAAATACACGACCTAAAAGTCAATATTTAAAATACTGGAAATTCCATAATATTGATTATATAAAGTAATGAAATAAGGAAAGCAGGAGTAATAAATATACCCATAGTAGTGGAAATGTAGCACTCATAATACTGATTTACATGAGTTTATTCCACAATATCACAAACATCTCCGAGTTTTCTCGTGACTAGGTTTCCTTCAACGTGAAAGACCGGGGGTTGATTCCCACGGGAGACTCATGTGGTTCGGATTTCACATTAAGCTGTAGCTTTACGTCTTACGTTAACCTGTAAGTCTCAGGGCTTCAATATACCAAGAAATACCCCCGTTTCTTATGCAACCACATCAAGCTTTTGGAATTGATGGATGTATAATCACGCAGGATAGTAACCGTCCGATGCGACACTATTAATCCCCTACCAATCCCATCGATCGACTCGTAAAACCTTTCTAATTAGAACTCTCGCTCGACTAATGATCTCATTTCCATATGAACGTCGTGATATTTCAAAATTTCTACTATACATCTGCAAGGCTTCACGCAGAATACTTGCTCCAGGGGATTTAATGTTTGCTCTCTGCTCCCGATTTAGGTCGTCCATCTTAAAATCACAAATGAAAAGAAGCACAAACACTCGTCATTTTGGGTAACACAATTTCCACACAGTAATGTAGTGGGTGGCCACGCTCCCTACTCCGAAGCACAAAGCATGGATTTACATACTCATCTATTGGCAGATTATGGAGCTAGTCTCGAAACTTTTTGATACAGCTACGTATAATCATTAAATCAGTGGTTCCCAACCTTATTTACCTGGCGCCCCCTTTGTAAAGTCTGTGTACTTCACGCCTCTTTGTACGTCCTAGCTATGACAAAAACAAAATATCACACATGTAGTATCTGTAAAGTTTCCTCAAGCTGAATTGTAAATGGTCATTACAAATAATTTCACAGTTTATTTCTGTTAGGTTCTATCCCCTTGTTCGCTCTTCACGCCCCCACCCCCCCGGGTCGGGAATCGCTACTTCAAATCAATCTCTTAAGTATGTTTTTGACGATATCCAAATAATAACAAAATTACCCCCAAAATCTTACAATTTCTCTGTGAATTACACTTGTTAAAAGTCTCTGTGAAATTCTAAGTATTAGCGAGGTTCAGTTTATGGATTAAAATACCACGTACGTGAAACCTACTTATTCCAACTTCACTAACAATCCTTTATTCATGTTAAAAGGTTTGTAACGTTACGTCATCTCGTTCTAGTCTATTATTACTCTTAACTGTTTTTACAAATTTTATGTTATTGCGACTATTAGTTAAAACATTGTCATGCATATGTAAAAAAAAATGTTGATAAAATTCGCGATCATTGCTATAGTAGAATGGAAACACTCAAAAGTCTACCCTAGTTGTATTTAAAGTTAGCGATGACATTAAACTAAACTCCAAAAGGAACTGGGGCTGCGGCGCTCAGTGATAGAGAATTCACCTCTGGTGCATATGATAACTGATTCGATACCAGCACGCGCCAAGTGAACTTTGTAGTGGACGAACACCATGTGTGTTGGTTTCCTCAGTCTTTTCCCGTTTCATCCCACTTTCTTCCTTCTACCATTTCATTCATTTCTCATCATCACTGTCTCTTTTAGCCTAACCTGCATAATCCTGGAACGCTAAACTCAAAGATTTCCAAAAGAAGCTAAACACACATCCATTTACATACAAATTAAAGCGTACTTTTCAAAAGAAAAACTAAAGACAATCCTCCTTAACGATACTGTCCACCAAGGACTGTACCTTTTAGGTAATTCCCGTTCAACTGAGGAAGTGGTATCCCAACTACTCTACTTATACTGTATACGCATATCTAGTCCAAAGTTCCATAACTTTTTTCTACCTTTTTGTATTCAACTGGGAGTCAGGGCCTGGACTCGACTGTCACCTGCTCCGGGGGGCCCACAAGCAGAATTACATGTATTACGTGTAAAATTTAGTCACAGAGCCCCCAGCATATTGGTTTGACCAGGTACCCATTATTCCTTGACTTAAAGCTCTACAAATCTACTATATCACTTCTGAATTCAACTGGGAACGCCATTTTTTTTAATTACATTATTTTTTTAATTTTAAGACTACAGGTTTAGAAATCTCGTATAGGTTCAATCAGATGCATTGTTTTTAATCTATATTATTTACGAATATCAAGACCAAAGCTCTAGAAATGTTATGTATGTTCTCTGGATTCAACTGGATGCATCGTCATTCAGCTACAATATCCCTGTATCTCTAGACAAAGTTCTAGAAATATTTTCTGTCTCTTTCGAGTTCAACGGGCGTATCGCTTTTCAATTATATTATTTCTGGATTTTTACACCACAGCTCTAAGAAATTCTTTTACCTATTCTGGAATCAACTCAACACTTTATTCAGCTAATTTTTCCTAGATTTCTAGAGAAAATTCCAGATATCTCTTTGGCCTTTTCTGAGTTCAACTAACATTATTTCTGGATTTCTAGATCAATTTACTAGTAATTATTATATCTAAGTTCTACAAATCTGGAAAATTATTTTAACACAAACAGGTCTCGATTTAACTCATAATCAACAGTAACTATTTAGGTCTCTAACCATAAATTGAACCCAGAACCAAGCACAAAAGGTAGAGACGCTAACCATTGGCTACACATAATAATAATAATAATAATAATAATAATAATAATAATAATAATAATAATAATAATAATAATAATAATAATAATAATAATAATAATAATAATAATAATAATAAACATTACGGCAAAAGATTCTGTCTCCTCCCTTTAAGAAAAATCATGCACCAGGCAAAGTACATGAAATATTAGTGAATTTTCCGTTCTTTCTTTCTCAACAAAAGAGCAAAACGACAACTGACTATCTTTCAAGGACAAGGTTACTTCTTTTACCGTTACTTACTTCAGTTCACACATGATTCTAGTACAGTCCTCAAATGCCAGAAATGCTAACAAAATATATTCTAAAGTTATTTTCGGCTTTTATTAATTTGGTTGAATCAGAAACTAATTAAAGTATTCTCTGGGAATAGATAGCACTAATTTTGATTACAGTTTGTATTAACCTTGTTCATTTCCCTAATTTCCTCTTATATTCCATTATATATCTATATCTATATATATATATATATATATATATATATATATATATATATATATATATATATATATATATATATATATATATCACAGTATTTATAAACCTGCATATGTGTATCTAAGTATATGGTATATGTATGTGTTGTTTGGGAGCGTCGGTTGAAGGGATGATTTGTTAGCGGACACGGTCGGGATCATATGGTGACGCTATCTGGTTGATCGCCCCGTTACAATTTGTTGATGATGTCATTATCCCGGAGGCCTCCACTCTGTCCCGACCATCTATCTCCGTGTCAATACTCGAATGATGAATCGCCACCGACAATTGCCATTCATATTGTTTAGTGGCGAAACTGTTGCAATGTCGCTCGGATTATTACGCTCGTTGCGACCGTGATCACCCGAGACTCGAGTCCTGCATGCTGATCGCTCACTTTTCCCTCCCTCCCCCTCTCGCTCCTATAATTCATACAACTGATGCGGTTTGGGTTGGATGCTGGTGCCGTTCATCTATTTCTGGTTAACAAACTCCCTTCCCCCAATTTCTACTAATACTCCTACCACTACCACTATACTCAATTTTCATTTATAAGTGTGTATATTCATGTCTGTAATTGTAGTTATGTACACAAAAGTTGATATGTTGCTTCATCACCGAAATGTCAAATCATTTTACATTTGTTATTTAGTAAGTTTATATATTAATGTATTTATGTCTATTAACCTGTGACAACTAAAAATCTTGCGAAGGGGAAAAAGTAGAACAAACGACTAGTTCCCGATATTGAAACAGTATTACTACTAAAGATCTAAAACGTTAACGGAAACGTCAACAAACGGGAATAAGAATAATGAAAAAAAGCTTTAGGAAGGAAGAAAAATGTGTATTTTGTGGACAAGGTGTGGGAAGAAAAAAAACTCATCAAGTATTTTGTTTGGAGTAGAAATATGACCACTATGAGAAAGTGATGTTATAAATGGCGAAACGTGAGCGTAAAGACGAATGAAAAATATTCATATTTACTGAGCCGAACAATCGTGAAAAAGAGCATACAAAACGAAGACACCATTTCAGTAGGAGATAGAATGATTAGGTGTATACAGTTTGCAAATGACATTGCGCTTGTTGCAGAATCTGAAGATAAAATAAATAAAATGTTAGAAAACTTAAGGAATTGGTGTGAAGAATATGGGATCGAAATAAATGTTAGAAAGGCAAAAGTCAAAGATTGGAAGGATTGGAACGAAAGGATCGGTGCCAAATATAGAAATAGAAGGGGAGAAAATAGAACAAGTGACTAGTTTCCGATACCTCGATATGAAGTGTGAACGTGAAATAAAAGCAAGGATACGAATGGTGAAATAAGTCTTTAGGAGAAAGAAAATACTATTTTGTGGGACCTCGAATAAAGAGTTGAGAAAAAGATTCATAAAATGCTCCGTGTGGAGTATTGTGCTGTATGGGGCACAAACATGAACATTATGCAAAAACGAAAAACGACTGAAGCTTTCGAAATGTGGGTGTGGAGAAGAATGGGGAGAATTAACTGGCTCGAGCGGAACACGAATGAGTAGGTGTTAGAAGTGGTGGTGGAGAAAAAAAGAACAATTTAGATATTATTAAGAAGATAAAGAGAAACTGGTTGGGACATTGGCTAAGAAGGAGCCGTATCACGAGAGACGTGCTAGAGAGTGTGGTGACAGGAAAGAGAGTGAGAAGACGAAGGAGACTACAATTAATGGATGATATCAAAACAGAGAAATCGTACGTGAAAACGAAGAGAATAACGTAAGACCGTGGCGCATGAAAGCTCTGTCAATAATGATCTGTCAATAATGGCAGAAAAAAAAAAGAAAAGTAACAGGTCAGGATATTGCTGAAGAAGAAATTGTGTTGTCAGGGACCTGATAACAGGAATGATGAGAGGAAAACAGTTGAGTTTTGTTTTACGTTGTGAAACTATCGTAGACACATCCAAACTATGCGAACTCAACATTGGAACCGCAAGTAACAAATCTATAACATCTGATTGCAACTAGAGTTAAGATCAGAGATGTTCTTCAAACGCTTAATCCATACCAAAAAACAGTTCCTTGACGTCTCTTACGATTATTATTTTACATAAAACAATATTGAGACTGAAGTTCTACCAGCTATAACTACTTCCGGATTCAGTAGATGAATAACAGCTAAAATGTATTCTTCATGAAACTATGAACCCATATCAAAACCATTTATCACCTATTGCCGTTCTCGCTCTGTAAAAATAAATATTGAAACGGGAAGAAATAGTGTACAGTTATCACTTCAGGTTTTAGTAGAGATACAAGAGCGTAAATAGAAAATGTTTTTTAAATATTAAATCAATACTTTTTTTTAAAAAAAAGGCTTTTCGATATCTACTATAATTCTTTTGTATGATGGTTAGTGTTGAAACCGGAAGTCTACACTTGCACTACTTCTGTTGAATAGAGGAGTGAAGGTGAAAATGAAACTTATTCTTGGGATGCTGCATTTATATCATTGCTGTTTACGTTTCTACTCTATTGAGATCGATAAAACCGGAAATGGAAGTTGATTTGAACAATTTCCGGTTTTTGGTAGAATAAGGATCTTAGGAAGCTGAATCTGTTTAAAAAAATGTTTTCGCTATCTATTACCGTTTATGCTCTATACTGATCAATGTGAACTGGGAACGGATATTTTTTTACCATTTCCGGTTTAAATAGTGGGTTAATGAACGAGATGGAGCCTATTCTTGCACACACATATATAACGTTTTCCGCTATCTCCTACCGTTTTTGCTTAGATACATCAGCGGATAAACATGGATATAACCTTCTATAGCTTATGCGTAGCATAGTTTAGAAGTCTAACAATTGAAGCTACAGTTGAAGATGGTATTAAAATGTATAAATCCTGCTTCAAGACGAGAAAATGAGCTGAGAACTGTTCTAAATGAAAAATTTCTCAGTTTATGCCAATTGATCTACCATAGCAAAATATTTATAACGGTAAACCTCTAAATGTAAAGCATGTGGCTTCGACTCTACAAAAGTCAGAATTTTTTTATCATAGTAAAAATAAATTCACGTATTCAACTGAACACTACTATAATGAAGTTACAATTCCTCTGTTCTTGTCCATGCACTCTACCACTAAATAGAGTTACCTACGAGACAAAAAATTGGGCTGTCTCTTTGCACAAAAAGAAAAAAGTGAAAAGTGATGAGTCCCTTCGAAAGTGTACGTGTTTCAATTGGAATAGATCTGTATCGTCTCGAAATCGTCATGAAAATTTTATTTTGTCTCGGCTACTGAGCAAACCGACCATTTAATCCTAGTTCTCCATATATTCCCCATTCCAACTCCCTAATATCCAATTTTTCGTACAAGTTTTTAAAAAAACACTGGAGAAAGAAACTGTAGCTAAGTATCAAGTAAATGGATTAGAAACCTCCCTTTATGCAAAACAATCAAACAAGATAATTCTAGGTATAATAGATTGTCTTACGTGTAAGAACACGGAAAGAAGTTAATTAAAAACTAATTAATTGAAATTTTAGTCCTTTACAACTCGCAGGTTATATGAAATCCGACACAGTTTAGCGTGGAATTCATACCACATTTATCCTCAGGTGAATTTAGTTAGTTGATTAATAGAAGTTTGACATCATTTGGACCATCAACATTATGTAAGGTGGAACCTTCAGTTTGAAGTATGAAGAAAACGAAAATGAAAAAAAAAAAAAACTGAAATTGTACGTCCTTTTCAGCACCGAGGCTATATGAAACACGAACTTACAGTTTATCGTGGGATTTACTCCACGTGCTATTGCTACCGCGAACTAACCCTCTGTTTAATAGGAGCTTAACGTCCTTCTGAGCACCGCAATTATATGAGACGAGGTTCTCTCGATTAAAGTGGAATCGGAAAAAATGAAATATTTCAGTGTAACGTCCCAAGATTATTCCCTTTAGGCTAAGGGAGACAATAGGTAAATGATTATGGAAGATTTGATGGAATGAGAATGTGGGAGAAAACGAGAATTCCCTTAGAAAAAACACGCACTCGAAGTTGTCCACGATAAACTTATCCGGGAATTGAACCAGTGATCCCATGCACCAGAGATAAGCGCTCAACCACTAAGCCACCGTGTTCCAGAAAATGGAATCGGAATCATTACTGGAGTTTTTTTTTTTTAATCTGAACTAATTGACGAGTTATTTCTTTAGCTGGAGATCAAACTCCAGATTATGCACACTGCAACCGCACAAGTTAACTTGGCCAAGAACGAACAGCTCTATCGGGAATTGAACCTGAATTACAGCAGCGTAGGATCTCTAAAGTGGGGGAATTTCATGTTTGGTAATACATCGTCGTTAAATTGTATACTCAAGTAAAAGAATGGATACAATAATATTGGATTCTAAACTAGACCAATAATAATAATAATAATAATAATAATAATAATAATAATAATAATAATAATAATAATAATAATAGACCGGATGATAGGCAAAATGCCTATTCATTAATATTAAAGATATGATCAAAAATAACGTTTTGAAGTTTATATGGGGGTTATAATTTCAATTTAAGGCAATTTTATTTTGCCTATTTCGCCCATTCTTGCCTAAATAATTACTTAAGTGCCTAACGTTGCCTATTCTATGCAATTTTCTTCAAAATAAGACTTTATTGGGGAAAATATATAATTTATTATTTCAAGAAAGGATTCTGCCTCTTCCGAGAAATACAAGTGTTGTTTGTAGTGATAAGATGTAAAAGTTTGGACTGCTATGTGTACTGATAAAGTGGTGTAAAAGTTTGGACTCTTGTGTACTGGTAAAGCGTATAAAATTTGGACTGTTATGTGTAATGATAAAGTGCTATAGAAAATGCAATTACCAAATATACATGGAATACTGTCAAGCTTCGTTTTTATATATACAGTAAAAGAAGATATTAACAAAGAGGTATGTTTCTATATTCTTTGAACAATATAGTGGCCCCGCGTAGGGTAGTCGCTAATGCTCTCACCTTCAGTGCGAGCGGTCCCGGGTTCGATTCTCGGTAAGGAATTCGGTCGAAAAGGTGTAAAACGCTTTTTCAAGGCAGCCACCCTGAATGAGGTTTTCCTGGGTTTTCCTCATTCACACCAGGCAAATGCCGGGGTGGTACCTCACATATAAGTTCCAGGCCGCTTCCTTCCTTCCCTTTCCACGGATAGTGTGCCGAGGGACGTCATCACTCATACGTGATGGGCTAAATGGTCATAGATGCCAAAAGATAGAAATCTAAATCCTAAATTCTAAATCTTTGAACATTAGCTATGACTTCAATTTATTTTTTAATTGTATTAACTATTTCGGTTACATTTTAGTGCCTATTTTTCTGCCTATTTCAAAAATTTTAAGTGCCTAAACATCCGGTCTATAATAATAATAGTAATAATACATATTAAAACAATAAAAAGCGGATGAAAAATACAGAAAATGCGAAGACACATCAGAAACAATTAAACACATTATAGGCTCATACCGAATAATGGTTCTACAAACTATCTAAAATGTCACAACAATGTTGCAAAAAGCATTCACTAGTTTTTGGCATATAACATGAAATTAATCACTCATACTAAGTCATACTACAAATACCAGCCAAGTCCAGTATTTGAAACCGCTAAATACAAACTCTACTGGGATCGAGAAATTAGAAACGGTACCTGGTAACAGACTCGACATCACTATTATCAATAAAAAAAACCTAGAAGTAAATTTCATAGACGTAGCAGTACTATTCGCTCATAACATAGTACAACATTCAGTGCTAAAATAAGCAAATATAAAGACTTGGCATATAAAATCAAAAAGTTATGGAACTGTCAGAAAGTTACAGTACCACTAAAAATTATCTCAGCTACAGCAATATGTTCCTAAAAATATTCTGACACAACTGTAACAGATGAACGCAAAATATCTCCTAACAAATCTACAAAAATAAGTAAATTACAAATATTAGATACCTGTCATATTGTCAGAAGAACTCTTCAAATAATCTGTACTTGCCAGAGACGGTCGTAAAATGATTACACTAAAACCGGTTTAAACCGAGATACAGCAGGAATAATAATAATAAGTTATTTAGCCTAAAAATCAACTGTGTTCTTCCAGTGACAATTCTTGAGGGAAATTGCATCGGGTAAAATCATCTTCCAAGCCATGAGAAGAAACTTACCTGAATATCCTAATTCTTGTATAGAGTTTTCTCAAGCTGTATGAATCTCAAGCTGTAGTCCTAGCGATAAAATTGAAATTTTTACCAGCATGATTTTCTTCAAGAGTTGTCTTCCTTGCGTTAACGCTGCTACGTAAATTATCATGTTAGAATCTTTGCACGCAATTATGGCAATTTGACTCAAAACCTTACAGTAGATGATCTTCCTCAAATCTTTATTATGCGTATTATCATCATCAAAACATAATAACCAGATAATTTCATAATGATTCCTTGCTTCTCGTACATGATGGACATAATAACAATTTGATATCAATTATCTCAATCTCTCTAGGGCAGTAATCTAGCTAGCTCTTTATAGAACTAGATATATGAATGCGGCTTCGGGCTCTTATATGCAATATGATTTTGTTGTATGTTGACTGATTACAGGTTGCTATCCGTTTTTTCATATACTTTTTTATTTACGTATTTACTTATAAATGCATCATTAGTGATATATCTTAAATAGAAACGGGAAGAAAATATTCAGGTGTAAAATAAAATGTAATAATCAGAATTAGGACTTCTAAAGACAATTTTCATAAGAAAAAAAAAGAAGGCAAAAGATGCTAAAATTAGGCGAAAAGAAAAGGGCAATTACAGTGCCATTCACCAATAATTTAATATAAAATATATACATCTCCTTATCATGGAGTATGTATGTATTGAGTAGATTAGATGCATATATTAATTAACTCTATGGGTTATGGAACACGAAGGTTCAATGCTGCGTTCATAAAAGCTTTCCACTCACATCTGTCTTTAGCTAGCTGGATCTAGTTTCTACTTTGTATTCCCATTTTTGTGAGATTCATCTTAGTATTATCCTCCTATTGGCGTTTAGTCTTTCTAACGGTCGTTTTCCGATTGGACTTCATGTTAAAACTTTGAAAGCGTTCCTATTTTCTTCCATTCTGGTTACATAACCTGCTCACCTCAGCCTCTTAGACTTGATGACCCTAACAATGTTTGGTAAACGGTATAAATTATGCACATGCTTATATTAGGAAGGAAAAACATAAATCTGTGATACTCAAGGTTTTAAATTCATGTGTGATTCCGTTTGGAAATAAAACTTCTCTTGGGATGCTAAAGTTTCTTTCCACATCCAGAGTGACAAATGAAGTAAACACCGTATTCATTTGGAATTGGAGCTCTGTATACGTAGCAAATTCAATAACATTCAAGTCCTTCTGAAAACTAACATCAAGTTTTTTTTTTTTTGGTAAAACCATTTAACCATCACTTATGTAAAATGACTACTTTCCTTTTTTCTAAGTATTGTTGTTCCAAGAGTTTAATGGCAGCCGTCATATATTTGTAACCATAAATACAAAATAGCTCTGTCTGCAAGACATAAATCTTCTCTAGTTGGAAATTGCACCTGTGTCATTTGGATTCGGACTGCTTGGATACACATTGCTTGATCTGATCAAAATTCTTGAAAAAGAAAAAAAAACAGAAAAGAAACAAAAGGAACAACCCAGTTAAACCACGATGACCGGAAAATTTGAAAACATAATAAATAAATAAATAGTAGCAGTGAAAGAAGAGGACACAGGAAGAAGGGGACATTTGGGCAGAAGGAGAAAAGTGTGCTGGAAAATTATCTCTATTCCCAACAGGAAGCACAACATTTGATACTTCGCTCACTTTCGGAGAGCTCATTTTTAGTTCTTGTTCTAAAAGAAAAGAAAATGTGGATCAAAAAGTCCTAATCCATGCAATAATATTGCCACACATTATTTTTCAAATAATCAGATTCATATATGGCATATAGAGACATGTACTGGATTCCTTGAATGTTGAGTGAACGCAATAACAAAAAAAAAAAAAAAAGGACAAGTATATATAAACAGACCATCACAAAACTTAATGTACCCAGAATCTTTATATATTTCTTTTTGGGACTGTCTTTACAGAATAGAATACTTTTAGGTCAGGAGTGTCCACCTTGACCTAACTTCATGCAATCAACCTGATCATCACACTCACTCAACTTCAGACTCACAATGACATTTCGATCTCACGCTCACGTCACTTGTATGGCTTCACACTCACATCAGTCCGACATTACGTACGCATCATAATTTGGATCTTGCACTCACTGAAACTGACGCTGACGTCGTGAGGTTGAAGTTAGGTAAATGAGAATTCCGAGTTCAAGAGTTGCTAACTCATGATTCAGGAATTCGGGCACCTATGTCTTAGGTCACACACATCTATATTCTCCATAGTATACATATTGTTTTCTGTATATCGTTATAGAAAAATCATGTATCCAATTCTCATACATTATATCCTCCTTTGCCAGGTTTCCTAATTCACACCCTGAAGACAAGTGAACGAGCTAAAATGTGTGCTAACAGCAATTTGGATCATTTAGTCCTGGCTGCAATTGAAAAATTCAGGTCATATAGTAAAAAATGTTTTAATTTTTCGCTTAACAAAAGTAAGTTTTATATGTATTACAACACTATGTGAAGGATATCGTTGTAATAAAATTCCATACATTTTGTGGTTTCTTCATAGAAAACCTATTTGGTTTGATAGCATAAATGTGTAACAAAAAGCAAGAAATCCATAATTCGCTACTAGAACATACGTTTAGGTGTACAAGTTCGAGGAAATCCAGGATTATTTTTCTGCACAGTAGTTCCTCTTCCCTCTCAAACAACTACAAATTTCCCACCCGAAGGAAATTTTTCTAGATTGAACATTGATTTCGAGTATTTTTCATGAAAATGATGTATCCCGCTTATTTTAGATCTCAATGTGATAGCCAGCATAATTAGGCGCGTTTCCAATAACATGCCATT
The DNA here is from genome assembly GCF_964235325.1 of Thermobia domestica. Taxonomy (NCBI): domain Eukaryota; kingdom Metazoa; phylum Arthropoda; class Insecta; order Zygentoma; family Lepismatidae; genus Thermobia; species Thermobia domestica. The sequence continues at coordinate 81,884,272 of NC_137461.1, forward strand.
TCTAAGCACATATAACACAACATGTCCCCAAGAGATCCTTTGGACTTTGCACAGGTCTCATACTAATATTGTTCCGGAACATTCAGGTTCCTAGTAGAAACTTTTAGGGTAATGAATATAGACTATCCACGGGATTTTCCTTGTGTTTCAACGGGATGTGCTTTTCATGGTGCAATATTTGGACATTTAAAACACATTCTGTGATTATTTCGCAAAATCCTCAGAAATATCCCACAGGAATTGTGTAGAAAGTCTCGTTTTTGGGGTATAAGCGGACAAATAAATTTCTACAGGACGTCCAAGGTATATCAATTGGATAAAATGGGACATTTTCCATGGACATCCTTCTGATATTCTAGAACTACTATCTCTTGGACGTTGAAGAGACACCTTTCGGCTACGCAAGAAGTATTAGGGTCAAATATTTGCACATGTTTAGAGCAACAGCTAAAATAAGCTCTGCTAAACACAGTAAAAAGGATCATTCCTAGAAATTTCAATATCATTTGTTAGAGTCAACACCTGAAGGGACGATTGCTGCCATCTAGTGGCGCGACATGTAACTTCTAGTGTTTTACAATTACACACAAATGTTCCAATAGTACAAAATTGGGATATGGATATATCCAACGTTAAAATCAACGTGAAGATGATAACGGATTGGACACATTAATGAACATAGCCGAAATAATCGCTCTTGCTTTCTATTAAAAAAAAAAAAGAGAGAGAGAGAACTCAAAAATTCGCTTTTGTTTATGAGTTATTGTTCAAATTGACGGGCATTACAACTAAAATCTTATAGGGTGTACTACTGTGATCTTAATAACGTTCATTATGCTCCATCCATGATAATCATTGTGACATTTTGCACAAATTATAGTATCTGCGCTGAGTCGTGATGCTTGACCTAGATCTACCGATTTCACCACCCAATAAAACGCGAGGGTGTGTTCCGGTCGTCAATTCCCACCCATAACATTTTGTCAGTCTCGTCTCTCGCGCTACATGGAAAACTGCTCCCGAGAGTACAGTGTTGTCGGATTGGCGCCAAGTTCCGTTTTGGAATTGTTTTTTTTCGCATTATATTCTCATTGTAACTACTCGTGCTTTGGTTACTGTTTTAGAATAACTGTTACTGTTGTTATTGTTGTGCAGTGTTATTATTGTAATTTTTAAATACTCTTTTACACCGTCTTCAAAATTTGGCAACATTGTTGTCGAACTTCAGCTGTTTGACGTTTCCCCAAGTGTGCGCTCGGGAAGCGGCTTCACGAATTGTACCGAAGTTTTCCGATGTATCAGAGCTAAAGCAATGATTGGTTTAGAGCCCAAGCTTCACGACTTGGCGCGAGTACTATAGTACCTTGTATTTCCTGCAATTTTGTTCTCGTGACTGTTGATTCTTTTAATAATTTAATTCTTCCCTAAGTATCAACACACTTGCATGATTCAAAATTTACTATTCCTAATAATACTAATTATTATAATAATTAAATAATAATTGTGACACTTCTAGCTGGACTATACTAATGGCTAAACCGGGTCCCTTTGGTACATGAGGTCCCGGATTCGATTCCCAGTGGAAAAGCATCGAACGAGTTAAAGTGGTTTAGATCCCAATTTAAAATCGTCCTCTTGTCGCTTTAAAGAACGTAAACAAAAATAAAAATTAATCAATAATAATGAAAATTGTAAACATTACAACAAACTGCAAATGTTGATTACCGTCTTTACTCGAATATAAGCATCTCTACCTAGGGGCCGCGGTGAATCAGTAGTACAACGTTCACCTCTGGTGTATGGGGTCCTTGGTTCGATCCCTCTGTGGTGGACAAACACCGTGTGAGTGGGTTTTCTTGAGGTTCTCCCGTTTCCTCCCACTTTCTTCATTCCACCATATCATTTATTTCTCATTACCATCTCTTTTAGCCTAGCCGGAATAACCATGGGACGTAAAACTTGAAGATATTTATTTTTCGGTATCTCTACGTATTCTGTAAAATATGCTTGAACTTAAACTGTTAATTTATCGTAAAAAAAAGAAAATACTATATAAAATACTATTTAAAAAATACAAAAACCTTAAGCAAAAATAACAATTTAGAAGCATCTACTAATTTACTACCATTTGTCCAGAAACATACTATGCCATTATAAGCATCCTTCATCGAATTTTTGCCATACATTTTGAAAAAAGATGCTTGTATTCTAGTAAATACGGAAAACAAATATTTGGTAAAAGGTTTTTCAGTTATTTTTTTCTTCTTTAATTACATAGGTTGGTTTTCATTTCATTGTAAAAGAACTACAAAACTTCATCTTTAACACAAAATTGTTTGTTTAAGGATCAACATCTTTTTTTTCTAAAGCTATGTAAAACAAGGATACACAGGTTAGTTTGGAGTTCTGACAAGTACTCCCACGGGGTATCAAACTGAGTTCTCCCTACCAAAGTCCAGAACGTTAACAATTTAGCTGCGAGGGAGCCTGTGTGACATTAAAGAAACATATTGCATCTGCCGTTGATGGTATGGAATTTCAAAGACCAGTCATGAGCTGAATAGTTACTCCCCCGTTCCGCCCCGCCCCACCCTCCTTCCCTCTTAAACCTCTGTTTAATTCCCGAATGAAAAACTATTCATGCATGGACATAACCATATCCGGAGCAGCTGTCACGGTACAGGAGATCGGAAACTGCACTTCAACCGTATGAATTTGCCTGTTCCGGGTTCATCAGTCATTGACATGTTTTCGCCTGTGTCATCGGATATCGACGTCCATATATTTTGCTCTATGAACAGACGCACACCCAATACGGGTCGGTGCGGTGAAAATTTTCAAATATCGCCGCAACACAAATACAGCTTGACAAGTAAAAGATAGTCCTATCTATATAATGACAAAACACAATACAGCGTGCAAGTTTGATTGTTAATAAATTTTTCTCTCTCTATTGTGAATCAAAAAGGTTCTTGTGAAGCATGAAATTAAGAGCTCGTGTTACAGAATCAGCTCGTGTTTCTTCTACGTTCAGAACTACTTCGATCACTTTAGACAATTTTCAATAAATTGAGGAAAAAGAAGAGCAGTCTACAGAATGTTTATTAAACACAATAGTTCTACACTATTTCTAGCGTCTAATGTTCAAAGAAAAATGTTCAAAGACGAGACATCGATAGAACTCATTGAGCTGTACAAAATGATAGGGGTCATTGGAAATTATCATGCGCAGTTTTCGAGGAAATCTAAAATAAAAACTAATTTCATTTCTGTTCATCTAAAAATTGATCCTTTACTTTAAATAGAGAACCTATGAAACCCGGCGGTTTAATGCTGCGTTCACAAAAGCTCTCCATCGACTTCTGTCCTTAGCCAACTGGATTCAGTTTCTATTCTGTATTTCTATTTCGCGAGATCCATCTTAATATTGTTCTTCCGTCTGCGCCTAGGTCTTCCTAATGGTCGTTTCCCGATTGGTCTTCCAGTTAAAACTTTGAAAGCATTTCTACTTACTTCCACTCTGGCTACATGACCTGTCCACTTGAGTCTTCTCTTAGATTTGATGACCCTAACAATGTTTGTTGAATGATATAAATTATGCAGTTCCTCGTTATGAATTTTCCGTCATTCCCCATTCCCGTTTCCCGTGGGTCCGAATATTTGTCTTAGGATTTTATTCTCAAATACAGTACTTTCAGAATTTTTATTTTTATTAATTTTTAAAACTTTGATTGACGTTGAATTATAATACTTGTCCTCAGATGAGACATATGTCAAGCTATAGATAACATAATCCAAACAAAATGAGATGATTGAGAAGACATTCTTATGTATAGTTTTAAAAAAAAATCACGAAAAGTAAATTTTTATGGCTCTGAACAGTATATCGTTCGTTACCAATAATACTGTAATTGATAATTTCTTATTCTGTTAGAACAGACTGCTTACTTATTTGAGTACTGTATATGTAAAATACACACCGTTAAGTAACAGATTATGTAGTTAGTAATATGTAATATGTAGTTTATCCGTTAAGTAATATGTGATTCGTCTTCTGACGGTGACACACATACCCCTAACAGTGATACATATACTACTTATAAAATCTATTATGTAGAAAAGAATTCAGGCTGTGAATTCCATTATGAATAAAAAAATTCTTTGTCAATCAAGATCATCTATCGTATTGCGCGTAATACACCACGGCGCGTGTTGCTAAATCCATCTGGCTTGATTTTCAATTGTTTGTTGTTTTTTTTAATTTTTTATTTCAGTATTAAGTCTGACATTATTTCTGGCAGCGTATACGACAAAGGTTTACTGTTTTACTTGCACCAAAAAGAAGCTAATTAAGCTTCTCATACACCACAGTTCAGACTTTAGATTCATTCCTTTCACAGAAACGGAATTATGGAATGCGTTCCTTCTTTTCTTAGATGGAACGAAAGAGGATATTTCACTCATTTTAAAGAAGATTGGTTACCAATCAAAACTTCTTTATATATATATACCCTATCTGTCCGTGTGTCCGTCCGACCGGAAACCAAAAGATGTCTTTCCGTGTATCCATCTGTTAAGGAGACAAAAATCAATTTTGGCCAGGATGTAGAAAGTCAAAAGTTTGGATTGATTGATTGATTGATTGAGTTTAACGTCCCGTTCAGCAGCGAGGCTATATGAGACGTGGACCTACTGATTAACGTGGAATCCGAACCACATGAGCTCCCGCCGGGAATCGAACCCGGGACTCCCATCAAAGTTTGGAATCGAGTTCATCGATGAAGTTGATCCATCCAATTAATTCGATGATATGTCCCCTATGTTTTTCCATAGGGAGTTATTATAGATAAATTGTTCCTTCGTAGTACGTAACCCAACAATACCTAAACGTCATGTTGGTTACATGCCATCCAATAAGTTCCAATATTCTTACCAAACTCCTGCATGTACGTAGTGTACACGTGACATTGTTGTTTTTCCTCAAAGAAAAATGAACGATAATTCGATGAGTAAATATATGTAATTTCATAATTAAAGTTTGTGTGCATTTCTCATGAAGTGCGAAACAGTAGTTCTGGTACATTCCAGAATTATAGTAGTTCAGTTCGCACTTTAGACTGGTCTTTTCTTTTATAGTCTCACTGCGGACAAAAGATGTAATTATCATTTAATCGATAAATGAAACACAAAATAGTGGAGTTAGAACCGAATATGCATTTTTATGTAGTTCTATATTCCTGATATCACTAGCACTGTTCCAAATGATAAGGTTAAAATATTTGTTGTCTCTTAACACATTTAATCATAAATCTGTTAAGCGTAGAAAGCTTATAAAAGAAGATGAGTACAGGATTTTTTCTGAATATCAATCAATAAAGCCTTTTCTGAATTCCAATTAATAAATCCTTATATGCACCTATTTAATCGGTTTAGTTTTTAAGTTGTTGTACTACAGTGAATGATATCATGGACACTTCTTCTTCTATGAAGCGCCACATACACGATGCAAAACGCGTTGCCACTGTCTTGAAGAAGACTTGCCACTGATTTTCCTCTGTTAATATTGATCCTAAATATTTGAAAGTATCCACTTTATCAAAAGCATTATTTAATATTTTAACGCCTCCACAATTTGCCGTATTACGGTCCCGACGCACTTCCATGTATTTAGTTTTCTCTGCATTTACTTCTAAACCCATGTCCCTGCAAGCGTTTAATAAGATCTCTGCATTTATTTCTACTGTTCTCCTATCATCCCCTATTAAATTTACATCATCAGCATATGCCATAACCTGGTGAATGCCGTTCAACTCTAGGCCCTGGTTGCTATCTTTGATTTTCCTTATGGCGTATTCCAGCACAAAGTTAAATAATAATGGCGACAACGCATCTCCTTGTTTCAGGCCATTTTCGACGTGGAAGCTCGTGGACAAAAATTTTCCTACCCGGACTTTACTTTGGGATTCACTTAAACATATCTTAATTAATCTAATTAGCTTTCTCGGTATTCCAAGTTCTGTAAGAACGTTGTATAATGTTTCTCTCCTAACCGAGTCGTAAGCCTTTCTAAAATCGATAAATAGTTGATGTACCGGGGTATTGTATTCCCAGTTCTTTTCGAGTATTTGGCAAATGGTAAATATTTGGTCGATAGTTGATCGATTTCGTCTAAATCCGCACTGATAATCTCCAATAATTTCATCTGCGTATGGGGTCAATCTTGCTAACAGAATATTTGAAAGTATTTTATAGGATGTTGACAGAAGAGAAATGCCTCGATAATTATTACAGTCAGTTTTGTCGCCTTTCTTGTGAATTGGAACAATGATTGATTCTTTCCACTCTTGTGGCAATTCTTCCTTGTTCCAGATAAGGAGAATGAGTTTGTGTATCTTGTTCCATAATTTTTCGCCTCCAGCTAAAATTAACTCAGCCGGAATTTCATCTACACCCGGAGATTTATGTTTCTTCAATTTCTTTATAGCGGCTTCCACTTCTATTCGATTGGGTTCTGGAATATACGGTTCTGCGGTGTGTATCTCCTTTTCTCCACGCACATTAGTTTTTGGCTGCGTGTTCAGCAAATCGTCAAAGAAATCTTTCCATCTATTTAAGAGGCTATCCGTATCGGTGAGAACTGTTCCGTCAGATTTCTTTAATCTGCAAAGATCTTGCAAATATTGTAAACATATAGCTTTATGCGCAAATGTTGATAAAATGGTGAGACATGTGTCTTCTGGCAGTTACCCAACCTAATTTGTTTATAACATTTAAAAATTAAATATGTTTATAATATCAGTAGTAAAGTCAAGTTTAGAAAATCCACTTACATATAAATTTGAACTGTTTAGCGGTGTAAAAGTATGTGGACTTACTATACCATTTTCCCACATATTTACTTACATAAACATATTGTAAGTAAATATACATTTATGCGTACTCTCTAAATACAATAAAATATTAATAAGATAATACCGTTCAGAATATACAATTTAAAGAATCCTCTGGAGACAACAGTAATAATATACTGTGATAAAAAATGAATTTAACTTTGAAATCATAATATAGTAATAGAATGCAATTTTGTTTGTGATTGTGCATAAATTCCCGGAAAATTCCCATTTTGTGAATCTTCCCGGGAATATTCCTGAAAAATATCTTCCCGGGAATTTACCCATCACTACCGAGTAGAGATGCAAAAAACGAGAATTTTGGAAATTTTTGCTTTTTTTATTTTCATGATTTTTCTATCTAAATAGCTTTCTTATGGTATACTCTATAGTTAGATAAGATTTCCATGACCTAAATACCATATTTCGCTCTGGAATACACCACCAAGATGGATGGAGCACGTTTTAAGAATTAAAGCAAACATAAAGAATGTAGTATTTGAGGGCAATTTTATAGGTTATTTAACTTTTGAGTTATCAACATTTTTTTCTTCTCTGAATCATTTCAGTTTGTCATCCGTGTTTCATTTCTAAGAGCTTAGTAATCTAGCTTCTAGCACAAAAGTTAAACTTATGATTTTCTATATATCCGTCAAAGCGTACGTTTTTCAATATATCCGTCAAACCGTACTTCCACATTTCTGTAATACTGTAGCTGTGCAATGATTTAGGAATAATTTTCCGAATACAACCTTGAATACCATTTTATACAAATAATCAGTAGCGGATTTAGAAAAGTACTTTGGGAGGTGTTTCTCTGATTGTTTCGTTTTTTTTAAAAAAAAAATACTTATTTTTATTTGGGAGGAGCTTGAAATTTATGAGTAACTAATATTTCGTTTTGTTTATATATTTAACAATAATCTTCCGGATACAACCTTGAAGATCATTTTACACTGAGAATCAGTGGCGGATTTAGAAAAGTATTTTGGGAAGGGTTTTTGTTCCTAATATTTATTTTTTCTAAAAAGTCCTAATTTTTATTTGAGGGAAGTTTCAAGTTTGTGAGTAAAGGCATAACTAATAGATATTTCGTTCACTCAGTCATGTTTGTTGTGCAGTGTTTTTGGCTTAACTTAAATATATATTCCGTAGTTTTTTGGGGGTGGGGGTGGGGAAGGGGTTCCGTAAAGATATGAAGGGTGTGAGGTAAGAACATGGTAACCAATAATGATGAGTTATGCAGCACCAGATAGAGAGCAACGCATACCGCTTCGTTTAATCCTTCATGTATAGTCTTATGTGAAAAATCATCTTTCCGACTTTGAAAATGAATTGTGCACCCAAAAAGCTCTAATTTCTTAAAATAGTAAAATTGTGGGTTACAATATTCTTGCCTCATACCCTTCATATGTTGAATTCCTCTTGTTAAAAATTCTTTTATTATAATTTTATTTTGTTTCAAAAAGAAGCTATTGAATATTTGGAAATAAAAATACTACATACAATTTTCTAGTTATTTGTGTATTTTTTTTTTTTTAAAAAAAGAAGCATTTACTTTCAGGATTGGCTGGTTTACACCAGCTGGTTTAAAAAAAATGGTTCAAACCAAAAAAAAATAATAATAATAATAAAAAGAACGAAAAATGTGAATCGTGTGAACTTCATGGTGACGTTCCCAAATATCAAATCATCTGGATTAGTTTTATCTCCTTTTCATCTTTTATCAAGGTGCCCCATGTTCAATTCTCGGTCGAACAAACCAAGTAGCAGTTCGGATGTCACTTTAAGCGAAAGTCTTCTCCTTGATAACCTCGGTATTATGTAAGGATATGAAGCCTAAACATACGAAACGAAACCAAATTGTATATTTCTGCTTGCCTGAATACCTGTTGTTTTATAAAGAAGCCAGAGTTGCTTAAATATATTGATAGAAATTGGCAAAATTTATCGACTGCCTACGTAGCTTCCAACATTACCTCGGATTGGACTTTCAATGATATCTACATACTAAAATTGTAATTTAATACCTCAGTTTTAGCGTACTGATTATGATACATTGACCTTAAATTTTACATGCAAAGCAATAACAGGATTTTTCCGTTATTGTTTTACATTTCAAACAATGACGGAATTTTCCCGATGGCTAAGGCGGGAGTTTCCCAATTTAAAAAAAAAAAATTACTGACCGGATTTCTTTAAGCTTATGTGACCCCTTCCAGCATAACCCTGTTGTTGCATAATAACACCAAGGCGAAAAAAACTTCTTCCTGTTAATATGTAATATAAATACATACAGCAAAATACTTAAACCCAAAAAACCGGTTTAAACAAACAAACAAACAAAAACTGTTTTAACCCCCTCCCCACAAAAAGGGGTTTTGGCTTTTTCAAAAACAACCATGGTTCTTGCGAACCCTGCTTACTTTTGTATATAAGAGGTTAAAAAAGTCTTATTATATACCGGTACATTGGTTAATCCTTTGGAATTCATAATGCAAATATGTTAAAAATTTAAATTGTTTGAAATATCTTTTCGAAATTTGTGGTTTATTTTCTAGGTTTTATATTATTATCGGCATCAACAACTAATTAAATGAGTTTTTGTGTTATAGAGAAGCGAAACAAAGTCTACTTTATCAATTTAAAGCAGAATTTTGAAAAAAGCCCAAAATTTCCCAAGCAAAAAACTAAGCAGAAAAAACCGAGTTTTTTCCAAAACAGCCGTTTTTTTTTCGAGCCCTTGCATCTCTACTACCGAGTTATAGTTTGGGTTTATGGCTACAAGTAACTTGTGCGTGTCACCGTTAGAAGGAGACAAACAACAATTCATGCAATCTGCTAGTTAACAGTGTATATTTTACTTATACTGTACATAAATAAATAAACAATGGGTTCAAGAAGAAAACAAACTATTAATTATTATGTGCAACATATGGCATACTTTTAGAGTCACATTTTTTCAATTTTCTCAAAAATTACGCATGAGAATTTACACTCAACAAATCATTTTGTTTAGAGTAGAGTGATCTATTGATTGATATATATTTCAACTTCGCAAAATACTATAGTTAAACAAAAATTAAAGTTTTAATGTTCATGATAATTTCTCGCAACATGGGGGAGGAGGAGGGGAAATATATAAAAATCATCAGAGATGACAGATATTAGTGCCGAATCCATAGTTTTCGGGGTCGTTGTGATGCACAGTGACACTTCCGATGTCGTTTAAACCTAAATCCAGTCACGCAGCATGGGAGAAAAGGGGAGGGAAATATAAAAATAATCGAAAATGACCGATATTAGTGCCGAATACATAGTTTTCGGGGTAGCTGAGATGAACAGTTACACTTCTGATAGGCCCTACTATTTAAATCCGAATTCAGCCCTGCAACTTCGGGGAGGGAGGAATATATAAAAATGATCGAAATTACAAATATCAGTGTCGAGAGATGAACAATGACACTTCCAGTGCCGTGCCTCGTAACATGCGGAGGAAAATGGAAGATATATAAAAATCGTCAGAAATGACTGACATTAGTGCCGAATCCATAGTTTTCGGGGTCGTTGTGATGCACAGTGACACTTTCGATGTCGTTTAAATCTAAATTCAGTCACCCAGCATGGGAGAAAAGGGGAGGGAAATATAAAAATAATCGAAAATGACTAATAAAAGAGAGCGGTTTAGTAGTAGTAGTAAAAAGTGGCTGACTAACGGAACATATTACCATTTTTCTTAATTTAACCCAGCGAAGCGGGTGATTGATGCTAGTATTTTGATAATTTCATAACATTTTGATATTTTCACTTTCTAAAGTAGTTTGTCTTTAGTTTTAATGAACTATTTATGATTTCGAAAACAAAAATCACGTGTGTATCCACTTTCAGAATCATAACCAAAACACTCAGCGTGAACCCACATTGTGCATATGGTACAACGGTATCATAAGTAATTATCTTGTCCATAATCATCACACAAGTGATATTTGTCATTTTGTTCAAAACCTGGCCCTTTAGTTCTGAGAATTGAACTATTTTTCAATGACCACATGGTATCATAACGTCAATCTGGAAGGAGAAACAGTATTTTCGGGGCCTGCCCCGCAGGTCACTCTCTAGTTACGCCTATGCTCAATACGTATTTAATGTTTGTAATTTCCTCGAACTATCACTTTCTTCAGAATTACTTTCCATGGTTCCCGATGATCGCCATTCCCAACAGCAAGCCATTTTGAAAACAGTTCAAGTTAGGTTCTCAGACGCAATTAGTTTAAAGTACAATCATAGCCAATACATAAGTGATCAATCACACTTTGTATGTACTTGTGTACACACAAGATAGTAATATACAAAATACAAATACTTTGCTTTGAAATCATCCGTTTGTTGTAAGGAAAAGTGGAAAAACAAAAAAGATAGTTACTGCTGATTTAGATTGCACTTTTCAACTATGCCGATAAGACTGCAGAACCTTCCTTAGGAGTGACAGATTGCAGTACTAGTCATACATTGCTATCGCGTCTACAAGGACAGGCAAAGGGATGATCGATATTCCCAACTGATCAGCAATAGCTGCATTTCCCCTAATATATTTAAAATTGTGTTTATTGTCAGGTGTATTCTAAAAAATGATTTTTAAAGAGTTGAATATTGTAAAGGTGGTAATAGAACGAATTCATCCTTTTTTTTTTTTTTTTTTTTTTTTGTCGGGAACTAAAATCAAACTCGTTCTTTTTAGAGAGTGGAACAAGATATGAGTGAAATTCCATTTATGTCGGAACTTTTCGAACACTGGTGGCATATTAAATGTAATAAAACGGCACTTTTTCTAGTAATGTCATATTACTTTGCGTTCTATGAAGTATAGATGTTATACTTAATTCTCTTCTCATTACTTTCAGTTTTAAATTGCGCATTTCATGCATCACAGCAACATGTACTTCATTCTGCTTCTCATATTCCTAACAATATGAGCTATACACTTTCCAGATTCCACCTTCATTGATTTCTGGCGTTCGTTTTATTTCCACCCCCCTGTAGAGTACAGTAGTAGGGGGCAAAAGTAAAGTGGAATGGGATGGCATCACCGGAAACAGAATTCGGCATTCAAGGCCAACACAAAACTCGTTCGTTTTCCAATCTCGCATTTGCCGTTCCTAATCTTCTTATCGCCGCAGATAGCCCTCCTTTTCTACGCCTCTTTCCCCCTCACTTCTTCTCGGCAAACACCGCAGAAAACAATATTGGTACATGCATAATACATGACGAAGAAAATGGAATGCTTTTGCAATGGCACAGATACATACATACATCGTTTCTGTTAGCTAGCTAACGAAAGACCAGCTTGTAGCTCTCTATATCTATGTGTGTGTGTGTGTGTGTGTGTGTGTGTGTGTGTGTGTGTAGCATACTCATATATATACATATATACAGACATACACACACCTTTCCTTAAGACAAGCGAGTCTGCTCCTTTCCGTTTAAGTTGAAAATTCTACTTTGGAAGAGAGAGAGAGAGAGAGAATTTCGCATTCACAAGGTATTAACATTCGTAATGGTTGTCGGTACAAAATTTAACACTTTCCTGAATCAAGAAGTGTTGCAAGTTTCAGAGAAATGTTTAAAGAACTGAACACCTGTCTAAATTCCTTCCGTTTGAATGAGCTCATATATAGATCATGCATATCACTACAATGTGGTTATATACTCTTTCAGTAGCAAACTAAAAAATCCACATTCATTGTCCTTCTTAACACATCAAAAGTCTTTATACCTACTTCTTTACTTTCGTTTTCTGAACCCTGTTCAAACTCTCTATCATTGAATGCTGTCTTCTTATCCGTATCTGTCTGCCTGTCTTCTTCTTCTATCCATGGTTCTCCTTCCTTATCTGATACGTCTTTTATTAAATACTGAATGTGTGCAGTGATGAGGAAACGAAGCCACTCAGACGTAAGCTTTCCGAGTTCCTCCTATTTGCCCAGACTACACTCGAATATCCTTTTTCTTCTTTCTTTCTTTCTTTCTTTCTTTCTTACCTTACCTTACAGCAGCAGTTTGGAAGCATTCTTTCTATCGTTGTCATGACACAGTGCATAAACCAGAATTGCCGGATTAGCTATAGACAAGAAAAGAGGAGGAAACCTAATACTAATACAACACTTTATGATTCAAATTTAAGACAACGACAGAAAACACCGATATATGGAGTGTGGTTGGAGGTGAAGGGTCTTAGAAAATGTAAACCTAGATATAAAAAAGTATTTATATAATTTAATATAATTGTAGAAATGTGGTAGATTTTTATTGACACGAAGTAAAGTTAATATTTTAAAATAAATGATAGTAAATTGTACTACCCACGAGACGATAAGTACACTACTAAATCAGAAATGATACAAGATACATAACAATTCTCGTCTAGTTTTTGAGAATACTTCTTATATAACTTAACATCATGTAAATACACAATGCATTCTAAATACTTAATTTCTTCCTGTAAGAAATAATAAAGATCTGAAGTTAAACCCTCGTCATATCCTAAATTTTTATCCTGCATGTCATTATATGAGGTAATGGTTTAGGCTTACACTATTTATACAACACTATTTAACTAGCAAACGGCTTAAACTATTTATGCGATATTGAAGTATTTTTTTTTTTAATTAATGAAGTTAATTCCACACTAAAAGGTAAGACAGTCCACTGTCTACATGAATAATTTCTGAAAGGATTGCTTTTGTCTATTATTTGATTAATTGTATACTACGTATTTTTTCTGTTAGATTACTTATTTCTGTAAGAGGTCACAGGTTTAGTCAGTATTATTGCTTTTCATACATACTTCGAAAATCTGTCTTGCCGAGATCAGTTACTAATAGATCTGATGAGATGTTCGTTTGGGTATTAAAACTGATTAAGGAATTTGTATGATGGGTATTTTTGTTCATCACCATCATCATCATCATAGGTATTCTGCCATTATTGGCAGGGCATTTTCCGCAGCTGAGAAGCTTCCATGCTCCAAGGTCTTCTGCTAACCTCTTTGTCTTCACCTACGATTTTTCTGTTTTGATATCGTCAATTAATTATAGTCTCCTTCGCTTCTCCCTCTCTTTCCTCCCACCATACTCTCTATCACGTCCCTCATGATACAGTTCTTTCTTAGCCAATACCCAACCAATTTCTGCTGTTCTTCTTAATAATACCAAAAATTGTCCTTTTCTCCCTTACCACCATTCGATTCCCGCTCTACCCAACGAATTTTTTCCATTCTTCTTCCCACCACATTTAGAAAGCTTCCAGTCGTTTTTTCATCATTTTTGCGCAATGTCCATGTTTCTGACCCATACACTACAATATTCCACACGAATCATTTTATATCTTTTTCTCAACTCTTTATTCAATGTCCCACAAAATAGTCTTTTCTTCCTCTTAAAGGCTTCTTTCGCCATTCCTATCCTTGCTTTTATTTCACTTTCACATTAATGTATGTTAATTAACGTTAATTAGTTCAACACTTGTTCCTATACTTATCCTCAATTGAATTGCGTATTACTAAGTGCAAAATTCTACCAATACTACTTCTAAAAGTCAACTACATACATTTACAAAAACGAGATTTAAAAAAAAAAAAAAAAGCTTTTCGAACAATTAGACGATACTTCGTTAAAAACAATAAGGGGGCGAGACGAGAAAACGTTATTAATCGTCTTGAGGGAAACGCCTAACAACAAATAGCTTTCAAACTGAGTAACAATGTATTTAGTTATATAGAAGCGCTTAAAATGTATTTGTATGAAAAAAAAAACAAAACAGATTTTTGAAGAAGAGTCTGTGATAACGAACTATGCGAATTAAATTCTAAAAAAGTTGAAATAGTACGTCTATAAGTACTGGTTGCTATAGGTTATTAAGGTTGAAGATAGAACTTGTACCTCGGACGCGGAATCCATCTCAAACAGCCATTACGTACTATCTTTTCTTTTACTGTTTTTGTTCTACGGTAATAAAGGTTGAAAACGGAAATTGTTGATTTGAACCACTTTCGGTTTGAATAGAGGGTTAAGGAAGGAGACAGAACTCACCCTTGGGAAGTTGAATCGATTGAAAAAGAAAGAAAAAAAACGTCGATATATCTTACCGTTTTCGCTCTTCGGAAATCAGTTATGAAGTTGAAAATAGTAGTAAATTTCAACCACTTACAGTTTTGGTAGAGTGTTGCGGGTTGTGATGATGATATGCTCTCTTGACACTCTGAATCGATTGCAGAAAACAGCTTGTCGCTAGATAATAAAACTTTTATGCTACGGCGAAATAAATATTGAAACCTGAAATGAATAATTTGGACCACTTCCGGCTTAAATAGAGGATTAACGGAAAAGATAAGAACCTATTCTTACAAATATCCGCATTTCGATATCTTTTACAGTTTTTCTTCTGTGGAAATCAGTATTAAAACAACTTTTGATTTTGGCAGTTTTGCAGACAGTCAAGGTATGAAGTCTTGAGATGTTGAATCGCTTGCAGAAAACCTCTCTTCACAACCTACTATGGCTTTCGTTCTATGACGATAAGCGTTCAAACAGAAAATTGTTAATTGGAATCATTTTTGTTTGGAATACAGGGTTAATGAAGATGTTAACCTATTCTTGGCACGTTGAATCCATTGCAAGAAACCGCATGTGATGTGTCTTATCGTTTTTGTTTTGATACCTGTCGACAGGTGGACGGACGGACGGACGTAGCCGTTCTATAAGACCTCTGACATTTATGCATAGCATAGTTTGACAGTCTAAAAAAAAAAAGTCAATTGAATACTACAATTACGGCATTAAACTGTGTGTTATTCACGATATAATCGATCTTACTTTATGTGATTACTACTGATATTTCGAGATTTTCTGTTTTTATCAATTGTCATTTAAAACTCGTGTATATAAAGGAGAAAAAAAATGTTTCCATACAAAAAAAAAAAAAAAAAAACTTGAAAAATGTTAGTTTTATAGCACGGCCAACAAGAGATGGTCTTTGACGTTTCTTACCACATGCGGTGGGACATTGCAGCCCCTACTTTGATACCAGTGTTACCAACCACGATCACTCTGTCTTATACCATTAATTAAATTGCCACTACAGTTGCACCGAAAAAAAAACTTGACACGCGAGTAGTGGCAATGTCACTGCGAGCTGTCAGAGACGTTCTCTTACTGGACGCACTATAGTTTACAGAAAGTGAGTAAGAAGAAAAGAAAAAGAGTATTTCAACAAAAGTGCTTTCAAAACATGAATAGAAAATTATGACTGACAAAGTTTAGTAGTGGCGATTATTTTTTTAAAAAAAATGCTATATATGTTTATTTAAATAATTGGTACTAGTGTTTACTTTAAAAATCAGTAGTAATAATTATTTTTTAAAAAATGTATAAGTGTTCTTTTAAAAAATGGCACTAGTGTGCATTAAAAGTTTGGTTGGTCTACTGGTATTTATTTAAAAGATTTGGCACTAATGTTTATTCTTTTAAAAATAACGCTATTATTTTATTTTTAAAACAAATAGTAATAGCGTTTGTTTTTATTTAAAAAAACGATTTTAATGTTTATTTTAAAATGTGATTCAAAACACATTTAAATAAATTTAAACTAAAACCTAGGACTTCTTTTCAAGACTCAGTCCTATATGCAAAATAAAACACTGAGTTTCAAGAAATTTAACTTATAAAAAGATACTATTCTTACGTTTCATAGTTTCTTCCGTATTTTGTAATAATAAAAGTAACAAGTAAAATATTTTTCTCCTGTATATGAAGAAGAAAAAAAGAAAGAGAAAATGAATAAAAGAAAAAAGGAAGCTAATCGCAACGATAGTTTTTATCCCCCTATGGCTTATTAACCTGATACGTAGAGAGAAAAGGCAGAAAATTAAAAGCTCTATGTGTCCAGCATGAGTGAAAAATACGTGATGAAAAATAGAATGAGAGGACGATTTGTGAGTGTGTGTTCGACACCAATGAATGAAACGATGAATAAAAAAAAAAGTAGATTGAAGAGAGAAGTGAGTTCGGTTTTTGATTCTCACCAATCTTCACCAGACACTCTAATTTAAGGCACATCCTATTGAAAGTTAATCGGTAGAGCTATTATCAGCGGATGAAGGTTAACGCTGAATTTTTTTTAATCCAAAAGAGAGCACATACGTATATATACATGCGTAGTACCCACATACATATATGAAAAGAGATTAGGGAGGGAGAAGGTACACAGAGACACAGTGAGTTTGAACATTTCAATCAATTTAAACAGGAACATTTGTCGCAGCATTCCTATCGTTTTCTCTTCCCTTTCCCCCTAATCAACCACCATCCGTACAAATTCGAAGTGAATTACATATAGTCATGGAAAAAAAATGCGATGCAGTCGCTGACCACGAGTTTTCTTTCTAAAAGTATGAATTACAAATTGAAACTTTACATACATATTAATACAACAAAAAAATGCAAATTAAAAATGTTCGTTAAGTTCATAAAAAAAACGTAAATCTTAAAGTGGTAAATTATGACTCAAATTTGATTTAAATAAAAATCACGGTAATATGCTATCTTTCAACTGACACGATTTTTCTATAATTAAAATCCAGTTATTATTTGCCTTTAGCAACAATTTAAACCAAACATCTACTATCAATGTAATATTCATAGTTTCTGACTTTATTTCGAAAAAAAATTGAACCGATAAATTTTCTTTATATGAATTTACTTGAACATACGTAGGTTATTTTTTTCTATTACTGAGACAAGTTTTGAAATCCATAACTATGCCAAAATAAGAATTACTGAGAAGCATAAATAGTTATTGATTATCCATGGAAGAATTCGGAAACTAGTTTCATTTGCATATTAAGTATTGTTTCTTGTTTGAAAAGTGTGAAGTAGGTAGTTGTTTTTAGGTAATGATTACATAGTTATCGTCTCTCTTTTTGAAAACTTCGAAATGAAAGAAATGTTATAAATATATGTTAATGCTGAACATACATACGAGGAATATTGGTCCTTGGGAGGAGACAAAGGAGTATTTGTCATTGGAAGTGTTCGTCCTTAGAAAATATTTTTGAATTTTTTTTCTCTCTCTCTGTGTATAAGCTATAAGAGTTACTGTGGAAATGAAATAAAATGTTTTAAGTTTTACTTCCCACGTTACGATGGCTGTGCTAAAGGAGACGGTGATGATAAGAAATGAATGAAAATGGTGGAATGAAGAAAGCGGGAGAACCCTGAAAAAATACACGCACACGGTGTTTGTCACCACAAAGCTCACTTGGCGCGATCTGCGATCAAACCAAGGACTTCCCCATACACCCGAGGTGAAAGTCCACCACTGAGTCACCGCGGTCCCGCAAGATTTAGCGTTGAGTAAATGTAGTAAATTAATTATTGATAAAAAAACATAATAGTTTTGCTTATGTGAACATTTCTATTGCAATACATAGTTAATATCTCTCATTGGAAAACTTTTGAAGTAAAAAAGTATTGTATGAACAAGAGCAAACGCTACACATTGTAGTTAAGAAGAGTAGTCATCCTTTAAAAAAAAAAAAAAAAAAAACCCTCATAATCTGCTCTTGCAAGAAGTTTCTGCAAAATAGACTTTTTCATGTGTACAGTTAAAAAAGGTAGGGTATCAAATTAATAAAAATGCAACTAAATATTTAATTTTGTAGTTAACGTTCCAATACATTGTTCTTGTTTGCTATTGAAAGAAGTTTGAACAGGATAGTTTGATTAAACACATGAAGAGTTGCTGTTAAATATGATAACCGTTTATGTTCTGAAAGCTTTCATGAGGATAAGAGTACAAAAACTGAAATAGTCTCGATGCTCCCTTTGATTTTACATTTGGAAAAACTGTTTGCAACATCAAAGTTATTAGAATTAAAATACCAAACATCAATATCAAATTCACTAGTTTTTGTCTGTAATTGGAAGAAGTTCGAGTCTAATAGTTTTGTTTCTTTACAGTTTTGTTGAATATGAACACCTATTGTCTGTTATTGAACGAATTATGAAATAAACAGTTTTGTTTATGTTAGGATCACTGTACAGTATACGTAATTATTATCTGATACTGGAAAAAGTTTGGATTGAATAGTTTTGTTCATTACTGTTGCACACATGTAGTTATTGTCTATTGAACACAGCTATCTCTCTATTTAAATGCTACAATACCAGCAAAAGCGCCTAAGCTCCAACCTATAACTTTTGATTTCAAACCTATGATTTACGGTTATTTATGGTTTCACGTTTAACAAAAACAAATATTTTAAAGTATGTACTTTAAATAAATCATTTAAACAGACTTTTTTCATAAAGTTTATCTTTTTAAATTATTGTTCAGCTTCTAAAATCAATGTAAATGTATT
The DNA here is from genome assembly GCF_964235325.1 of Thermobia domestica. Taxonomy (NCBI): domain Eukaryota; kingdom Metazoa; phylum Arthropoda; class Insecta; order Zygentoma; family Lepismatidae; genus Thermobia; species Thermobia domestica. The sequence goes on from NC_137461.1 coordinate 81,903,577, forward strand.
GTGCTGCCATCTTTGGAGTTCTTTTAAACTATACGTTTGTAGACGTTTATATGTTGTGGCCAATACTTTCGGCAATGAGATCTCGAAAACTACAGGCTCTAGAAAAATGACGTTTTCAATTATCGATTGCAAATTTTGTGTAGATTGTCCAGTTCTAATTGAATATTTATAAGCATGGCCATTATTTCTTTATTACATTGTTACGGGTACACTGAAAGTCTTGAAATTAAAAAAGAAAAATCCTAAAGCATCATATCCTACGCATTATGCATTCCAACCCCAGATAATTGTACACAAAGGTTGCATACCTCGCAGGCGTTTGTTCGTGGGCACATGATAATGAGAAACGAAGGATAACCATTTTTCCACTCTTAAGTTGAATCTTTATTGTTTGGAGTGTTTTGCCCAATGAACACCATGCATCACTGACATTATAATTAATTGTGTATGTTATGTATTTGCTTATTACATACTGTATGCAGAAAGAAAGAAAACACTGATCATACATAAATTAAAAATTCCAACCTGAAGTAGGCTCAAATCTTGCAAACGGTGCGAAATATTGAACAAGGAATCGAAAAAATTTCCCCTTTATGGTATTTCTTGCCAATTTTTATCAAGACGTCTTCCACTTGTGTCTGTAAAGGGACATGTACAGATGTGAGGAATAATAAGGGGATGCATGCTCATATGTGAATGATGCGCTGTGTAGAAAGCGCAGGTTCAGCTAGCCTATATATTAAAGTGCTAGGTTTATATGTTTGTCCGCAATCCTTTCGACAATAAGATCTCGAAAATCACAAGTGCTAGAAACGTGTAGTTTTCGCTGGTCGATTCAAAATTTTGTATAGATTGTCCAGTTTTCATTCAAATTTTCAAAAACCGTGTCGTTATTGTTCTATTCAACATTTTAGGAGTCGGTTTGAGCTCATAAGATTAACATTGTTGCAGGCCGAAACTACGATGTTAGGCAATAAGTAGAGAAGGTACGTACGGCGGGTTGACGGACATTGTAGGCGCTTTGCGTAAATCTAAATGGCAAAACCTATTGCATGCTGGTAACTTCAAAGGCCTCAAGAGACGCAATGAGGCATATTCGGACGGATATGGATTTATTTATTTATTTATTTATTTATTTAAATCCACTTGATATCGTGTTACTTCTACAAATTTGCTACAAATTCACTTTCGAGGACCACTCCATCCACCAGAGCAATTAACTTCCTTTGTGAGTCTCCTATCCTTTACTGGTGTGAGTAAGGAGATATGCACAGTGGGAAGGAGATTCATAGTCATAACAGTACGATGCGCAGAGCAGACAGCGCAGGTTCAGCTGGTTGTCTATTATTTATACAAATTCGAACTAAATAGTTGTCAACATATAATGCCTATGTACGTAATTATCGTATGTCTTTAGAAAAAGTTTGAACTATATAGTTATAGTTTTGTCTCTACATATAAAAGTTACTACTGCACATTATCAGAATTTCAACTATCAAAATTCATATCAACTTTATCAAGTAGTTGTTGCCTGGTCTTGGGAAAAAAGTTCAAACGAAATATTGTTGTTTTATTGGGCTACTATTCAATGCTCATCGACATTGTCGTTAGGAAGACAATGAAAAAACATAGAAATGTCAATTTGTGTGGGAATAATTAGTATGATGAAAGCACGCTTTAGATTATACTCTGTTGTTATTTTCCTGGAGGAAACGACGTTTACTTACTCACTTTTGTATGATTTACACAACATGGCTTTGTATTGTGGGTGTGTACAAATAATTTGTTTAAACTTGACGTTATAGATTTGTTGTATTTGTTTCAGAGATTTTGACGTTATGTCCTACATGGAAGTATTTGTACATCTACAGTTTGATTTAAAAAAAAAAAAAAAAATCTTGCATGAAAAGGAAAACTTTGCATAACGCAATTCATCTGATGCAAAACCGCTTTATTCAAAGTATATTTACAAAACGTTTAAATCGAATTTATTTCAAAATATTGTTTGAAAATGAAAAATAAACAATACAAAAAACCCATTTAAACACAGAAGTTGCAAAAAAAAAAAAAAAAAAAAAAACAACTACAATCAGTTGAAAATGAAAATATTTCAGTTTTATGTTCCGCTCTGTTGGATAAAGTAGGATAAAGGAGGTGGATTATTACTGAAAGCAGACGCAGCTCGAGGGATGGCACACCAGTGAAAATTAAATTTTCCTTAATTCAAACTAAAAGAAGAAAAATTAGTTAACGTTCAAAATATCGTATACAATAATGAGAACATTAGGTTACTTTTATTTTCTTAATTTGAAATTATAAAAGTTGAATTTAACCGATGTGACTTTTCTCACGATACCTGCCTCTGATTGAAAGTGGGTTACTAAGAAAGGAATTTATCAAATAATGAAAAGAAATGGAAGAATTTCCATAAAAACCCATGGATACGATTTTGTCCACCACAAACTCACAAGGCTTGAGACGGAACAAGAAATATCCGGCACAACAAGAGCAAACGTGCGTTTATTCTTCAGTTGTAGCTAATATCGTCATACTACAAGCAAATACTCAGATTGACTTATACAATATTCCCATCTGGTGAAAATAAGTATAATCATAATCATGTGAAAAACCAAGATTTATTTATATGCATAACAATATCTGAAGAATTACTTCCGAGCATTACAAGGAAGTAAATATATAACACCAAGGCACAAAAGATTAAAAGCAAATATTGAATATCTTATAACGTTTAAATTCATCTTAATATAACACAGCCACAATCAAAGGATCATCAATATACCTAAAGTTTTAACAAACTCGTTTCAGAGTGGTAATATAAGCTTGATGAATAAGAAATTTCAACTGGTGAAGAAACGTTAAGGCAGCAAAGGCAGCAATTTCTGAAGCAAGACAATTTGCAAGAAAACTCTAGAATCAAATTTGATGTTTATCGGAAAAAATTGTCTTTTCGACAGAAGCTATCACGATTCTTTCCTTAACGTAAGAAAGCAGAAAAGACAAGAAAGAAAATAAACGATTTAAAAGAGAATCCGATCCTGCAACATCGTATCTCTTATTTGTAATCGAAATTAGGCTGTAGAAAACGTTAAAAGTCTTGTTTCCGACGCTAACGCTATTAAAGACGATGGGTTTTCTGCTCTTTCGCAAAATGGGCCCTGAAAACAAATTGGTCTTGTAGTTATTTAACCACCAAACTACAAGAATCGTTTTGTTCCCGTATTCCTTCCACTCTCAGGGAATTTTGCAGCAATTGGTGGAATGGGATAAAAGAGGAATGGGAAAAGTGAGCTTAGAAAATCGTTCCTTATCGAGGTATCTCGCTAGCAGCCTGTGTACGCTATCGGTCAATGAGAAAACATTGCGGAGAAAGACATGTTTAACCACACAAACACACAGAAGACACTCATGTACACTAACACGACCTTTCTCCCCACACATACAGCCCCTACTTTTTCTTCATAGTAGCTTCGTTTTCTCTGTTGAATTCATTAATAGGAAATTAAGTTTGATACAGCGGAAAAAAAAGAGATGAGATGTCTTACCCTCTTTCGTATATTTCTGTAGACTCAAAGGCCTTCAGAAAAAGAGAGGATTTTTCGTTTCTTTTTTTTTCTATCCTAAAGCAGCACAGTTGATTGCATTCGTATAGCATGACCAAATTACGCGCCCTTCCTTTCCTACAGAAAAGCATCTTTCTCTTCCTCAGTTCCCATACTACTAGCGTTTTTCTCACCATCACTCTATGTGATTTAATGTTGTCTTTTTCTACTCAAAGAAAGAAACAGAAAACACTGACAAACTTTGTATGATACAGTACAAGATTGGGAAACGATTTCTATTAGAATTGTACGTTCCATTAAAAAAAAAAGTACTTGATTGGATTCAGTGATTTTGATGTACAGCCATATACAACAAGGTTATGAAGGACGGGTCCATTATTAAATTAATATTCGAATCAACTCAATTTTATTTCTGAAGCCCTGGTTGTTTTTCAGCATGGCTCCAGCACTTGAGTGATCGGAACTTGAAGTCACTTTTTCCATTTAATTTCTGTCTTAGGGCGACAGAAACCAAGGCTCTTGAGGCCATGGTATAGGTAGGTACCTCCCAGAGACTACGAGTTCTAAAGAGGAGAATAAAACCCAGAGACCAAGCATCCTAGGGATTGGTAAGGATTAAGGAGATCTCAAAGGCCAGCCGTCCTAGGGAGTGGAGGTGATGATCAATCGGTAGAGATTGATGCCTTCTGCAGTGTTTTGTCTCATTTTATCCAGAAATGTTGCTGACTTGCTTAATCTTCGTCACTTCACGATCGATGACAATGACTATCGATGTCTTCTTCGTGGTTGTTGTCTGATGTTTGTTTACAGCCAACACATGGTTTTGGGAGCACATGTAGAACCATACAATATGATTTTAATGTTTAAAGAATAGTTCCAATCTTGGCTCCGATCGCTCTATTGTAAACCGAGGTGTTAGAAATAAACAATTTTCAATTTCAAAATTGACCTCCATGGAGCAAGATACGGAGAAACGGTTTTCTGGTATGGGTTTAATGTCCCAAGTATAAATTCCATCTCCGACTTCATCCCTATATTCAAACAGAGAGCCTATCTTTGGCGTGGGAGACCCGGGTTCGATTCCCGGCGGGAGCTCATGTGGTTCGGATACCACGTTAAACTGTAGGTCCCGTCTCATATAGCCTCGCTGCTGAAAGGGACGTTAAACTAAAAAAAAATCATCTCAAACAAAGAGCCTAAAGCTTCCAAGTCAGTTTCAGTATTGAATTGCCGTAGTTTCTAAGTCTACTGTATTTTCACAATGTGAAACAATACTCATTTAGTATCAAATTTACAGTAGCAAATTATTATTGTCATCTGTTAGGAGACGAAGAACGAGATAGTATGAACTCACTGACTACTGTTTCTTCCCCAAATCAAAATTAAAATAGAATGAAACTTAAAATGAAGATGCGTCTTATTTCTTTTTTGTTTGTAATCATTTTGTATTCCTTCCCTCCGTGTCTGAAAAAGAAAAAAATTCACAACAAAGAGAGACAATTTAAATGTGTCTGCCTTCCAGTTCCAAAAGAAATCTCGAAAACTTTCTGATGGTTGTCACTTCATATTATCTTGTCTCCTCTTTAACCGTTGTCATTTCTTTATATTGTCGTTGCCCATTTTTTTTCTTTCTCCCATTTGCTATACGTACAACAGCAGTCTGTAAGCTCAAATGCCCAAAAGGTAAAAGGAAAGACCAGACAAATTTCTGTGTTTTGCCATTCCTTTCTTCTTTACTTACGTTGCATAGATCTGTCTTTCCTTCTTTTGATTTCTTTTAAAAGAAAGCAAAAGAGAAAAAGTTTTGTAGGTCTTCTATTTCTCTCCTGTCGCCTTGCAGGGATGTTTCTCTCTTTCTTCCCTGGGGAAGTTTCCATACGTTTCTGTGACGAAAAATAAGTTTTTTTTTTCTTAAAATATGAAAATTCGTTACAGATGGAGAATAAAAAGGGGTTAAACACAGAAAGCGCATATATACATAAGAAGACCTGGGAATAGATTCCAATGTCAATAGGCAAGACCACCGTCAGTGACTCCCTGCATCGCGTCGGCCAAACTGACAGTTTCCCTCTCTCGTGAAGATTACTGAAAAAGAATTTCTGGTCTCCTCTGAAATCAAGTCCTTTCTGTTGGTACCCTTACTGCCTCAATCCTGAAAACACCCGTATCATAGATATCTTATAACACGAAAGACAAAGACACATGAAAGGATGGATGACTCTCTGTATAATAAGTCTTAGTTTAGAAATCTCAATTTGCGTTCAGACGGTCTTACTGGTTGCCGGAGTTGCTTCGGGGTGTTCTTAGACAGGACAAGGAAACTGATGTACTAGTTCCTTTCGCTCTGATAATAAGATTATGTTTTCACTGTCTCAATAACAGTCAAGACATAAGGTATTGATGTTTCTGTTCCATTTCCTGTATGAAAACACAATCAAAGGACAAGTAGATTTCACTATTCAACCGAAGAGGAAATATAATCTTTGGTAGACGCAAGGAATATTTGACCATGACTGTTTCGAATTCAAATACTAAGACGACATTTAATTATATTTCTCTTGAAAGCCATTTGCTGGAAATATTCCTTACTCAAGAGGTGTAATTCGCTTCTTGATTCTTTCAATGAATTGTCTTTACATAGTGTGTGCGATAGTAGAGCTCTACATATTAAGATCATTGTTCACTTATACACTTCTCTTTTCATAATCTACAAGATTTATTGATTGTTTGGTACACGGTGATCTTTGAAAAACATTTTAAGTGCGTTCGTAGGAATTATTGTCTAGCTTAGATTTGACTTACACATGTACCGTCTGACTGTTATTTATGTATACATATTTCTAGGTATCACATTAAACTCAAATAGTTACATACATGCTTTTAATGAGTTTTTAAACACTCCAACGTCCACTTCAGATAGTCTAGTAGCATACTTCTCCGTAGATCTCAATCCGGATAGAAATATTAAACGGAATCAAAATCTTACTTAAATCTACGCTCAATGGACTCACGTTAGTCTTAAGAAGGATTCCGACATCTGCGACCAGAATCAGGTAAAGTTGAATGAGTTACCTTGTTCTCGCGTACTAATTCACAGCGAAATATCCAACTCGAAACAATACACTTGTTAATACTTTGATTACGTGGTGCAAAGTTTTCCAATGATTTCTCTCTACTCCTAGCAATAGTCCCAATTAATTTCACTCAATATCAAGCGATCATTTTAAATGACATTCTTCTGGTTCAAATTTTGGAATTGAGTCAGCAAATGGCACATGGGTATTACTTTCACTGACCTAATTTTTTTCACTATTTCTAATCTTTCTATTGTAAATAATACCTCAAACGTATCTTTTACCAAACCGATGCACAGTGGTCGGAAACTGAGAAAAAGCGGTCAAAAATAGATTTTGTCAACTTCGCCTCCTATGAAATCGGTATTGATATTTGATTGTAAGAATATCTCCTTCTTCCAAATCCGGAGTTTCAGGACATAGGTATATTTTCGCTGTCTATAAAATGCATGTAATCATGAACAAATAAAAGTGCCGAAAAATCAGTAAAATATTAACCAAACAATATGATATGCTTTAATCATTTATATCTTTTTTGAGGTCGATGAAAGCGGTTAGATAGTACATTGGACTCAAATACTTGTGTTTAGTGAAGAGTTTTATTTGTTATCTATTGTTATATCATTAACATGATAGATTTGTTAGTGTTACCTACGAGTTACATATACGCTGATGTTACTAGCTCTGCAGTTTAAGCTTATTCTTGCTTATCTGTAAAATAGTGTTTATTGAGTTGTACATGAGTAGTACAAAGGTTGAGCATGAGAATTGGAAATAGCTGCACCCAAGTGCACCTGGAGGATTCAGCCCTATCTAACTGGAAATACGTGATTAGCAATGTTGTTGTGGTCGCAATCGAGATCTGCTATCTGGGCCTTACAGAGCAAAAAGGCATATTGTCTGCTACGTAATTTGGATTGTCCTTCATCCCTGAATCAAAGTTGTAGTGAAAGCCATACGGAAAGCCACTGCAATCATACATATTGCAGTGATAAATTATCAGTCATGTGGAGTTGCTGTATATTACACGTCAGTGCAGTAGTATACAAGATTCTATGCTGAATATTTTAATATTACCGAAACAACTTAATCCTGAAGTAAATTACATTGCAGTAAGTATTATTGTTTTATCGAAGATGGTGCGAGTGCAAAACCGCGAACTTTAATTTTATATCCTAAGGCCAAACACACACTTGTTCTACACCTTCCATTTATTAGCTGCACATACACTCAGAGGGAGAGCACATTGAACCTGTAACCACTTCTTGGATGCATATTAACACCTGTCATAACTTTGTACTTGCTAGCGACGTCCAATTCACATAAGGCGTCAACATGTTACGTTCTCAATTTACAAACTATATATATGATTCACGATGATGGATTTCAAGATGGCTGCTTTCATTGTTCTGTGTCCTCCCCAATTTCTTCTTACTTTTATTACTCCCCTACATTGTTCCTTGCAGTATTTGACATTTATGCGCGGAGTTTCCACACTTATGGACCACCCTGTATATATAACTGCACGTATTGCAGCAGGGGTTCTTTTAATCACTTTCACAGTAGTTGCAGTCGATTTAGAAAGGACAATTACGTATAGAACGATAGAGAGAGATCCATCAACTTCCACAGTTTCGGAATAAAATATTTTTTCCGTTTTTTTGCAAGTTTCCGACCACTGTGAGATGGTGTCACTAGGCAAGCTCGAATGCCACTTACTTGTTCGCGAATAAGCCATATCATTACCTTGAATCTACTCTAATTCATTGTAACAAGTTTAAATGTGGCATCAGCTGGAATCCCTCAATGCCATATTTAAAACTTCAAACCCATGTTTGTTCACTGAGAAAAAAAGGACTAGGATTTCCGTGTAGATACATCGTATTTACGCGGGTACGCTCCTTAAGTAACGTAATTTCATGTATAAATGTACAGCAGGTGGGAATACCATGCCAAGTCTGGAGTTCGGCGTCGAACTAGACTCGCTGTGATTGGATAATTTCATTCACATGATTGATTTCGTGTTAAAAACTATTACTCTCGTAAGGTAGGGAGTCACATATTTAGAAAGAACCAAGAGGGGACACTCGTAGGAAGGTAGTAACAACATTATATACTTAAGTTACCACCGTCGGAATGGGTATGGCGTTAATTCCAGATTTGAAATGGTGGTCCCACAATACAACATTTTCGCTGGACGGTGGTGTAGATCGTACTACTGATGAAACAACATTACTTAATGTGGTGACGCGCGTAACCTGGTAAAAACAACATTTACATGCCGACTGGATTATGCATTTTTCTCCGTGTTGGAATTACAACTTTCTATCTGCGATTGAAAGTGCATTTAATCAAACTTGAATATTAAGATGCATTGGATTCGATTTGATTTTAGTTTGGGGTTTCTTTTAGTACCTAGGCTACATGAGACGACAATCAATGTGGGATCTGAACCACATGACCTCGCACCGGAAATCTAACCCGGGTTTCCCGCCCCTGTTAAGATCCAAATATAGTGAGCAAAGTTTAAGTAAACAATCTTTGTTATTTCAAATTTTATAACAATCCTTCATCCGAATCAAATTCTATGGATTGTGTACGTTATAAGAATAAGTTGAAGGCAACGATAAGGTGCGGAGATGTAATTCTATTTTTACAGCCTATTGGAAAATGCATGTTTATGTCATTCCCTTTATTGTCTTTATGTATCACCAAAGAACAGGTATATATATAAAACGATTAAAATTTCTTCAGTCTAGTCTTCCGTATACATGACCTTTGCATATTACAAATTCTTTTTAATCAATAAATATTGCACGTCTCTTTCTTCGTCTATTTTATATTCCCCTACCCCATTGTACTTCTTTTCTATTTTCTTTCCAGCCACGTTAATTTAGAAAGAAAAGATTAATTTCTGGAGGAAATTGATCAGGATGCCTTCATATTTCCTTGTTGCTTTCTTTCTCAGTTTTTTTCCTTATTATTTAATCTTTCACATTATCTCTTTTCTTTCTTTTCGACTGTCTTTACTCTCTCTCTCTCTACCCCATCACTACTACTACTACTACTCTTTTCTTTTACTCCGCATATTTCCTCCTCCTCCTTTCTCATCCTTATTGTGAACATTTTTATATCCGATCCTTATTTCTTCCTGTCTACTTAACTTGTTCTTGAATGTTATCCACCTTTTCCTAGTTTTTCGAAGAAAACTTTCTTCTCATGTTCTAACTCCCCCTCCCATTCTTCAAACAACGATGCAATATAATATTGAAAACTCCAGTCGGATCTTTTTGCCATTAAGATTAAACCAGTTTCCTTTAACATTTTTTAGCTGTTTTTTATTATTCCGCTTTTTTTCAAAAACGATGTAAAAATTATATATATGTACTTGGCAATCCTTCATGGAAGGGTGCATCGTTTATCACTTGTTCTCCTGTCGGAAGATATTGCGTTTGCCCAAACCATCTACCACCACCAAGCAGCCTAACATAATCTTTTAACAATAAGGAAAAGATGATGATGATACACGGACGGGCAGAAGATAGAAATATTTTCGAATTAATAGACAAGCTTTGGTTGGTATTAATGAAATTTTTAGAAAGGGAGAGAGAGGGAGAGAAACAGGTGAAAACTGTAAAAAAAAAAAAAAAGTGATATTATATATTCGGATTGAGAACAAACTATATATATATACATTTCTTTTAATATTTCAATATTACTTCGAACTACAAAGTTCTTAACAAACCACTAAGCTTGTGTAGTGATTATAACCTGTAATATATATATGTACTCATCTAAATCGTGAGGAAGGGAGAAGAGGGGTACGCTATTTCTTCTTCGAAGTATTATGTTTGATTCGGTAAATTTAATTATCTCCGGTGATCTTCTTGCTTCGCTGGAATTGTCAATAAATTTAACTGAACAGCTGATTTATTTTCTCTTTTGAGACGACAGAAAAAGAAAACGAGGATTTTTTTCTCAGCAATGCGGTGAACATAACAAAGAAATTAAAAAAAAAGAATGAACGAAAGAAAGAAAGAACGAAAGAAAGAAAGAGAACAAATAACGTTTTCTTTATTAAATAGCTATTTCCGCTGAATTTTATTAAATGTAATGTAATTCAATACCATTTGCTATTCCAATTCTTCCTTTATTTATTCACGTAATTCTAGGAGCTTGTCGAATTAGCTTGAATATGTTCTACTTCCTTATACACACATACACTGTAAAATTTTGAGAAAAAAATTACAACCAACTACATTTTACATGTTGTTTTGCATTGTTATTAAATTAATATAGGGAACAGGGTGACATTAGAATTTTTTAAAAAAAATGCTTAATCGCTATTTCAATATTTATTCTACTCTTTTTATTATATTAGGTGTTCCCAGTAGTAAGAGTAAAACAAAAAAAAAAAAAAAAAAAAAAAGAGAGAGAGAGACTTATTTCCTTAGAAATGCCCTCTGAACCCTCAAAATAATCGTTCATTTATTTTGAAACCGTATTTTCTAAGGAAAGGACGAATGACTTCCACAAACTATGCAATACACCCAACAACTGGCTGCCACAGAACGGTTTGGTTTTACTATTCGAACAAATCAAATGTAACTTCCGAGCGTTCAGGCTTGAAATAACTTCTGTTGCGTTTGCCTTTACCATCTGAGACGCCTCTTAAATATACTGAGTGGTTTTCTTCTGGTGGTACTCAAAGGGAAGTAGTACCGGCACCTTGCTTTTGAAGTTTAACAAAATCCGATTCCTCTTACCTTTTTTGGGGGGGAGAAGGTATTTTTTTTTTATCATAGAAGTTTGAAAGAAACTGTTGGAAAGTGTCTGCTAGAACAATGTGATAACGATTTGCCTTCACATATTAAGAAGATCATTTCTTCGCATCTTCGCAAGATGTGTCCAATCCAATTGGCCATCTTACGAAGAATGCTGGTTAAAAGCGTCCTCTTCTCTCCTTTTAAGGTTGGTTTAAAGGGACACGTTTTGCCGAGAGATGGCACTACAGTCTTCGTATCTCTCCCATGTAGTTTTTCCTTTCAGAAAAATTCACTATTTCTCTTACAGATTTCAACCTACAGACTTCAAATTTTTAGAAAAGAAACTTCATAATCTATCGAAGGCAATAATCCGAGCCTATTTTTATTTAGAATTTTCTTCATTGTTGAAATGGCTTGATTATTGAAAAAGATATCCAAACTTTTAACAATGGAACTGTTTCAACAATGAAAAAAATCTAAATAAAAAATCGACACGGATTGTTCCCTTTAATAGGTTATGTAGTTCCTTCTCTAAAAAAAAGTGAAGTCTCCTGGTTGAAATTTGTAAGAGAAATTGCAAATTTTCGTGAATGGTGAAAAATACATGGGAGAGATACGGAGACTGTAGTGACATCTATCGGCAAAACTTGTCCCTTTACATTAACCTTAAAATATCTTTGTTTGTTACTGCCTCTGTTCATTTTATTTTCCCGGCCTTCCTCCAACACCACATTTCGAAGCTCTCTAAATATTTCTCTTCTAATTTCCGTAATGGAAGCTTAGACAAAAATTAAAATTTCAAAAGTAAATAATTATCTAACTTCTAACCATACTATATACTGTCGTCTTTCTAGTGTCATAATGAAGAGTTTCGTCGATGGTACAATATATTTTAATGTCAGTTTAACTTCAATACGTGCCATGGTTCTTGTATAAATTCTTTTTCGAGTTTCAGAAAAATTCATTTATTGTAAAATTTCCTTGTAAAATAAATGCAAGAGCTTTTATACTCACAAATGTCATTTTGTTTCGCTTAATGAGATCTATCAACAAAATATGTCATCTTTGGAATAAACAAAATGAGTATCTCAGAAATTATGATCTTGAATTAACACACTTACTTTCTATGATTTTACGAAATTTAGCGGCGTATTTCCTAAATCATGAAATCTAAGTTATCCGCATTGGTTATTTCTACGATGATATGTCTCCTCTTTGGACAACGTATTTTACGTTAAGCGTTAACGACATCGTAGAATTAATCTATTCCTATTTGATATTCCTAACTATAATGTATAATAAGTAATACACTTGAATTTATTTCTGTGTCTTTTTCACACAGAGAAGAAAAACGTATGTGTGTACGTAAAAACGTAGGTTACATGCATAAATCCTGTAATATTTGGACTTAACTCGTTCGCTGGCACTTGACGCCATATGACGTCATTCATACCTATTGCTGTGTGCCACTGACGCCATTTGTTGTCAAGAGGTAGTCCTCATTGTAGACATTCTCTGTAAACTGGCACGCAAGTGTAGAACTTTTATACTCTGGCCTGCTCATTTTCTGTAGTGTGCTTGGTTTCCGCTAGAGGTAGCTAGTTTGTTGCAAAAGGCTAAATGTTGCAAAAGTGTAGGTGGCACATTAAGTTGGGGTACTGAAATCAAGGAGACAGCGAAAGAGTTAAGGTACCACCGTGCAGCAAATGTATGTTTTATAATACTTTCCGTATATAAGTGTTCCACCTAGCACCTACTTCCCGTATGAAAGAAAGAACAGTATATAGACGGCAAGGGTTTCTCATACAGATGGACGTATGTAACTGATATAAATAACATACTTATATGTATGTAATATATGCAGGGCCAGATTAACCCATCTGAAGGCCCAGGGCTAGAGAAACTATGTGATGTGGCCCCTGCTGACTTCGCCTAATACATTTCTGTGGAAGTGCAGTAGAAACGTTAAGGGACTATGTCTCATATTTTTGGTTACATTTTATTTTATAACGATGATTGTATCTTCATGATTCTTTTTAGATAGCAAACTGAGATTTTGATTAGAGTGGAGATTTCTGTTCACCTCGAGGCCCGGGGCTAGAGCCCCCTAAGCCCCTCCCTTAATCCGGCCCTGAATATACGGAAGATGTCTGTTAGATGTCAGACATCCTGCAGCGGCTTGATGTAACATCTAAGTGGGAAAAGGCAGTACGTATGGATAACGTATGCTCTGTATAGATTTCCGTAGTGAACATATGTATTTCGTATATTTGTACAACATGCCGCTGTCCGGATAACGGATTTTTCTTAGTGCATACTAATGTTCACTGTAAAAGAACATAATCTGACCTCGAGAAAAACAGTTTGAGAAACACTGTCTTAGACCGCTGAACTATTCTACTCTAGCTAACACATTTACATAACAAAAATATACTAAATATACAGTATTATAAATTGCCTCAAAAATACCAAAAATGTCCTTAACCTTTAGAAAAAGGTTTTTAATTTATAGCAGTTTAAAGTTTTAAAAAATGTTATATTGCAGACTGACATCGAAAAATTAATTCCAAGTAAAGACATTTGGGCAATATTTGGTTTCTAACGACTCTAATAAATTGCAAATATGTTCCTCTCTTCCTTCACATCTATATCTATCTACTCTCCTGAATTTACCAATGAACTGGTCGTAGTGACATTTTCCTCTTTCAATTCTCCCCTCCCCTTCCCTGAAAACAACAAGGAGAGGAGAGAAAAATATGTCATCAAGTCGTTTTTCATCATTTCTAAAAGAGCATTTGATTCAGGAACCGAACAGAATGTTGTATGAAGAGCTATTGACGTTATGATGTGAGTGAAGAGTTTACATTACCCCACCTCACACAAGCAGAGAGCTTTGGCAATAGTGGGTGGATGGCGGATGAAGAAAGGGATTGGCAAAGAGGTGGGGAGGGGGATTCTGTGAGCTGAGGTTTAGCATCAGAATGTCGTTCGATATTCCCAATCCAGTGGAGAGAGGGGGATCTCGTCCTAACGTAACGTAACGTAACGTAATGGTCGTTTGTAACAGCTGCGATTCCTTTCGAAGCAGCCAACAATATCGACTTCCGTTATGAAGCTGTTCGACATCGGGAGATATCGGATTCGACGACGCAAATCTCTTCCCTGATAGCTGAATAACTGGAAGCCAATGTTACCAACTTTCATCATATATATATATATATATATATATATATATATATATATATATATATATATATATATATATATATATATATATATATATATATATATATGACGATGAAAAAAGCGAAAGAAATAATTCAAAAAGAAAAATATTTTGTGTGCGCGTCTTGTGGTATCGCAGGGGATAATTCATTCTTGTTACTAAACGAATATCGAAAATCCGAAAGCTTTATATTTTTGAGAAAGTATGAAAAGATTTTTGTAATCGATAAGTTTTAAATTTATATATAAAAATGTGTATATCGAAATGCAGTATAAATCGCCTGTCTAACCTTATAGCACAGATAAAAGTCATAATACATAGAGAACTTGCGGTATCAACCTTTATTTTCTTTTTTCGTAAAGAGACTTTTATTTACCTTGAGAATTTATAAATGTACACAGAACATAAAAAGGAATTATCATATAATTTCATAGATTTTACATTCAGATAAAATAATTTCTTTGGTAAAGTTGAGACAACTTTTTAAAAATAATGAAAACTAGTATTATTTAGAACTAGAACTAGTATTATTTAGACAATCTTTGGTTTGTACTTGTTCTAGTTTCTGTAAAGTTTGAATTTCTTTTTAAATTCAATGAGAAAATATGCAATTGATATAAACTGGTGTATACTCAATTTTCGCATACGGTTCATGTATTACCACCAAATATCTGTTTATCATTCCCTAAGGGGTGAAAATTGTCTAGCTTCCAGAGATCAGTGTAGTTTTCATAAATTTCTTCATGCGCGTTAACAAGTTCAAAACTTTGAACATAATGGCTGCTATTAGTTTGTGTGTTTCAATGCTTTACCTACTCTCCTTCAAGTAACGATGTTTATTCTTCTTGCTTCTCATTGGTTGACGAAATTTATGAAGTATAGCTGTGGTGGTGTAGTCGATAAGGAGTCTATCTACCACCTGGATACACAGGTTAGATTCCCGGTATTTCACGTTCTACCCGTGGTATACTTCTGGTGACAAAAAGTGGGACTGCCTTATAGAGACTAAGTCTGAAAAGTTAAACCCAAGTACTTACGTATCCCAGATCTCCTTAGAAAGGAAATCTACATTTCCTCAATTCTGTTATAAAGCAATATGCGTATTCTCTAATAAGAATTCACCATCTGGACATTGCCTCTAACTAAATATTCAGGTAGCATGTAGAAAACAATCATAAAATATGACCCAAAATAAAGAAGAAAGAAAAAAGAAAAAGATAAAAGAAAAACTGGCATACTACATAATATGAGATTAAAGCATGTGGAAAGTACACCATCAACAAAACAGTAACAGAAACAAACGAAAAAGATTAGTATCATACGCTTTTGGTCTAGTAGATAACAAAATGGATTCGCATACTGATCTTTATTTTTTTACCATGAGTTGCAATCCTGACTAGGTAGGCCTAATTCTTTTTTGTAAATAAAGAACCTGCATTTTACTAACAATGAGAATTCATGTTTGAATGTAAGAAATTTATAAATATATACCATAGCTATGTAACAGAATACGTTAGAACGCACATATTAAACAAAATCAAAACTCTTTCTCCTCTTGTCTCTAACGTCTACTCCGGCGTCGGAGATCCATATTCGATTCCTGGCGGGAACTCATGTAGTTCGGATTCCACGTTAAACAATATGTCCAGGTTTTATATTACCTTGATGTTGAAAGGGACGGTAAACCTCAATACCACACAATCTAATGTTTACTGTTGAACAGAAAACAATATTTAAAGATGTTCATACTAGAAACTCAATTTCTTAGTAAATCGTGCAAGCAGGGGCGTCATTACTGGATGGCATGCGGGCAACTGACCCCCTGAATTAGAGATGTATATATATATATATATATATATATATATATATATATATATAATTTATATAATAATAATCATATACTACTGAAAAACCGTGAACTATACATATCAGATAGTCTTCCCCTGCTCTCTAGCAATGACTACTATGTGCAAGAGAAATCATTGTGTAAGAAAATAGATGGTTACTGAATTTTATCAAGGGGATGCGGTAGCACAGTGGTAGAGCGTTCACCTCTGCTGCTTGGGGTCCCGGGTTCGATCCAAGCCCCCGCCAAGTGAGCTTTGTGGTGGACAAACACCGTATGCGTGGGTTTTCTCGGGGTTCTCCCGTCTCCTTTAGCCTCACTGGCATAACCGTGGGACGTAAAACTCAAATACATCATTTCATTTTTTAAAATTTTATCAATACTAACAAAAGTGTTCTTTCTGCGTAGAGGAAGATGTGATTTTGTTTAAATGTATTTTTAAATGCTGAATCATGTACTTTTAATGAATAGATTGTGTACCGCAGAGCACACCTTCAACTTTAGTAAATCCAAATATTGAGCACTTTTGAAATAAAGAAAGAGATATTTGAATATGTTATAAATTTTCCATTTTTCCCCGGAAAGTATTCCCTTACTTTTAATTAAGAGCTTATATACCGATTTACACTTTCAACTTGAGCATGCTTAAATTGAACATGTTTTGAATAAAGAAAAGAAAATTTGGATATTATAGAAATGAGTTACTTTCTATCGTTAAAAGCGGAGTTTTTTTTATAGAAACACTGAAATATAAAAATGAAATGAAAATCTTTAAGTTTTACGTCCCACGGTTATGCCGGTTAGGCTAAAGGAGACGGTGATGATGAGAGATGAGTGAAATGATGGAATGAAGAAAGTGGGAGGAAACGGGAGAACCCCGAGAAAACCCACGAGCACGGTGTTTGTCCACCACAAAGTCTACACGGCGCGAGCTGGGATCGAACCAGGGACTCCTAGCATCGGAGGTGAACGCTCTACCACTGAGCCACCGCGCCCCCAAACACTGAAGTATACGGTGTATATTTTCTTACTCTTAATTAAACATTTTTTAAAATCTAATTTTAGACCTCCAAGTTAAACGAATTCTTACATTCGGTACTTTCAAATTAAAAGAAAGGAAATGAAATTTGGATGACCTTAAGAGCGGAATTCTTTTAAAATGGTGAAATATTTCATTACTTTTAATCAAAAGCCTATACGCCAAATTACACACCTCCAACTTAAGTGAATCTTTACATTAGGCATTTTCTGAATAAAGAAAAAGAAATTCGAATATTAGAGAAATGATATCCCTTTCCTCCTTAGAAGTGAAGTTTAGAAAACACTGAAAAACATATTTCCTTGTTTTTAATGAAGAATCTCTCAGTTTCGGAGACATTGAATGGCTTTCAAGCTCCCCTGACAAATCACCATGAATTGTTTTCCCTATGAATTATTTGAAGGATATGGCCTACTCCTGTAAAATGCAAGCCACTGAATCAAATAATGAGGAAGGAGTCGTCGCTTTATTTGGTTTGAAGTACTTAAAGGATAAAGGTATTATTTTACATTTTCTGAAACGTTGCATTTTGACTTTTCAGGCACGTGTTATATGTTAATCATGCTACATAATACATTATTTAGTAAGTCCTCGTCTGAGTGCAGATATTTAGAAACTATGAAGGCGGTATGCTAACGGACAAAGTTGTGAATGTCAATTTTCCCGTCATATTCAATTTGTTACATAACACCTTTATCCTCTTCAGCGCTTCAATTTTATGTCGACGGATGCGTCCAACGGTTAGGAGTTCCATCTAAAGCGGTTGGTTGTAAACAAGTAAAACCGATTATGACTACGCAGAAAAGCTCGTAGCACTCTGCGTATACATCAAACCGGGATTTTTGTCATTTCACTCTGATTAAAATACATTTGTTCATGTGAAGGAAAACGTTCGAAATGTATGCCGAATACAGTAGTTCACTAGCTCTCGTTAGAGATTTGAAACTTGAAATATGAAGTTCTTAAATAAATGGACGAGTCGACGTTTCATAAAATTTCACTTCTAAAAGGAGGGAGAAGAAGCCAATTTCTGTAATATTTTTCTCAACATAAAAATTATATCTTAATAATGAGTAATAATGCAATTCATATTCAGAATAGTCACTGTCCATTTTCAAATATAGGCAGGCAGCGAACGTAGCATAGCGGCGATTATTAACTATTAGCGCTACTCACAAACTTACATGTTTTTGAATTACAAGTAGATTTTAACAATTATATATTTTCAGATCCGCAACACAATGGCAATCATTGAAGCATGTATTTTTTGTTTTTTCGATTAATCGGTATGTTACTCAGTAGATACAGAAGTGAGATTACTTGAAATTCATCTCCCGCATTGGCAACGCTGTCTTCGTGTACTGCACATAGCATCAAACTTCGAACAAACAACACAAAATGTGCAGTCATTGAAACAAAATGGGAGAAAGGCGAGTGGTTTTAAAGAGGAATAAGGCACACAGTACACTGCTAGCAGAAAAGGAAAAGGGAGAAGTGGTCACTAGTAATCTATAGTCTGCAAAACTTTGGATACAGTGATTTTCAATGGGCGCAAACCTCCCGAAACAACAATAGCAACAACAATAAGACTAAGAAGACAACTTGAATTTATTTGTCTTCAAGAATTTATTGTTTCGGACACGCTTGAAGAGAGGGTGGACGCAAGCTGGTTTCTCCCCAGATGGAAACAGTCACTTGACTTTTTTTTCGCAATTTTCTCTCGCTAAAAAACAAACTTCCTTGCTTTGCCTTCTGCCCCGCTGTTGGCCCACTGACCGCAGATACTAAAGCATTCCCTTGCTCTTCATTCACTGCCTTCCTTCCTTCCTTCGTTCTCTTTCCCTTTTGGCGAAGTCTGCTTGCTCTGCGTGGACTTCAGAAATTCATTACTGCATTCTTCTTCTTGGTCTTGCATTTAGAACGTCTTGTGCCACAGTTTCTCCAACTCACCGGCAGGTAGCAGCACAAGACAGACGACGCACGAGTTTCTTTTAAGTCTCCGTCATGCAGAAGAAGCATGAATCGTTTGTCGATATCATTCATTATTAGCCCAAAGAAATTATTGCATATCAAAGCAGTCCTTGTGGGAGCATCCTATTGAATTGTATTTACTTTGATTTTATACAGAGTGTAACATAAATGCATGGCCAAAAGTGACGAGGTGATTGCGGACATCCAAATAAGTAAAAATGTTCCTATAAACATGGGTTTGATGCAGTGTCGTTTCCGAGATACAGGGTGTTCAAATGTCGAACCAATCCAATGGCTCAATATGGGAAAGTGAATCGAAATATTCAATATTACAGCAGTAATAAAATCAAGTGGAATTTATGCCTTTGCAAATACATTTACATTAACATTGAGAATGAAACTAATCAACATTGAGATTATTGGGTTGTCAGTGTTGCCAACCTGGTACAAAGTGTTATGTTTTTAAATAGCACTAGACGTCCATACGTTAGCACATGATTGCTGGCATTAAAACGTTCCTAAACATGGGGCAGATTTCAATTCGTTTGCGAAAGACAAAGCGTCTAAGTGTGAAGTCAATTAACGGCACACAATAGGAAACAACAGTTCATAGATCACAACTCTTACATGAAAGTGTTATTGTTTCGTTACAAATGAAAACACATGAGAACAATTTACGTAAAAGAAACAAAGTAATGTTATTGGGTAACAATGTTGCCTACTTCGTGTGGACGTCTAGTGCTATTTGAAAACGTAATACTTTGTACCAGGTTGGCAACACTGACAACCCAATAACTTCAAATGTTGATTAGTTTCATTCTCTACGTTAGTACAAATGTATTCACACAGATGTAATTCCACTTGATTGTATTACTCCTGTAAAATTGAACATTTCCATTCATTTTACCATAGTGTGCCATTGGAAGGACTCGACATTTGAACACCCTGTATCTCGGAAACGAAGCAGCATTGGACTCATGTTTAGAAACATTTTTACTTATTTGGATATCCGCAATCACCTCGTCACTTTTGGCCATGCATTTATGTTACACCCTGTATAACAGTGCCCTGACTTTTTTTTTTTTTTTTTAAAAAAAACAGAAGCATAAATCCTGCTCTCACACCTGTCAGACACACTAGCAGCCTCTTCAATTGGTAGCAAGAAAGATAAACCTATAATATGCACCAGTATTGAACAAAACAGATTGTACACAAAATTAGATTATTTTTGTATCCACTGCTAACCTATTTTCAGAGCTTGTAAATGATTTAGCTTCATTTGTACGACAACATTTCTCACTAGAAATGTACATATCTTCGCCTCATTGTGTCCCAAAATAAGCATATTACAACACATACACATCGCTAACAAAGCGGGAATGTTCATTATAAAACCTATTATATAATAATAATTTGAAGTGAAGTCTACAATTATATATTCCCTATAGAGCAGAAAAAGATAACCATAGCTTTAAAATCCAAACCAAGGATACGCACAAGAAGGAAACCTTACTTTTCCCACTGACTCTACGTACATTGAACAACTAAATTAATTTGTAATTAATACAACTACCACTAACAGTGTACACTTATTTCGTACTCACGTGAGTGAATTATTGACTTCCGAACAATAAACAAGTGAATCATATTAAAATTAATCCGCTTGTAATGATATATATAATTACAAGCGGATCCAAGGGGGAACTATAGGGGCTATAGTCCCCCCTTGACGCTCAGGTATACACTGGATAAAATGGGCTTCAATGCTGCTTTACACTGGATAAGGCTGCAAACTATAGTTTAGTCCCTCCCTTGATCATATCCTTGACCCACCATTGTATATAGATTGTCTAAAAGGTATTGACCTTGTGCACGAGAGAGAATTAGTGTCCCAAATCTCAGCGTATAGAACCTGTAGCAGATTAAGCCGAATATCATTTTACAGCCAACTATCAAAGCTAGTAGTTGCACAGAAAGTGTCCGAATTCTTCTAATCAAACGTAAGGTATTGCACCGCAAAGACAAATGAATTTTCCTGCAAAACTATGCTATATTTTATAATTTTCTTTCGATAAAAGCTGTGAAAAAAATGTATTGTTTATGACCAAAAGACACAATCAAAATATGATTTAACACAAAAGCAACAATTAAAAGATGATTTAACCATTTTCATTCTGGAAATTTCGATGTGCAAGAAGCTATTCGTAGTGGACGACGAAACATAACAAAATTGAATTACATTCTGGAAAACGTCGAGCAAGATCGGAATGTAAGCAATTATAACATCGCAAATGAAAGGAACCATTTGCGTAATCATGAGGAAGAAGCACTCGAGGGAGAAGCTACAAAAAGAAGCACTCTGTTTGAGTGCTACATGATCTGACTCAAAAGTATTCACTCGATAGAATTTATACCTGGATAATGAACTGAAATCATCTCTGAAACAAATGTTCAAAAATGATGAAAATTGGATAACCTAAAAAGATCGTTGTCGATGCAAACAAAAGCTTTCGGATCTGTACTGTCGACAATTAGTACAAGTTTACCTAACAATTTAAAAGAAACGACCGGAACTGGTCAACAGAAAGGATGTTGTATACCATGCTGACAACACCAGATTGCATACATCTTTAACTCCCAGTCAGAAATTGAGAGAACGTGGCTGTGAGAATTTAATACACTCATCATATAACCCAGATCTGGTATTGTCAGACTATTATTTCGTTTTTTTAGAACTCTCTGAATGGTATTAAGTTAGTTTCAAAAAGAGACTTGTGAAAATGAGAAACCAAGGAAGCTCTATAGCAACAAGATTATGGTGTTGCCAGAAAAACGTCAGAAGGTTATCAAACAAAATTATGTATATCTGGTTTCATGTCACAAGTAGTATCTCGGTCACTATTAGGAGAAATCAAACAACAATGAATACAATCTGCTACTTAACGATTTATGATTTTTATAATAATAATAATAATAATAATAATAATAATAATAATAATAATAATAATAATAATAATAATAATAATAATAATAATAAAAACTAACACAATACATTTCAAGGTCATAAAAATTCTTCCTTCCATTTTTCGAAAATTATACATGATATTTCACATTCAAGCGTGTTAGCATGTTTATCTCAACGTGGTATATCAATTAATATATGTCTTATGTTTGGATAATAAAAAACAAAAATAAAGTTTAAGAGTAGGTCATAATTTTGGACCATATCTCATCAACCATATTGTGTATTGCTACCTTGCTAGTAGCATAATGAAAAACTTGATTAGTGTTCTTTATTATTATTACTATTTTAAGTTCCATCTTAATAGATGCGTGATTCAGAGACGTAAGCAGGTGGTGGGTTGTGTGGTCTGGACCTCCCCGGATATTCTGACTTTTCTGAAAATTTACTCTAATTTTAAGAGTGATTTTACAAATTTTAATATTGTAAAATCACTCTTATCCTCATATGGAATTTGGAAGCCCCGAAAACCCTTGTACTCCCCGAAATAAATTTCTGTGAAAATCTCTGGCGTAATTATGGTACAACATATGCTTTTAGGTTTATATTTAAAAAAAAAAAAAAAAAAAAAAAAAAAAACGGGAGACACTGTACAAAGTAAATATTTAACCTCAGACATGGGTGGTGGTGAAATAGAATTTAGTAGCCAGGCTTTATAGGACGTGGGTCTACCGCTTAACGTGAGGTCCGAACAACATGAGCTCCCGCCGGGAATCAAACTCGAATATCCCGCGTCAAAGCCGCATATGCTAATCACATAGACACGAGGGAGTTCCGTCAGACGTAGGTTCCAAATCACTTTTATATCTGTTGTTTAAGAAGTGTATAATGTCATATAACTTTGTAGCTTCTGCAAGTATTATAAGTAATACTTCCGCAATGAAAATTGTGGGAAATCATTGATGGCTACATCCAAATAGACATCAATTTTAGCTTAAGATTTTTTCGCCAAAGATTGTTCCAAATAATTGCAAACACTGTTTCAGGCAGACAACGAAAGTCATCATAAAGAAACTATGATATAATCAGTTATAAAATGCATTTAGAACTATGAAGCCCCAGCATATTAATAATTATTTAGGTTTACATTGTATTTTCCTTTACAAAAAAAAAAAAAAAAAAAAAAAAAGCGAGACATGTTTAAAAAGGATAACATGTCAACCACAGACACAGAAGGCAGAGAGGACTTTTCAAATATAAGAAAACAACCACTGTGAAAATGAAAGAAGGGGTAGAACGAGAGGAGGGTGAGTGCATACTACTATCATACGGGAATTATGAGATTCTGAGCATTGGGCATAGGGAGGGGGCAACAGCAGCAGAAGGTTGTGAATTTTGTAGCTCAGAACAAGAGAGAGACATACACAAAGGGGGGAGAAGGGACGGAGGATGCTGTAGCAAGCAAGCAAGCGAGGCGACCTGACGACTGCGATGCCGCTGCTGCTGCTGCCAGTTCTTCCGGTGTAGAATCTTAATCTGGCAGAGTTATTGTTGTGCGGTCTAACTTCACTAATTTTTAATTACCGTTATCGTCGAACAACTCAGCATTAAATTATTTTTCCAGCCATCTTTATCGCGAATCCACGGAGACTTTAATTATTTCTTATCAAAAAAGTATCCCTGGTTTCAATTATTTATAGTTATTTTAATCGAGAAATGAGGGAAAAGATAAAAGACGACGGTAAAAGCAACGGGACTGAAATTTTGTGTGGATGGAGAAAATGAGAGAAATTATAAGGGAAAAATATATATATATAGAAGAAAAAAGAAGGAAAAACAGAAAAATTGAGGAAAAGATTCTCTTCCTCTAAATATATTTTTTATCATTTACGTTTTATTTCTCTCTTTTGTAAAAAAAAAGAAAGAAAAAAGAAAATCCATTCCATACCAAGAGGTATGGGTAAAAGGTGTTTTAAAACATCCTAAAAAAAAAAAAAAAAAAACAGTTTCTGTAATTTGCATCACTAATGAACAACCTGCTACTGACTGTGGTAAATAACAGAAGAATATGAGATAATGGTATAAGATTACATAGTCTTTACGAATATTAAAAAAAAAATACCTCTGGCCATGAGCACACAGGAATATGAGAGAATTAAAATGAATCCCAAACTGCAAACATTTCATTTATATACGAAAGTTTTCTGAATATTCTGATCACAAAAGTATATTTAATGTTTCACAATTCTGAATATGAAAGAAAAGAAGAAAATTCAAAAGCTAAAATAAAATATTGTTTGTTCCAAGGTCAGTCTCATATTAACCCCTAATATAATGTACAGTATGCTTTTTACACGCGAAGAAAAAGGTCTGTGGCCAAAACTTTCCGGAATCTATAATAGACTCCGAAAATTTTATTTTCCGGAATCGGAAATTTCACTTAAGGATTTCGGAATTCCGGAATTTTTCCGAAATTCGGAATTTTGCCGAATTTCGGAATTTTTCCGATTTTACTTTCCGGACTCCGGAATGTAAAAAGTCCTAAAATTGGCCATCCCTAGAAACATTAGAAAGATATATATACGAGGTTTTCTTTTGTTTGTTTCAAAATACTTGTTGATGAAAGTTTGATTTCAATGGAGTTATATGAACTTTGACACAATCGCTTCTAAATAACTAAGGCGCAGTTTCGAAGCTTCCCCAAATAAATTTTTCAGATCAGGTATTCATATTGTGTATAGTATACAAATTTAATGGCTCAACAATTTACTGTATATTGAGCGCTTCAGAAGAAATCGGTAAATGGAACTTACGTATCCTTCGGAACGGAAATAATATAAATTTCATGCAGTTTATTATAATATATACACAAAATATTCGTACAAAATTTCAACTTTCTAGAGCAAAAGCAATGTTATACTTTCTTCCTATCCTCTTAGACGACGAATTTCAGAAAAGTTTGTCTTACTCATGGTCAAAAGTCTAAGGAGAACATTAGCGCAAAATTTAACTTATCTACGCCCGTCTTCCGCCATTCTCTGTAGGGATCGCATTTCGTGTCATTCTTAGCCTGGAGTAAAAAGAGAACATTTCTGCAGAACTTTGAGTTCCTACTTTTAAGTTTGAAAAATATAATGAATGCAAAAACTATATTCAACAGTCCCCCTTGAATCGTATTTCATAAAATTCTGTTTAATGGAAACATTTGTAGCAAAATATATTTTAAAGATCCTTTTCTTCCCTTAGGTACCACACTCTGTAAAACTTTGATATACTACCGCATGTGGTACATGGAGAACATTACTACGCATGTGGTACATGTGGAACATTACTACAAAGTTCGAAGATTCTACGCCTAATACTATCACAGATCGGGAGAAACATAAATGGGCGCACAAATAGAAACAAACAAAACATCTTTTCCAGCTTTAGGGTTACATTTCTTAAAACGCCGCCTCATCTATAGTCTAGAACTCAAAGAGAATATTTATATAAAATTCCAAGTTTCTG
Source organism: Thermobia domestica (assembly GCF_964235325.1). NCBI lineage: Eukaryota > Metazoa > Arthropoda > Insecta > Zygentoma > Lepismatidae > Thermobia > Thermobia domestica. The sequence goes on from NC_137461.1 coordinate 81,929,552, forward strand.
CGCCTAATAAGTTTGGAATTCTGATGATGACTAAATCAGGAGTAAAGGTTATATACGTAAAAGATAATGACATGAGTATCGCAATAATTCGAATAGGCTACCAGGATTAGCAGGAATGAAGTTAGAGCTTTACAATCTTCAGATTTTTACGAATATCTAACTAACTAACTAACTCTATGGCCTATGGAACCCGGAGGTTCAGTGCCGCGTTCACAAAAGCTCTCCACTGACTTCTATCCTTAGCTAATTGGATCCAGTTTCTACTTTGTATTCCTATCTCTGCGAGATCCATCTTAATATTATCCTCCCATCTGCGTCTAGATCTTCCTAATGGTCGTTTTCCTATGGGTCTACCAGTCAAGACTTTGAAAGCGTTTCTACTTTCTTCCATTCTAGCTACATGACCTGCCCACCTAAGCCTCCTAGACTTGACGACCCTAACAATGTTGGGTAAACCGTATAAACTATGTAGTTCCTCGTTATGAAGCTTCCGCCATTCCCCATTCTCGTTCCTCTTGGGTCCGAATATTCTTCTCAGGATCCTGTTCTCAAATACTTTCAGTCTATGTTCTTCCCTCAGAGTAAGCGACCATGTTTCGCAACCATACAGAACAACAGGCATGATTATCGTTTTATATATTTTAAGCTTCAAATTCCTCGACAGAATTCGCGACGACAAGAGATTTTGAAGCGAATAGTAACACGAATTCCCTGCTTTTAGTCGACATTTAATTTCTTCGTGAATATGATTTTCGTCTGTTAATATTGATCCTAAATATTTGAAAGAATCCACTTTATCAAAAGTATTATTTAATATTTTAACGCCTCCACAATTTGCCGTATTACGGTCCCGACGCACTTCCATGTATTTAGTTTTCTCTGCATTTACTTCTAAACCCATGTCCCTGCAAGCGTTTAATAATATCTCTGCATTTATTTCTACTGTTCTCCTATCATCCCCTATTAAATTTACATCATCAGCATATGCCATAACCTGGTGAATGCCGTTCAACTCTAGGCCCTGGTTGCTATCTTTGATTCTCCTTATGGCGTATTCCAGCACAAAGTTAAATAATAATGGCGACAACGCATCTCCTTGTTTCAGGCCATTTTCGACGTGGAAGCTCGTGGACAAAAATTTTCCTACCCGGACTTTACTTTGGGATTCACTTAAACATATCTTAATTAATCTAATTAGCTTTCTCGGTATTCCAAGCTCTGTAAGAACGTTGTATAATGTTTCTCTCCTAGCCGAGTCGTAAGCCTTTCTGAAATCAATAAATAGTTGATGTACCGGGGTATTGTATTCCCACTTCTTTTCGAGTATTTGGCGAATGGTAAATATTTGGTCGATAGTTGATCGATTTCGTCTAAATCCGCACTGATAATCTCCAATAATTTCATCTGCGTATGGGGTCAATCTTGCTAACAGAATATTTGAAAGGATTTTATAGGATGTTGACAGAAGAGAAATGCCTCGATAATTATTACAGTCAGTTTTGTCGCCTTTCTTGTGAATTGGAACAATGATTGACTCTTTCCACTCTTGTGGCAATTCTTCCTTGTTCCAGATAAGGAGAATGAGTTTGTGTATCTTGTTCCACAATTTTTCGCCTCCAGCTAAAATTAACTCAGCCGGAATTTCATCTACACCCGGAGATTTGTGTTTCTTTAATTTCTTTATAGCGGCTTCCACTTCTATTCGATTGGGTTCTGGAATATACGGTTCTGCGGTGTGTATCTCCTTTTCTCCACGCACATTAGTTTTTGGCTGCGTGTTCAGCAAATCGTTAAAGAAATCTTTCCATCTATTTAAGAGGCTATCCGTATCAGTGAGAACTGTTCCGTCAGATTTCTTTAATATATAAGCACGAGGTTTATAGCCTTTCTTAAATTCGCTGATCCCCTTATACATGTCCCGAATATTTTTATTTTTACTATTATCTTCAAGTTCCTTAATTTTAGCTTTCAAAAAATCGAGTTTCTTTGTTCTAAAAGTTTTGGAAGTTTCCCGCCTGATATCTGCGAAATTTTGTGTTGTTATTTCATTCGGATTTTGTAGCCACCGTAATTTTGCCTGTTTTCTCTTCTCTGCTAGTTTAATGCATTCTTGGTAGAACCATGGTTTGTTCCTACGTATTTCCGCGTGTCCCAATTTTTCTATTGCTGAACTTTTAATGCTATCTCTAATTTCAATCCAAGTATCCTCAACACTAGTGCACTCCGAGTCTTCTAAAACCGAGAATCTATTCGAAACTTCAATCTGGTATTCCTCTCTTACCTGGCTCTCTTCTAATTTCTTTAAATTAAATCTCTCCGTTTTCGGACATTGAGTATTACCTTTATTCAACGATAATCTCTCCCGTATTATCGCTGCTACCAGGTAGTGATCAGTGTCACAATCAGCCCCTCTAAACGACCGGACGTCAATTATGCTAGATTGTCTTCTTCTATCTACTAAAACGTGATCAATCTGATTATGTGTTTTTCCGTCTGGCGATATCCAAGTGTATTTATGAACGTCGCGATGTGGGAATTTTGTACTCTTCACGATTAGGTTTTTGGATGTTGCAAAGTTTACGAGTCTAACACCGTTGTCATTACTTTCCTTATGCAAACTTTCGTTCCCTATAATCGGTTTGAAAATATCCTCTCGTCCTACCTTCGCATTGAAATCCCCTAATAGAATCTTCATATGGTATCGCGGGAGTTGGTCAAATATCCGTTCCACTTCTTCGTAAAAACTGTCTTTTATATCGTCATCCTTATCTTCAGTTGGAGCATGTACATTTAAAACAATAATATCACACCACCGTCCCTTAAGAGTAATAAAAGAAAGTCTGTCAGTAACAAATTCAACCCGTTTAATTGCTGGTAATATTCGTTTGTGAACGAAAAACCCTGTTCCTAACTGGTGATTTTTATTTCCTTCCCCGTAAAAGAACGTAAAATTTCCGGAATTCTCAGATCCATTTCCTTCCCACCTAACTTCCTGAACTTCTACTAAGCCCATCCTGTATTTCTCTAACTCACTCGTTACAGATTTTAACGCGCCTGCCCTATAAAGACTTCTAATATTCCATGTTCCAAATCTCATGTCCATTTTCTTTTGCTGATGTCGTGCCAAGTTATCAGTCCTTGTCCGAGGCTTTTGTGAATGTTTCTGAACAAGTACCTTTTTTTTACAGGATGAGGGTGTTAGCCTTACCCAAACCCCCAAGCTGGAGGACCACTCCTAGTCGTCTGTCCGCTTCTGAATCATCCTTATCAAAATAAATATTCTGCATCTGTTGTTACAGAAAAGATTCAAAATTTCCACTGGTCGAAAGTAAGGTAAATGAAAAATTGCTGTTTTGTGCACAAATAAAAGCATAATTATGACAGAAAACTAATATTTTCTTCCATTTCCTTTCTTACAGAGTATGAATGGAAGTTGTTCTACTATATTTCGCTTTTAGTTTGATATAAAACTACGTAAATGAAAGATATTGTTACTGACTTTGAAATCTTGATTGGTACAAATTATCGAAACAATTTTTCATAAGGGGAGGAGTAAACACGATAATTCACTGGTAGAGTGCTCACCTCTGGTGTCATAAATTGTAAAAGATATATCTTTAAATGAAAAGTGAAAATGAAATCTTTAAGTTTTACGTCCCACGGATATACCGGCTAGGCTAAAGGAGACGGTGACGATGGGGGATGAATGCAATGATGGAATGAAGAAGGGGGAGGAAACGGGAGAACCCCAGAAAATCCATGAACACGGTGTGGTGTTGTGAATCCACCACAAAGCCCACTTGCGGCAAGCTGGGATCGAACGAGGAACCCGATGCACCAGAGAGGAACCACTGAGCCATCGTGCCCCTATATCTGTAAAATTCCCACACATCGGTAATTAAAAAAAAACTGACGAGTCACAGCTGAGAGGTTCAACGATGCTTGACTCGGGAAAATCATGTACATGGATTATTGCAAAAATATCAGTTTGTTAGGTAATCTTCCTGTTTAGTCTACATTCCTACCAATTATCTGTAATTCATCTTAGATGCTGCGAAAACAGGACTTTCTTACCAATTTCTGTACGATATTCTCACAACTACCACCGGGAATTGAACCCTTACTACGCACGTCATGTCTATGTGGTTTCAAATTTTCGGTTCTGATGCAGATCATGGAATTCTGATGCATTAATACAACAAGATAGTTTTATCTTCAATATCCAATTTAATTTCCAGAAAACAAAATTTTCTTTAAAGATATTCGCTCTATGTTTTTAATCGCAGACTAACAATAGGTATTAGTTAATGATTGCAGTTGGGGGAAAAAATTCCCTAAGAGATGATTTTTAACTCAAGCATGCTATAATTTATAGAATGAAATCATTCGCTGTTCTAATTTAAGCTTTCAGCTTGCAGCAATCCCAAATCGATTTCTATTATATCCATGGACTTGAAAACCGCTAATAATTCTCTCGAACACAATAAATTTGTCAATTACTATAAAATGGCTTTGCAGTGAGGGAATTCCATTTTGTCCCCATCAGAAATCCAATTCAACACAGTAATCCTACCCGTTGAAGACCTGCATTAAACTTAATTTGAAATTTATGAACAAATCATCGTTGATTCATAACATCAAATCACCATTCGTTGATGGCACTTGTGTACAGTGATGAGTCCAATTACTGCCAATATTATCTCTGCAAACCGTACAAATATTTTACGCACAAGGCACTATAAATCCTTTCTGCAAGTGAAAGTATAGAGATGGCAGGAAAAGTGATACAAAGAAATGTTAAGGAGATGCTAGTATGACAATGAATCGAAATGAAAATGATGAAAATCTTTTAGAAAAAGAAAGGATCGTTGTAAAGGTTATGTTACGGTTCGAAATAAAGCTTTATTTTGTCTGAGTGCAAGGATACAGCTTCAAGTCCATTTCCCTAACATAAACTAGTAATGCAGGCATATGTAAGTCATTTTTCTTCCCCTATTATTCAACAGGATATACAGTACACGTGGGAAAAAATATGTAGATACGATGGCATACTTTAAGAATTTGGGTTATATATACAACATATGTATTCTGTTATAATTGGCAGAACACATGCCGTAATTGAGAATCTTCCATGTACCATGGTCTTCAGTTAAACTCTTCATCTTCACATATGATTTTTCTGTTTTACTACCATGAATCAACTACACCTTCTTTCTCCTTCCACTATATCCCTTAGGATTAGAATTAGGAATTCTACTTCTGGGTTTTCGGCATCTATAGTCATGTTAGTCTGTCAGTCATATGAGGGACGATGTCCCTCAGTGATCACACTGGCCGGGGAATTGGATAGGAAGAAAGAAATGGAGATGGAAGGAAGGGACATGGGACTATTATGTTAGGTACCATCACGGTATTATCTTGCTGTGTGTAAGGAAAACCCACGAAAAATTTCAACTACGATGGCTGGCCTGAAAAGGTTGTTACACCTTTTCGACAGTGTGTCCCCACAGTGACTCAAACCTGCGACCACCATCATTTCTATCATGTCTCTCATTTGATACAAGTTTTCTTTCCAAGGTCCCAAGAAGTATTGAGCACGAGACGAGAAAACGAGAGTCGAGACGAGAAGAGAAACATCACAATTCTAGTCTTGTTTATGAGACGACAATAGAGACGAGAAGTAGCACAAAAAATCTGGTCTTGTTTCGATTTTTAAAAAAAGATCTGTATTATTTTTTTAAAATCAAAAGTTGATCTGTAGACTAGATATAACACGAAAATGTTACACTATATTTCGAATGACATCAAGTGTCCAAGAATCAGAAGAAGAAAAAATAGGTAATTGTACATCTTGTTGTGCGCGTACAATGAGTTCCTTTCTCCTTCCAGGTACGATTGAATACACTACTTATCCGCAATTTACTGTCGGATATAAAAGATCGTTTCTTCCGTTCTGCAATAGGACTGTAGTATAGAATGATTATTTTAGTAGGGACAGAATGACATTTCGTTGTTTGTGTAAGATATCCTACATGTTCTTATTCTTGTGGTCCCGCGTAGCGTAGTCGCTAACTCTCTCGCCTTCGGTATCCCCAAAAAGTGGATTGCTTCCGTAGTGCAGAAATAGCAGCAGTGTACAGCAAATTCTAAGCATCGGTTTCTTTGGTCCTTGGTCAACTTGTTTGTTTTTTCATCTTTTCTAGTTTCTCTAAATATGTTAACAACATGCTACTGCCGAATGATCAACGCTTAGTTTCTCTGCAACCTCTCGTGTCGCTTTCCGCAGATCTGTTTCGAAAATCAGCTTGAATGTACAAAAACCGAATATCTCAAAAGCCGAATGACGTTAGTGATCTTTCTTATCTTCCAAGCGTGAGTCACCATGACAGAATTTTCGGGAACCAACCTTCCATTGTATGCTTGCTTACATTCCGCCAATTAAATCCTCAGTTTCATTAATGTTTCGAATTGTTTGGACTTCTCTGTGACCGACTTTAAATAGTTCAGTCGAATCCTAGAGACGGAGATAGCAAGTTATCATCTTAGATGTTGCAGAAAAATGTTTACAGTTGGATCAACTTTCACACACACATTCTATATGATGTAAAAATTAAATAAATTCCATAAATAACTGTCCCCTTTTATCGCTTCTTCTCTTTCGTTTTTCATTGATTCTTCCCTCTTATTTCGAATACTTTTATTTAACTTACAACGGTTCATACGTGTCCTGCTTCAACTATGTTCTCAGATCTTGCAAACCTTAATTTAACTCATTTCCCGACCTCATAGGGTGATGTAATTTTGCACAGCGATTTAAGTCGGGAGACCATACAATGCTCCATTCTTACTTGTTATATATTTACTTAAGTGTTTAAGCAAAACGAAAACTCTCTCCTAAGTATATATTCTATTCTGTTATGCAACCTAAAACTATCTGGAGATGGGATGTACAGTATAACATGCAGGATATTTTTAGAAATTACGATTCAGATTCTGAAGGTACGATAGCTTTCAAAACTCACTGAATGTGAAAACATACCAAAAAGTTACAAGAATTTTAGGAATTATTTTTTAAAAAATGCACCAAAAGATTGCGATCTTGGCCAAGAATTTTACGAATGATCCAAAAATGGATCAAAAGATTGTGATCTTGGCCAATACAGTTTAGATCAGGGGCCACAAAATTTTTGAACGGCCCCTAATTCGAGTTTTCGTTTTTTGTACGGAAAAAGCACATCATACTGAGTTGAGTGATAGTTTGGGTTTGACTCCAGATATAAGGCCTATAACAAAATGTTTGATTGAAATATATGGGATCTTATGATCCAAAAAAAATTAAATAAAAAATAAAAACATATTTTCTTTTAAAAATAAAATAAATCGTAGTAAAAATAAATCTTTTAAGAAAATTGCTGTTAGAAATTTACGTATAACTAAAAAGAAAAGCAAAATGAGCGCTCTCATATACAATCAATTTATAATCTATATCTGTCTACTGTATACTAATATAATAAAATAGTGTACATCTGTCTGTCTGTTTGTCATTAGCTTTTCGCATAGAAAGGAGTGACCTAGAACCACTAATCTTGTACAAAGATACATCTTTACCAGATCTACTCCTGTACGAAGCTCTTTTTGTTTTCGATTTTTGGTTCGGAGAGTCAGATTAAGGTGGGAAAGGCTGAAAACGTATGCACGTTCCCCACAGTTTATGATAACACTACGCGTGTATACAACCCCAATTACCTCACGGTTGCGCGGGCTTATATAACAGCAAAGGATAAGTACATGGGGATATGTAGAAACACTTTTCCTCTTTTATAGTCGATATTCTGAATTAAAAAGTCAGCAACGACGAGCCCTTACTATTTTTATCCAGGTTCTAAATTAAGACCCGACAACAGGGTGCTTACAACCAATATACAAGAGCGCTTCCTATACCGTTCTTTTTAGCCATGTATAAATAAATCTTTTAAAAGTAATTTCTTTTAAAAACAGAATTTATTTTTTTTTATCTTCAAGTACGATTTATTTTATTTTTTAAAGGAAAGCATTTTTTTATTTATTTATTTTTGTGTTTGGCTACTTTTTCTCAGACAGTATCCAGACTAAACCTTGAGATTCAGCATATAACGTAAATTCTTGTTTGAATTCTTGGTAAGGTAATTTCGTATTTAGCAAGACCTAGTACCAAAAATGAGCAAAATAATATTGCACCTGTATCAAATATTCGAAAAGATATAGTGTTCCATATCTAAGATTGGTTTCACGACTATCACTAAAAGAGGACAGGAATCGAATAACGTAGATTCTTACTACCAATAACGTATTATTTTAGTGATATGTTATTTGTGGTAAGGAGTAATGCCAGTAGAACGGAATGATATTACACCTTCATCTTTACTTTGAATGAAGATAAGTATGAAAACTGTACGGAAAGGCATAGAATAATTTCAAAAACGCTCATCACCTGATATTGGTTTGACAGCTATCACATAGAGCAATAGAATGCTAGCATTGACATCAAACCCTTATTAATATAGGATCTATACTACCAAAGCAGGTTGTTTTATTTATTTTGTTATTTGTGGTACGGATTAATGCCAAAAGGATCGAAACCCTATTGTGCTTTGATCTTTGTTTTAAGCGAAGTCAAATATAAACGAAGGATGAAAAGCTGAAGAACAAACTCACGAATAGTTCGTATCAGTTACTGGTTCACAACTATCACTTAGAGTGACTTGGAATCAATCTCACGGCCCTTACTAATATCCATCGGCCCTAGGATTCTCATCACCAATGGTTTACTTGTGAAACATAAATAAATGAAAGGTTTACTGAAGCTTGCGAATCAATTCCATTCTTTTTGTTTTGTTTACAACATGCTATACATACGCGTTAATAATTGAAATGTTGTTATATCCTAAAAACAAAGGAAAAAATCGTCTTCCAGATGTCGTAATAGTGGCCATCAGAAAGGATCGATTGAGTTCTCTCTTCCCTCTCCTGGCGTCCCTCAAATTTTCAGCTTACCACTTTGTATTCTCTTTGCCATTTTTCTTCTTTTGACGGTGATTTTCCTCCTCTTCTTTCTTCTTCGAATCCTGAAATACTTGGCCAAAAGGCTGTTTCTCTCCCAAATCGAAAGGGATTTCTATGATACAACAATATGTCAGGGTAGATGATTGGAGAGAGAAGGAAAGAGATAATGACTTGTTGTGAAAAATATCCACTGAGATTGGTTCACGTTCGACACCAATAACCTTCACGTGTTTCAGCAAGAACTACAGATTGTATCCCTCCTCCAGCTCCAACCATCAGTGACCTCTTGCTATGTGATTACTCTATCTCGTTTATTATTTATGCATTGTGAAAGCTCTTGATCGAGAAGAAGTTCGTGAGAATATTACACATGTATATATACGTATATGTTTGTAAGCACGTATGAATAAATATCGATGCGGTTTCGAAACATTTCTATTCAATGTAATGTGTATTACGTGTGACTGCCCACATATGTCATATAAATGCATCATCAATACAAAAACGACGTTTTAAAATAATGAACAAGACGGCTTACCATTAATAAATAATATAGTAACAATGATAGAAACACGTAATCCATGGGACGAAAAACCATTTAAAAAGATTTCAAAATGTTAAATTTCTTATTAGAAACAACGAACTAAATATTGATATTCCATCATTTTGAAGCCTTAAGAAGGCAAGTATTTCGCAAAACGTTTTGTGTATGTCAATTATTTTGTACGAGAACATTTATCATGGGTTTCGTCATAAGCTTATACTGTATATCCACTGACAATTGATACAATCACCTATTACATTCAGCTAACATTATTTTTCTTTCGTCCTCATCCCATTTTGACTAAATGTTCTTCATATGGTGCGCTTCACTCTACCGTTATACATCATCAACGAAAGCAATTGCTTGAATTTACGCAATCCTATTACTATTCCCCTTCTTTTTTTTTTTTTTTAAAAAATATAACTTTTTCGTTTAAACGATAAGTATTTCAAAACGAAAATAGTAATAATATTGTTACGACATTCTTAAGAGAATAACGACCATGTAAACGCATCTATTGATTACTTCGACCTGTTATTTCATAAAAGACTAAATGTATAGACAATACTGTTTCATATTTCGAAATACATTCCTAACCTGATTGCAAAACACAACGTAAGGAAGTGACACTTCTATTGCTTTATATGTATATAAATAATTTTAAATAGAAAATGTAGGATTTCCCTGAAAGACCTCAGGAAAATAAATATTGAATATTTAAAAATAAATATATTTCAATAAATTATATGCGTTAGAAGCAATTAACCCACTATTATATATCCTAAATAAACAAATGTAGTAACTACGTTTTATACAATTTATTTAGTGAAACATGCAGAATTTTTAATAGTTCTATATACTTAATTTATTTTCCTGAAAGCGATCACGTAATTGCTTAACCAAATGTAAAATAACGTTATAAACTGCTTTATTTTCAACTTTGAAGAATTGAAAGGCGTAACAAGAGATAGAATTCTATGGGTTACCGTGTAGTCTATCTCTCTGTAATAGTAGAGTAAGTGATAATTTTAATTTAAAGATGAAAGATGTAAGATCTCTCACTAGGTATAATTGGAGCTGATATGATGTGAGTACACGGTAAAACTCAAAGATGAATGTGGGTTAAGTATTTAAAAGTTCTCTAACACGATTCTTTCAGCTGTGTTTGATTTCAAGCAATAAAGCATACATTATCTATTTATAGACATTTTAAACGTGTTCTTTTAAGTAACTTTGAAAACAATTACGCTTGAGCAAATAAAAGTGCTCCAATTAGGAATTGCAATTACACAAAAGCAATGAGTTTAAAGGAGTATTTACCTCCCATAGATAGCAATATGTTCTTCCTATCGTTACAGGTATTTTTAATGTGTGATTATATTCAAAATAATCAATTTCAAGAGATCAAACTTTGTCCCCCAAAATGAATCATTAATCAGAGATTAATCCATAGAGTTTTTTAATGTTTTGTTTCTTTTCTCCGTTGATACAGTGTCATTATTTGAAGCATGTTTCTGAAGACTAAAATTAAGAGTCCTCATTAATGAATAAAACAAAACTGCATGAATTATCCTCTGATTATATACTCAGCTTGTTTTTAGACAAAGTTTGAACATTGATCTCTTGAATTTGATAGAAGTATTTTGGATATTGTCGCTGATTCGAAATTCATTGGAAAGATAAGGAATCATCCTTCCCTGAGACATTCACCTTGTTTTTAGACAAAGTTTAAACATTGATTTCTTGAATTTGACAGAGGTATTTGGAATATTGTCGCTCGATTCAAAACTCGTTGGAAAGATAGCCGAACCCAAACTATCACTTAACTCAGTATGATGTGCTTATTTGCTGATATTTCACTATTGGTTTTACTATACATCATCAAATATCAACAATTAGTAATTATTAATTGATAAACCAACCAAAAATTGATCCAACAAACTTCATGTTGCCATTGTGATTAAATAGTGACATGAGCATAGGTCAGAGATAGTTTCCTGGAAGCAGACGTTAGGGGTCGTGTATGGCCAAGATCGCAATCTTTTGATCTATTTTTTTTATCATTCCTCAAATTCTTGTTTGACTATGACTATAGTCGCTCCAATTTTAGATTTTTCGCGTCCTGGTTTTTGAACCTTCAGATTTGTTTTCACTCAACTCATTAAATGCATTCCACTTAAGACTAATTACTGTTCATTGTTAATTTATTTGGACACTTACAAAAGCATCTTATGATAGTTGTCTTGACTTTTTTTCTGTCTTGACTTAATATAATCTGTTTATTACAGAATATAATGTAAGTTATTACTTTTTTCTGATACAACAGACAAAATTTAATTTCAGCACTGGTATTATGGTGAAATAATTATTCCTTTTTCTGCGACCTTGATTTATAATCCGTTCATTATAATTTGTCAACTTATCTGCCTTTATTTCCTGTGTGAAAACAATTAACGATTTTCTTAAATAATTTATTAGAAAGAAAAAAATACACTGTACAATGTATGAAGTGTTAAGGCACATTTTGCCGTATGTCAGTACTTAAGAAAAGCAAGACAACGAGCTAATAAGAATAATAAAGTAAATAAATGTAAATTAAAGATATAGTAAAGTGTGGTCCAAAAGTTACGATCGGTTCAGATATTTTTTTAAAATATAGAAACAATATTTCATATAATCTAAACTACACTTTCTATAATTATTATTAGTTCAGGAACTCGATAATGACAATAGATTAATAAATGTTTTGTTTGATTGTGTATAATCCAAACAGAAGACGCAGAGAGAAAAATGCTCATTTTTTATATTACAAGAATGATTCGTAAGTCTTGCAATATTATGGTAGACAACATGCATTTATTACAGTACAATGAAAGCAGATTAACATTCAAAGTATAACCCACGTGTTAGATTGTCTGCAGATACCTTACTGCATGTTCCTCGATTCCATATCGATACCGTGTTGTGTCTTTAGAGGCCGTATAGGCCGAACCTGGCACCGTCAGATTATCATTTGTTTCGGTCACTGCAGAACATCATTAAATCGTGTTAAGTTAGTTTTAGAACAGGCATCTGAAAAGTACATCGTCGCTGCGCCTCGAAGAACCGCTATGTGACATTTTTAAAAAAAATCGAAAATGAGTTATGCCGTGCAAATAAACCTGAAAGCTGTCAGGCAGTGTCCCTTAAAATGTGAAAAGTGAATATTCAATTGTTTCGCCACAACAATGAAAAATAGTAGATTGAAATTAAAGGCTTCAGATTCTGATCACGTACGCATTTATTAATATATACAAATCCTCTATGTGCTTATAAAGGCACAAAAAGTAAACTAACGTGCTACGTAAACAAAAATAGTAATATAATATTGTTGAAGCAAGCTACAACAATATCCAGTGCGTAATATACGGAAACCCAATTTTATAATGTTTTTTAAGTGTTCCCGTGTATACTTCGCAAAATTTTAAGAGTTTGGAATGTATTTGCTTCTCCTGAAAAGTTGTGGTTTTAACACATAGCGGTTCTTCGAGACGCAGCGACAATATCCCACATTTTTCTTTTTCTTTTTACCAGAAACCACAGAAACTCTTTAGCAACAGGATTATGGTATTGCCGGAAAAATAACAGATTATAGAACAAAATGCTTCATATGTGGTTTCAAAATCTTATTTTCAATTCATAATAAATGCATTTTAAATTTTGACCTCCAAAGGCTCAATATGTTTAGACAAACAAATAGTAATATACTGGCCATCCAAGTATAATACTGTCTCTATGTGTTTTGCACTTTATGCTGGGTTGGCAGGAAACTTAATAATAATAATAATAATAATAATAATAATAATAATAATAATAATAATAATAATAATAATAATAATAATAATAATAATAATAATAATAATAATAATAATAATTGCCGTAAAATGAAATGAAATAAAAACTTTAGTTTAACGTCTCATGATTGTGCCCTTTGAACTAAGGGAGACGATGACTAAAACAAGTAAATGATCATAAAAAATTGATGGAATGAGAAAGTGGGAGTAAACGGGAGTACCCCGAGAAAACCCACAGACACGATGTTGTCCATCACAAATTTACTTGGCCGGGGATCGAACCAAGGCCCCCACGCACCAGAAGTAAGCGCTTTACCACTGAGCCATCGTAAGTATGTGTTTGACAATGTACTTGTATGAAGTAAGAATTACAGATTGTAGAAAATGTGCCAATAAATCATTCAATAGGAATAAATGGTATAAATACTAACAGAAAAAATAAGATCAAACTCAGAAACTGTTATATAATAACACAATAATAAATTTGGAATGGTGAGAAATCAGTTACGTAAAAGAGGGTAATAAATTAGGTGTGGTTAACTTCAGCTGTTTTAATTACTTTAACGTATTAACATATTTTTTTAAATGTATTTCTTTCATATTCTGTTCACATATTTTTTTGATTTGCTGTTTAATATTAAACTAGTTTCATAAACACTTAACTGACACACTTCATTTTGGTGGTGTGCAGGTACTCTGTGACTACACTCCTGCATAATCATAATTGCTTTCGTCTTGGTGAGTTGAGTTTATTTGAGTTTAACGTCCCTTTCTGCAGTAAGACTATATGAGACGTGGACCGACTGACTAACGTGAAATCCGAACCACATGAGCTCCGCCGCGAATCGAACCTGGGTCTCCCACGCCAAAGACGCGTACGCTAACCGATTAACCACAAAGGAGCTCGCTTTTGTCTTTGTGTAACATATAGTTTCATTTCACGTTCTTCTCAAGCTTTTTCTTAAATATTCAAACATTATATTTACTATTTTCGATTCAAGTTCTGTAATGAGAGCCATATCTTCTACAAAGTCGCAAAAATGATCTAAATTTTATTCCTCACCCTTCCCCCCCAAAAAAAAGACAATGCAAGAAAGAGAAAGAAGGAAACGCTGAAACCATACTTTGCCTAAAGCACACCATACAAAATAACATTTTATTACGAGTTTTTTCGTCAAAAATGTATTCTTTGGTATCATTTTGCGAATTATACATATAAAGCAAATAAGAAAACTGTAATACCTCCCTCCCTCTTTCGTCATCATTTCATAAGCATTAAGTAAAGTATATACAGAAACGACAACAGGCAGGCAACACCTAAAAACACAGCAACGTTTCCTCATCTTATTATTTTCTCTTTATATTCCTTCAGACGGTAGTTAACTGCAATCTCTTGGCGGAGGTTTTAGAATAATCATGTACCCAAAATTGCCACCTTCTTGGGTAATTAAGATTCATTTGAATTCGGGCTTGTAGAAGCGTAGAAGCGGCTAGAAAATTGTGACTGATATTGATACATATTTCGGTCCTCGGAGCTTAATATTATCTGACTGTGTCTTAAGTACTTGTGAAAGCTAATCCCCTTCCCAGTGATGTTTTCTGCCATCTAATTTTCATCGTACTAACTACACTAAGGTTTCCCGATGTTCGGTATACATATATATATATATATATATATATATATATATATATATATATAGCGAGAGAGCTATGTATACATACTTTTGCGACAGTAATACGGAATTATCTTGCGAAAAGCAGTCACGTCCATATCCAAACATCACGAAAGGCAAAACGCAAAAGCACCAGGAGAAAATTGTATGTGGGTGCTTGCAACGACTGATAACAGAGCCCCTTGGTGACAAAAATCGTTCACGACACAACGAAAAGTGGCTTTAGAAAACGAGACAGCAATTTGAGTTTGGAGTAGTTTTCCAGTTCGTGAGATGTCGTTGCCAGTAATGATGGCATCTCTCACCATTAGCCAGCATCGTTAATATGACCTTGATCTGCTTTGCTTGCTTTTAAGAACATTGCTTTGTGGCAGTTTCCCAAGTTCAAAGGTCAAAAAATAACATTATACCCTCTGACGAATCTAAAAGACGTTACTTTACTAACTGGGCTTAACTAATATGGAAAAAAGATTTTTCCCTTTGTCAAGGACTTACATTACTTCTTCTCTTGAATTTGTACGAAAGGTGAAGATCTGAAAAAGACAACGAACATGCTAAATAAAGATAAGGGCCGAATTAAGGTCGTAGAGTTTGGTACGCACCATTGGCACAGCCGATCACAGCGAGTGTACCAGAAGCACATCTGTACTTTCTGTTTAACATAACAATAATTACGCTAGATAAACCATAGTTATGTACCTTGATTTGCTGACTTGATGTTTAACTATGCTACATGAACCATAGTTATATAACTTGATTTGTTGATTTGATATTTAACAATAACTATGCTACATGTATACCACAGTTATACTACTTGATTCGTAACTTGATGTTTAACAGTAACTTTGCTATATGAACCGTAATAATATAACTTAGTTTATTGATTTGATGTTTAATAATAACTATGCTATATGAATCGCAGTTATATAATTTAATTTGTTGATGTTATGTTTAACTATGCTATATGAATCATAGTTATAAAATTTAAACTTTTGATGTTATGTTTAACTATGTTATATGAATCATAGTTACGTAATTTGATATGTTGACTTGATGTTGACAATAGCTATAGTTATATTTGATTTGTTGACTTGATATTATAGTAAGACTACCATAAATTTCAATTTAGTTAACATATATCTTCCCTTTGAATCTCTATCCCTGTTTTTTTTTCTGACCGCAGTGGAGTCGCGAAAATTATTTTAATTCAATAATTTGAGTAAATGACTTATATTTATTTATTAGAAGAATTCTAGATTTGAAATATTAACAAAACCATCAACTGTATTTTATGTGGCTATATGCTTGAAAATGGAAAATAATGTAAATTACGAAATAAATTAATTTTGTTATTTAAAAGGCTAATTTCGTGTAAAGTATAGTGTGACGCAATATTTCATAACCAAATTAGGAACCACAGTTCGTAGATTATTTAAAGAGCAGTATAGTGCACAAAACGTCACAACAGCACAGACAGTACACCTGTATTAAAGAGCAAATACTTTGAGTTCCACTTTTTCTTGGCATTAAATACAAAACCAAATGCGTAACAAGTAAAATCATTAACTATTCTATTTGAAGGGCTGGAAAAGTAAAATTGCGAATTCCTAAAATGATCTGCTGAAAACTGACTTTAAGCTTGTCGTACTGTTTATCGGTGTTCATAAAAGCACATACGCTTCTAGTACCAGTATTTTTGGCATGAAAGAATCATTAAACATTTAAAGTCGTTGGTATTGGATTATTTTGAGGAGAATATTACAAAATCACTTTTATAGTTGCTTGAAAGTAATAGTGTCTAGAGTTTGTGTCCCACGTAGACTTCTATTAGAAAATGCCTGCAAGAACATGCAAAGGGCAAGGTGACACCATTTTTGAATTCTCAAACTTACATCACCATTGACCTCAACCTCATTATGAATAAGGATAATGACGATTGGATGGGATTTGAGCTTATCGACTCTTACAGCAGCAAGGTTATATGAGTTGTAGACCTATAGCTTAACGTAGAATCTGAACCACATGATTCCCGGTAGCAACCGAACACAACCCTCGGCAAAGGCGCGTATGCTATCCATACAGTCACGAGAGAGCATGATTCAAGTTTGACTTCTTCATAGTGTCTGGAGAGAAATACTATTGATAGATTCGCAAGTTGGAAAAGAGGATTTGTGAAAAGGTTAAAAAAAAAAAGTTTGCTACGTTTTTACTTGGAGACAATAATTAGTATTAACTTCCTTTAATTTCAGTCTACCTCATCATTACCTCATCACATATCCTTGAGATCAGATCTAATAAGGTTTTTATGTTAATAATGATTTCTAAAGGTTCTATTTTTTTTTCAGAAATTAGTTACTGAGCAATTCAATGAAATTTGAGACAGAAGGCGTTACTACATAATCATACCACGTACACATAAAGCTATCTACGTATTCTTCTTTACTCGTATCCATCGTACAACGAAGACCTCACGTAAATGCTTTTGTTTGTCTCATGACAGAGGAAATATCTACAAAAAAATGGGCAGCAAGGAAAAAAAGCATAAACAAAGAAGAGAATACGAACAGAGAGAAAAAACGAAAAGTTTGACGAAGTAGCAATGAAGACGTTTCCTTCATACGGAGTCTTTCCCATTGTCCCAAGTCAAGAGTTCACGTCCCGCGTGTATCATCATCTTCTTCATTTTCACCATCTCATTTTTTCTCCGTTCCACACAGAAGGAGATGACATACAGCTCTCGTTTTCTCCTGTACACTTTGTCTTTCGTCTTCCCCTTCCCGTCGTGTACACACATAAATATATATATCTATATATATACGCACATTCTTCCATAGTTGTACGACGATGGGGGTGAGAAGGTTGAAGGATTCTGCTTCCTTTTGCAAATCATGACAAATATTGTTTTCCTCCATGAGCAAACATGACACTACGTTTTCCCTGGTGTTCTTGTCTTCAATCTGGTCGCCTCAGATGACAGCTCATTTCGCAGACACAACTACCACTATCCTCTCTCTCTCTCTCTCTCTCTTTCTCTTCTCAGACCATCCTCGATCTCTTCTTCCTCACTCCACTACTTCCACTCCAAGGCACCGGAACCTATTTTACACATCTCCGGCTTCCGTAATAGCCATGCTGGCCTCTAAGGAGCCATTGGAAGGGAAGTTGACTCGAGGTTCCAAATCCTGTATTGGATATGCCGACGCCCACATTACATTGACTATGCTTCCACTATCTCTAGACGGGCAACAGAAAACTGACTCTTTTCCCTATGTCTCAAACGAACGTAGATGATTCAATTTTATCAATATTACGAATTACGTAGAAAAACTAAGCTATATTTTACATCTAGTATGTATCACTGAAATTTCGAATCTAATTCAAATTATATGTGTGGACCAGAAATGTTTATAGTATATATACTATTAAGACCTGTGACATGATTTAGAAATCTAGTTCTCTTGGAGACTAGACAATGTGTAGAAAAAAAACTGTTCCATAAAAGGTGATATCGCATGTTGGTCTAATATCCGAGCCATGTAGCCAGTTTGAATCCGATCCATGTAAATAGTAGATGCCGTTCTTCTTAATGTTGATGTTTGTTACATATGACGATACAAAATCAATTAATAAGATAATGAATGGAGGGCTCAATAGTTTCGTGAATAAACTGCTCACTTTCGTTGTGAGTGTTTGCAGGATGAAAATCCTGCTGGTAATCCTACAAATGAAAGACCAGACCGTAGTTCGGAGAATACTTGAATAACGTATAGTCCTTGCATAAGTTTCATGTTACATAGCGGAGTAATGCACAATCAGAAACAGAGGTTAATGAGACATTGCTCACAGAGAAACGAACTAGAATTGTCATACATTCTGCCAGAACTCGCTTCGTTAGGAAGATGCAGTCGTAAGAAACTATGCAGCATAGCCAGAGTTAGGAGTCACGGTTTTTAACTCACTGAGAAGCAAGACAGTTTTCTTGATAATAATCCGGAGTCCCAAGAATATATTCATTTTCCGTCCCTATTGAAGCAAAGAGCGATAGAAATTTACTACAACTTTCGGCCGGTTTCAATATGAAACCTCATAAAACAAATAACTGTAAAAAACAGCAAAAAAATAATATACTGTGTATAAATTTCCTTCTCAAGAATAGATTCCATTCACCTTTATCCCTCTTCTGAAATCAGAGTTCGGAAGTTTGAAACAATATTTTAAAAAGTTCACTTCTTTTCAGGCATTTAGCAATTAACTTTCTCATATATACACTACAGTGGAAGAATTGCTTTTATAGATTGTGACTTGATAACACAGAAGTTTAAAGAAGAGTAATGTTTACAAATATGCACGTAACTTTGAGTTTCCTTATTTTTACACAGATTTTAAATGACTAGATAGATGAATGAGGTCTGAATAGATCGGTCATAATCTCAGAAATAACATTGATTTACACATTTCTAGATAAAATTCAATGTGGTAGATGTTAAGTGAGATACTGTCAAGACGAAAACCTCACGCGGAACCCAAACTCTTGGCAAGAAATGATGAATAAGATGTCACATATTGACTATAATTTCAGCAGAGATACTAGGTATATATCATCATGTAAAATTCAATATCGCTGGTATTGACTGTAATGCTCTTAAAAGGAATCCCTACCTAGAACTTACAATAACTTTACAGGATTTGATGAATGACGTGTAGATTTCGTCACAATTTCAGCAACGTCACTGCATATTGTATATCGTCACGTAAAATTCAATATGTGGGCACTGAACACCGTATTGTGAAAATAAAATTTCCTTGTAGAATATTTGATGAATAAGGTATCGAAAAGTTCACCATAATTTCAGCAGTGACACGGAACTTATAAAATCACGTAAATTTCAATATGGTGAGCGTTGAGTGCTATACTGTTAAAACAAAGTTATATACAGAACCTAAATAACTAGATGCGATTTCATAAATAAGACGAAGAAAGATTTCTTGTAACATGAGCAATGCCACTTGATTTATATAATCACACAAAATCTAATATGACGGATGTTGAGCGCCATATTGTTACAACAAAATACTAAAGTAACCAACTAACACTGTGGCCTATGGAGCTCGGAAGTTGAATGTCGTGTTCACAAACTTTTGTCTTTACCAAACTGGACTCAGTTTCTACTTTGTATTCCTATTTCTGCGAGATTCATCTTAATATTGTCCTCCCATCTGCGCTCAGATCTTCCTAATGGTCGTTTTTCAATTGGGCTTCCAGTTAAAACTTACGAAATACTAAAGATAAACCTAAATGACTTATTAGGAAAACTTGATTAGTAACATGTTAAAGATTAATCGTAACGTCAACAGAGAAAGTAGATTTATATGATTACGTAAAATTTAATATGGTTTGCGTTGAGTGCCATATTCCTTAAACAATATTTCCACAAATAACCTAAATGATCATATAGAAGTTGGCAAGTTGTTGAAAGATTCAACGTAACTTCAGCAATTGGGAGACCCAGGTTCGATTGTCGGCGGGAGCTCATGTATTCGGATTCCACATTAACCTATAGGACCACGTCTCATATAGCTTCGCTGCTGAAAGGGATGCCAAACTAAAAATCAAATCAAATCAAATTCAATTCAATATGGCAGACACTGAAAGCCATATTGTAAAAAACAAAATTTCTAAATATGTGAAACGTACATGATTTTCGAATGGTGAGTCAATAAATTCCTCATAATTTCAGACATAAGACTGGACATATGCATTGACGTAACATTGAATATAAAGAACACTGAAGTAATATATTTTACCCGGCACCTAGAACGAAAGTACTTGGCAAGAGGATTCAAAAAGTAATAACAAAATAAATAAATTAATACATGATTTCATTAAAAATAAAATCATAAAATATTTCTATTTTTTTATTATTATTCTTAACGTCTATGTTACAAAATTAACATATTTTTATTCCGCAAATTTTCTAACGGCTTGTCATCTTTCCGTAGTAAAACCGAAAACCAAACTTTAAACAAATTTTTGCTGTGCTATTTAATTCTTTCATGTTATCGATTATTTTGATTCATGCAATGACATAACATATCCATTCATATTCTTCCCTCCTTCTCTCTCTATCGGGGCAGTTAAAAGGATCGTGTTGAATCTTCCTGACAACAAAGCTGAGGAAAAGCATGAGCCATGCCCTATGCCATCTATTGTCGAGTCGTGAAACTAATTCAGGCAGAAATGGAGACATATAATATCTATGTATATTACGCAAGTGAAGTGTGAAGATATTAAGAGTGATTCTCTCCTTCTCTCCTCCTCTTTTTCTTCTTTTTTTCCTTTTTAAATAATTTTATGACATGAAAACGATTGAAACTAGTTCAGATACTTTAGTTTTACAGGCTCTAGTTTTGTAAACACATCCACGGATGAGTCTGCATAAAGATCACCTCTGTTTTTAGAAGTGTCTATTAGCCTCGGTGCTGAAAAAGGAATAATAAAGCCAAAGGCAATCACGATCTTCCCGCTGGTCTTGTGGCTCGCGCGCCTTTAATATACAGGGTCCCGGGTTCGATTCACGATGTCAGAGCATTGAAATTTTAATCCATTACAACGGTTCGGATTTACAATAAAATGTGGGACCACGTCACATACAGCCTCAGCACTTAGAAGAAACACTAAACTTAACAAACAACACTGGAAGCTAACCGTAACTGTTAAAATATGTACCCTAAAAAATACGTCGAATTTTAAACCTACAAAGAGATAAGTGATAACGTGAAGGTGTATCTGGAAAATTACAAATAGTCCCCAACTAGCAGAAATCCTGTATCCAGCGCATGGCCAGACTATAGTTCCCACAGTGATAGAACTCAAAGAGTAGTTTTGCCGATTTCTTGTCTCGAATCTTGAAAAACATTTTCTCGTCTCGTTCTGTAAATTCATTTAGCTACAAAATTTATTCCCTAATTTTTCTTCTTAAATTTCTCCTAGAAATCGGAATCCTTCCGCGTCACGAAGGATCTGATGTAACAAAACTCACACTATATTTATTATTGGAGAGTTTGCTCTGTATTGACTTGCGCATCTTTAAAGTTGATAAATGTTCTTCATTATTTTCGTACAATTGTTTTATCAATTTACATATTTTATAATGCGAATCATGTAAAATTAAAACACTGTTTAAGATATAACATTTGGGTGAAATAGTGTTTCTTACTAGACGTCTCGTCTCGAATTTAAAAAAAGATACTTCCTGTATAATTTTCAAAACGACAGTCGAAACGAGATGAAGAAATTTTCGTCTCGTGGCGAGTACTCTCCAAGACTAACGTAAGGAAATTTTAATCTCGTGGCCAGTACTCTCCAAGAGTAACGTGAGGAAATTTTTATCTCATGGCCAGTACTCTCCAAGAGTAACGTGAGGAAATTTTCATCTCGTGGCGAGTACTCTCCAAGAGTAACGTGAGGAAATTTTCATCTCATGGCCAGTACTCTCCAAGAGTAACGTGAGGAAATCTTTACCTCATGGCGAGTACTCTCCAAGAGTAACGTGAGGAAAGTTTCATCTCGTGGCGAGTACTCTCCAAGAGTAACGTGAGGAAATTTTCATCTCGTGGCCAGTACTCTCCAAGAGTAACTTGACACAAATTGCGAGAGTCGTCTGACCGATGGTTAGGAACATTAATGATGGTTGGTGATTATTTAATAAAAATGAAATGGAAGAAATGGCAATCCGACGGTGCAATGTCCGGGAATATCTGTGATGTATTAGTACTTCGTAACCAAGTTGGATAATGGTGCCACGGGTGACCTTAGTAACACAAAGCTTCATGTCGCCCTGATGCAGAATAAATTCATAATTCACAAACATAATTAGCTCCACGGGTTTTCGATTTTTCATGCATACATTCCAATTGCTGCATTATTTATATGACTTGTTGGCAATGTATGATTACCCGAGTATCTCATTTTGTTGATGCAGTGTTGAAAATTTTCGAAATATCGAAAAATGCTGAAAACTCAAAAATATTGAAATATTGGTTATCGAAATATCGTAATAGCGTTAAATAATGAGATTTCTGATTTGTTGATTTCAGAAAAGCCTACGACTCTGTTAGGAGAGAAACATTGTACAACATTATTACTGAATTTGATACACCAAGCGAACTAATTAAAATATGTTTAAATGAAATCCGAAGTAAAGTTCGAGTAGGGAAATACCTGTCTACTAGCTTTCGATAGTGGTCTGAGAGAAGGAAATGTGTTATCACTATTATTATTCAATTTTATTCTGTAATACACTATAAGGAAAATAAAACAGAGCGACCAGGGCTTAGAGCTGAATAACACTCATCAGATAATAATTTATGCTGATGATCTCACTCTAATAAAAGGTGATATAAAGACAATAGAAAGAAATGCAGAGATTTTATTAAAAGTCTGCAGGGACATGTGTTTCAAAATAGATGCGGGGAAATCTAAGTATATAGAAATTCGCCGTGACCATAGTACGGCAAACTATGAATATCAAGTGCTACTTTCGACAAAGAGATCAAAACTATGTCCATGAAGAAATTAAATGTTGACTGAAAGCACGAAATGCGTGTTATCATTCAGTCCAAACCCTTGTCTTCGCGAATTCTGTCAAAGAGCTTGACGTTTAAAATACATAAAATAATAATTATGCGTGTTGTGCTGAATAGTTGTGAAAAAGGGTCACTTAATTTGAGGGAAGAATGCAGGCTGAAAGTATATGAAAACAAAATCCTTAGGCGAATATACGGATCCAAAAGGGGCAGTAATGTAAACGAAAACTTCATAACAAGGAACCGCATAATTTATACCGCTTACCTAAGACTGTTAGGGTAATTAGGTCTAAGAGGCTCAGATAAGCAGGTCATGCAGACAGAATGGAAGCTCTTTCAAAACATAAGCGCAAACACAACTTGAAAAAGACCATTAGGAAGATCTAGGTGCACATGGGAGAACAATATTAAGGAAGGTATCGCAGAAATAGGAATGCCTATTAGAAACTGGGCCAGTTGGATAAGACAGAAATCAACAGGGAGATTTGTGAATGCGGCATTTCATATACCGATATACCTAAATGTCACACACATCTAGAAAAGAGTGGGAGAAACAGTAGAATTCCAAGGAAATCAATATGCAATATTGTTTTGGATCGAACTTACGACTTTCACTCACACCAGAGATAATTCTTTTAGTTTCTCGAATTAGAGGGAAGTAGATTCCTTCATACGTTATCAACAATTGAAATTTAAACTGAATTTACGAACATCCTTGTACACATAAGAGTTCTTGATTATTTTTACCCATTATGTGGGTGTTTGTAAAGTAACAAAACTTATAGAGAAACGTATACAATAGTGATTTATTATTTTCTTTTCTTCGGATGATGAAGGACATTGAAAACCGGAACAGAATCATGGTGTATACGTTGCACTAGGGTATATGGGGTACACGTTGCACTAGAGTGCAGTTTAACCACTTCACCAGTTTTGTCCGCACTCAGAAAACTTTTACAGATAAGTATAGAAAAGTGTTAAAAGTCTATGTGAGAAGTTTAACCTAACAGCGCATACCATAGGTGCTGACAGAGGAGAGGTTAGTAATGTATGAGCTGGATCTGTTATAAATCTCCGAAAGACTATGTGGAAAAGTCTTAAAAGTCCTTAAAAATACACCCCTATAAAATTAATGTCATACCAATTGCCTCATCTAGCAATACAGCGGTATGTAACTCTATGCCTGGTATAAATGGCCAAATGACATTTTGGTAGATGGTAAGTAAATAAGTTGAATCAACTTCTTCCTGAGCACAAGGATGCACTATAAGCCCACAACAGCGAGAAACTGTATAGTTGGTACTGATGTGAAAATGCGTAGTTTCATCTCGATAGATACGTAAGTGCTGTAATCCAAAATTGTAAGTAAACATTTCACAACTGGATCATGATAACTCAGTGATAGCAGTCTCATGTCATACCATGTCATGTCAAAAGGTCTCTGAATCAACCAAAGACTACAAGAATTTATGGTGGACAACATAGTGTGAATAAGTTTTCTTGCAGTTCTTTCATGTCTTCTCATATTCGAATTCCACATTATTTTATATCTTGCCTAAAGAATATAGCCCTGGAAGGTTAAACTAAAAAATTACTTTCCATTTCATTTGGACACATTTGGAATTGTGTCAATGCAATCTCATTTAAGACACTCCAAAGTATTCAAGAACACTATCTGTCACATTCACATATGTGAGGCACACAACACTAGTCACTTTGAGCACTTATTGCAAAAACAGAAAAAGTTTCTCTTTAGTGTTGTTGTTTTTGTGTTTAGTGTTGCTTATAAGACAAAAGTTTAGACTGTTTCGTTTCAGAAAGTCAGTCTATGATAAAACTGATGTCTCGTTCCGAAACTGTTTCTGTTGGAAGAATTCTGTCTTGTTTTGTATCTTATCACAAAAATTCTGTCTATCCTCCTCGCGGAGGCAATCCAACTTCTGTTGGAAGAGCTCTTGTCGTTTTGTATCTTATCACAAAAATTCTGTCTAGCCTTCTCGCGGAGGCAATCTAACTTGCACTCTTTGTTGAAAGAAATACTCTGTAACTGAAAAAAAAAATGTAAAAAGCTCAAAGGATTCCAAAGATAACACTATTAGTAAAGATGAACATTTATATGACAGGATTTCTGTGAAAATCTAATATCTGGCATTAAATTTCATTTACTCAAACAGTGCAAGATTCCCCTCCCCCTTACTGTTGAAGAGTAAGCTCAAAATTCTATTCTATAAATTTTCACTGACAGATTTAACTGCGAAAAACTAACAGGAAAAGTATTGGCTCAATATTAGCCTTTAATATTTTTCTGTTTCTCTGAAATTGAGTGGTAGTTAAATGAAAACGAACGAATTTCTGTCGATAAGTAGAATAGGTTCAAGAGAAACCAGCACTCAATTTTTTCCATTAATCCACAGAATCATCAGTTTTCTTTTATATTCGCCATTTTCACCCTTTAGCAAATTTTAGATTTTACTTCTTTAACAACCCTTTTTAATTTATTCATTTTCTATTTTTTTTGAGTAACAGAGGGGACACAAGAAGATTCTTTTCCTTTCTTTCTTTCTTTTTTCTTCTTCTTCATTACCTATCTTCGTTTGGTAAGGCCCTGCTTATTCACCCGTTGGCCATTCTAAAGCCTTCAGAATATTTTTTTCCTTCTATCTTTTAGCAACCGAACTAAAAGAAAGAAATGCTTTGGTCACACGCCAATTTCTTCTCCTGAAATTGAAAAAGAGAAGATTTGTTGCAAAAATAAGACAGATATACCCTCCCCACTTTCCGATTTTTTTCTTCTTGCGTGTATTGTCATCCCTTGGGCAATGAAAGGGTATACATTGCTTTGGTTTTAAGTGAGGAGACAGTTTTCAAAATTTCTTGTCCTTTCTTTGTTTTAGTCTTTTTAAAAAAAAATGAGAAAAAGAGCGAAAGAAAGAAATGAGAATCACAAAAGTGTAAAAGAGAGATAAAAAAGCAAGAAACTTCAAAGAAATCTAAAGGATCCTTAGAGAGCTAAGTGGTTTATACTAAATTAATATCTGAAATAGAAATTGTGAGTCTTTTTTATTTATTTTCTTTGTCTTTAATTTCAACCAGATTCACAATACGATATATTATTTATTTTAGCTCAAAATCTTTTAGAGGGAAAAATAAGGTGAGAGCAGTGAAAATAAACTATTTTCGTGACATTGGCTTGAAGAAGAAGCAAACTAGCAGGAAGGGAGTGTTGTGAAAGATTACTGGAAATATTTATAAAAGAGGAAAGAAACTAGTTAGGCACAGCTTTTCCATCAATTTTCTCTCATACTGCTAATTTTATCTAAACTTATCTAATTCGTTGTCCCCTTCCTAATTTATCACTTTACAATAAAACAAAACTACCCATTTCTTAAAAGAGAGTTGAGCCCACGACAAATGGTTGGGGGTCGTTTTGTCCAAAGATATTTCGTCCAAAGGACATTTCGTTCAGAGACACTTAGTCCAAACGCATTTGGTCCAGGGACATTTGGTCGAAAGGACAATTCGTCCAAAGAACATTTCGTCCAAAAGATAATTGGTCAAAAGGACAATTCGTCCAAAAGACAATTGGTCCAAATGACATTTCGTCCAAAAGACAATTGGTCCAAAGGACATTTCGTTCAAAAGACAACTGGTCCAAGAAACATTTCGTCCAGGGATGTTTAGTTCAAAGCACATCTCGTCCAAATGACATTTGGTCCGGTAACGCTTGGGGATACGGGGTTTGTTTCTATTAGAAGAGTAAAAGTGATGCCTATAACATTATGACTCAGTAGCCTCGCTGATCCGGTTTGCTTACGGGCGTTTGAACTTTTCAATAGGACATTCAGAATTAATTTTGTAGCATTCTAACATGTAATTTACACGAAGAACTTAAGCTTAACAAAATAATTTGGCACTACAGTTTCTCATAAGTTTTCAAACTGTGCATAAAATACTGTCCATTCAAGTGACGTACAAGTTTTGAGCAACGCTAAATGAATTGACTCTAAATTTTTAAAAAGATCTGGTGTAAAAGGTGTGATTATTTCCCATATAAATTACTTCTCCAACCATTTATTTAAACTTGGTTTCAAAAATGAATAATGATAAACAAATGGATTCGACGAAACTCATGATATATGTTTTTACTCTGCAAATTTACAGTAAAACTACACATTTAAGATAAGGAAACGAAAAGCATTTTCTGAAATTACAGGAGTTGTGGACTTGACTAGTCAATGACAAATAGTTACGTGACATTTTTCTGTCACGAACGTAACACGCACAAGACCTAAGAACCATACAGTGTATAAAACAACGTTGTGCTCCAAGATCAGATCAATGCTAGGGTCTAAGAATGTATTTCTTTCGTGACACTGTGTAAGTGAAACATTATCACTTGGTACTCCAGAAAGATGAAAAATGTTTCTTATTTATTGAGTGTCACAACGTAATACTGTGTTATTAGCCTATACGACACGGACGATTGATTAGATTAAACACACCAATTATTATTCCCTTCAATTAATATAATTAATCATTTACTGAAAATATTTATTATATCTCTAGCTAAATTGACAGCAACAGCATTATGATTTGAATTATCATTTTTCCTCCTATCCTTGCAACTTTTCTCGACATTCTATCGTTGTCTATTTGAAGGTTTAATAACGATCTAAAAATATATTTAGTTTAACGTCCCGTGATTATTCCCTTAGGTTCGAGGAGATGGATAAGTAATGGAATTAAAAGGTTATAAAAGAAGAGGTAGAATGAGAATGTGGGACTAAACAGGAGAACCTCAAGAAGATCCGCGGACACGATGTTGTGCAACACAAAATTAGATTGTCTCAGATCGATGCAGAGACTCATCGAACTTATTAGTGAGTGTAATACCACTGAGCCACCGTACCGTGCTTGTTCATTTGCACAACTCGAATAAAAATGCATCAAAACTATTTTATATGAATATATTAATGTACTGGTCATCCTACCATATCACACTACCAACTGGAATTAGCTCCATTTTTGGAACTTATTATTTGATGCTGTAGAAATACTTTATTCTATTTACAAGGATAAATCATAAGTCTTGCAATATTCTAGTACGCAACATACCTGTATTTATTACAGTACAAACAAAGCAGGGTATAGCCCTTCGCCTTAGATTGTCTGCAGACGCCTTCTTGTCAGTTCCTCGACGATAACGTGTCTTGTCCTTAGAGCCAAGGAAGTCGGTCACTGCTGTTTCTACTTCCTGCTGGTTGGTGAGGCATCGTAATTTTAGGAAATGCGCCATGAATCAAAACAGGTAATGGTTAAGGGCAAGGTTAGGATTACATACCGGGTGTAGCATCCGTTTGATGCCACCAAGTTCCTGAATTTTTGTTGCATTTTTCAAGTCGAGTGTGGTTTTGCGGTTTCCTGTTGTAGTAGGGTGCGCTTTTGGTTTAATGATGCAGGACATTTTTGGTGTAGTGCAGCATACATCCCCTGTAACTACTCACAATAGAGGTCAGCATTAATGATATGATCATTACGAATGAACTTGAAGTGAATTATATCCTCGTAGTTCCACTACACAGACCATGATTTTCTGCTCGAAACAGCCCTCTTTGACGACCGTCTCTGAAAAGTAGACCTTACTCAACCACCGTTTTTGCACATTCAAATTTCAGGAAAAGCACCAACTTTTCGTTGCATGTGATAATGCGTTTCAGGGAAATCACATCACGTGGATTTTGCAGCAATTGTCGGCACAAGTACACATTTCTCTGGATTTGTGCCGTGGCCAACTCATGTGGCATAATGTGGCAGCTTCTGATGATGTTTCCTGAGTTCATGGAGTCACATTACAGTGGACTACGACATGCCGAGTTTGTATCAAAATCACCGTGTGCTGATAGATGGATTTTCCTCAATTTACTTTTGAACGGCCGGACTTGACTGATCTTCGACATTTTTACAACTTGCACGAAATGTCTGGAATCAACACCATGCTGTACTTTAGTTCATTGCACTTTTCCTCTTCCACGACAAATGTTTTGAGTTTCCGCAGCGTTATGGCCGAGTTCAAGCTCATAGAGTAACATTTCATGTATCAGACGTTGTTGAACACTCACCGTCATTGCCACTAAAAACTGACTGAAGATATTCACGGAGTGGTTGTCTCCGTGTTAAATAGTCCGCTTGTCGCACTACTTCCTGGCCCAGTTTGATTTTGTATTTAAGGTTGATCACGGCGTACGAATGCGCCTGCTTTTTGTGTTGTGGAAATATTGCTATATTTGTGACTTAGCATTGTAATAGTGCATTTTCGTAGTGTTATTT
Organism: Thermobia domestica; assembly: GCF_964235325.1. NCBI lineage: Eukaryota > Metazoa > Arthropoda > Insecta > Zygentoma > Lepismatidae > Thermobia > Thermobia domestica. Next base: position 81,959,557 of record NC_137461.1, read on the forward strand.
TCACATATTTTAACTACTTCAATCTAACATTAGAGCAAACAGAGAACTACCACGATCTATTAAAATTAAAAACAACAAAATTATCCTAATATTGATTCCACTCAACACAGCACATGAATTTCTTTGCAATTCATGGCTTTTAATATTTTTTCATATTTAAATCAGTTATACCTTCTCTTTTGCGAGATAAATTTCTGGTAAGAGAGAAAAATTTTCCCCCTAATTTTTAAGTGTGTTTTACAGTTAGGACGGTGTAAGACATCTGAAATGTTTGCTTCCAATTATTAGTTGGTCCACTTTCTGTTATGTAAGCAGAGGGTGTGAATTGTTAATACCCAGGAACGGGAAAAAAATTTTCTTATTGGTTATACCCTAATTCTCTTATAGAAAACATGACGGATTTCATTACATAATCTGACAGATTCAACTAGTTAAAAATGATGAATATCACACATAAAAATTATATATATATATATATATATATATATATATATATATATATATATATTAGCAAAATGTCTAATAAAGTATGATTGAATTATATGAAACACAAAATTTCACACAAGATGTAAATTTTTTCGTAAACATAGTAATAATACTACATGCAAAATTAAAAAAAAATCTGCAAAGCACTATTGATTCAATTATATTATCACAAACATAATAATTCAATTTTTAAGATATTATTAGTAGAGCAATTGGCTTAATGACATCTGGTCTGTAAGGATCTCTGATTCGATTACACGCCATTCTTTCTCGGGGTTCTCCAATTTCAGATTTTTTTTAAAAAGAAATAATAATTCATTTTCGTTAATCATCTGTTTCAGTTAGTCTCTAGAATATAATCTAACACATTAAATGGTATTGATAGCATTCAGTCGAAACATTATTGATTTAACTTAACAAAACATGTAATTTATACAATTTTCTTAAGCAAATCATAATAATTTTACAAAGGAAAATGAACTCAATTTCAGAAAATATCATAGATTATTTTTCACACACAAAAGCGTAACACAATCTCTTATACAAAACTCAATAATTTCGTGAACAAAAACTAATAATTTAATTACTCAGAATATGATAGATTTTCTTATATAGAACACAATAACTCAATACAAAAAAAACATGATAGATTGTATTCACAAAGTGACTAATCAGTTTCAGGAAAACGTTATAACTCTGTACAAAAAACATGACAAACTCTGAACACAAAACATGACAAATTCTGAACTATTGCACAAGAATGAAAAATGGTACCATTGAATTGGTGCATTGATATACATTGCAGAAGGCGGGGATAATTGTTTCTTCGTTTTTGACTACACAAGATTCACACAAAAGATAAAGGAAATGAACAAAAAACAAGGTGAAGGGACGAAAGGACACATCTTAACCTTAGTATTTTACAACAACAGACTTAAAAGCCTTAATTTATACACAATAACATCTCTTTTCGCGAAACAGCTATAAATTTAAATTTCTCAAAGCCTAGTTAAAGACATTGTAAAATTTTGCTGTTAACCGTTTCTTTCACTTGTACACTGAAAAAAAGTTTATATTATATTTTTCAATGTTTTATATATAAACTTTTCTGAATGCTTATAAAATTTACAATACACAATATTCTAGGCACAATAAAGACAGTTACACAACAAAAAACTGATTTAGAGCATCAACGAGAAACTTCGGTGACTAGTTTTTTTTTCTACATTCTATCACACATATTGAAGATATACATACTTTACCAGTTTGTGCGTGTGTGTGTGTTTATGAAAATGGTCCACTTATCAAGAATATTGTAAAACGAACTCAAAATAAAGGGAAAATGTGCTTGAAAACTCTCCTAACAAAATAGAGGATAACAGTAACTTTGGGTTAGCACAAGACGAGAAATATTTATGGTCGAAAGAAGAAGCAAAAAACGAGGGAGAGAAGTTTGTGGGAAACACAATGACACCACATGCTTTTTCAACGACGCTTGTCTCAGATAGTTAATCACTTTCAATTGTTATCTGCCACCATTACAAAAGAAGAAGAAAAAGTCAATTTTTGCTCCTCCCTGTTCGACTATTGGAAGCATAGATCTATCTTTTCAGGGACCTCCTTTTGCATCGGATGGAAATGTTAGCATTGTATAAGAATTTTGGATAAGCAAAAACAAAAAACGAGACAAAGAGATCCCCCACATGTGTGTGGAAGGTAGAAGCTTAATTTTCGGAAGCTACGTTTTTTTTTTAATACTTGTTAAAGTTCTATTTGTTTTTATTTATGGAGGATATAATTCTTTACTTTATATGAAAAATAGAAGGAAGGGGGAGAACAATGGAACAAGAAGATATAAGAAAAGAATCTCTCTCCTTCTCTCTTTCCCTCTGTTCAGACGTAACACACGAAACAAGTTTTTCCATTTTTAGATGAGTCTTTGTTCTAGAGGGTTGTCTTGTCGCCTAACCCTTGTTGAATGATTTACCTGCAATTATATGTCCGCAGGTGTGGCGGGTGCAATATGCACACAATGGATTTTTGAATAGATGGGAGAAAAGTTGTACAAGAAAAGTAAAGGCACAAAATACAAAGAAAGAGAAGATGAAAAACAGAAAGAAAGAGGAAAAATGATAGTCAAAATCAATCTTTTTCTCCCTAATCCCTCTCTCTCTCTCTCTCTCTCGTGCCCCTCTCTTTGAAATTAGCAAATAAAATTAAGGACATTTGAATGCATATTCAACGAGAAAAACACTCAAAACACACTCTACATGTGATAACATATCGATATAAGATTAGCTTTTCTTAAGCAGCCAGTACTACACAGATAAGAAAATTTGATACGTAAAATAAATATTGCATAAGATATTTACATAAATTTTAAGCAAGGGACAGTTTCTGACTCCTCCATTACGTACAAATTGGACCACTTGTTTATATTTCTGTTGTATTTAATTCTTTGCAGGTAGTTTTGTTCACGAAACGAGAAATATGGTTTTCTTGTTTCGTGTCGTAAATTTTGTAGAAGTCTCATCTCGTCTCTATTCTAGGAAAGATGTTCTTGTCTTCTATTATTATTATTATTATTATTATTATTATTATTATTATTATTATTATTATTATTATTATTATTATTATTATTATTATTATTATTAGAAGGAAACTTCTCAGTCTGTGAGTCACGCTAATTCCTGATAGAAAGCAGTCATGTGAATGGATATCGCTACCTGTGCTGCCTACTTGCCTAATGCTAATAGATGGTGATAGCGTGTTGGCAATTTACTGATTTAACACTATTGTGACGATTTAATTGCAACTTAAATATTGTATTGTTTCAATTTAAGTGGGGCACGGTGGCTCAGTGCTAGAGCGCTTACCTCTGGTGGGCGAGGTTCCTGGTTCGATCTTCGGCCAAGTAAGTTTGTGGTGGACAACATCGTGTCCGCGAGCTTTCTTGGGGTACTCCCGTTTCCTCTTACTTTCTCATTCCACCAATTCTTCCATCATCATTCACTTCCCTTAAACATCGTCTCTTTTAGCCTAAAGGGTATAATTCCTAAGGTTTAGGACTAAAGTATTTATGATGTTATGGAAGTGGTTTTTATTAATCCATTATAGGCAGTAGGCCTCATGATTAATGCAACGTGCTTATCACGGGGCAACATTAATACTCTTTTGGTCTGTATCATTTCTTCCTTTTACTTTATCAATAATAGGATTACTACTACTAATAATACATCGTTTTAGTTCATTTTACACACGCACTCTTTTGAAAAGTTATTTTAAAGATTATTATTTACATTCTAGTCTATTCAATATTCTACAATCAACTGTTCACTCCTAACTTCCTTAACTTAAAATATTAAGTGAGCTGAATGTTTGAGCTAACATATTGTGCTTTCTAAGAACATTTTACAACATTTAAACAGTCCATTCAAAATAATACTCTAAGTCATCCCGGGTACTTAATAAGAGGTTTTTCAGAAGATGCAGATATGTGATTTTTTTCATGCGTTATTTTTTCTAGAGCTTCTGTATTGCACGATTTCCTTCCCATTAACTTTGGTGTGTTTTGTAGGCCATCCAACGATCGTTTCTAATAAGGGTCACGTGTGCTTCATTATGCACAAACAACTCGGTTCCCAGCAGTGTTCGTAGGTTTTCTTAAGAAACTTTTCCTCAAATGAATCACAATTTTCCGTTTTCTTATTAAATTTTCGCTAGTTTGTTGAGTGTCCAATTCTTATGACAGAAGTTATGTGATAAGCAGTGCTGTAGTCCTAAAATTTTCAGAGCGTATACGCTGTTTTGTGATCATCTATGATTGTTGTAAGAGACTTGAAGGCATTTTAATGAACAAATGTAAATTGTATGTATAAATTAATTCAATTAAAATATAAAGAATACATTACTGGTTTATAGTCTAAAAGCATTTCATGCTATTTCCTTACTTAAATCACTCCTTACTTAAATCACACCATCAATAACATAAGTGACTGTAGGTATGGAGAAGGAACCAACTCACTCCGAGAAGGGATAGAAAAAGTCGCGCCGGATTCTTCTCATGACTCATATATTGGAACAATCATGTAAAGAATATGAGAAAAAAGGTGATATAGTCACTTTATCATTGCGGTTATGCCCCGATTCAATAAATAAATAAACAAATATAAACGAAACGAAAGTAGAAAGTATTATACACTTTCAAGCAGAAGGTATACTCTTATGACTAAGATTAAGCAGAGGGTATACGGCGTGTACCGCAGTGTACCCTCGACTACAGCAGCCCTGGTGATAAGGTTAAATTAATTGTATAAAGAAAGTGTCAACCATATTTATTTTATTCATTTGCTAGTAGCTTTTATTATTTTAGTTTTTCCGTCACTTTTTTCTTTACAAAAAATACACAAATACACCCAGCTAACAATGGGTAAAAATTATGCTACTTTGAACAAATAAACAAACAAATAGACAGACAGAGACAGACAGACAGACACACACACACACACACACACTATTTCTATTGTATTGATTTATTTGTGAAGAACAAAGAAAAAATTAGCATTTATTTGATCAATCAGTCAGCGCGAAAATGTCCTTGGATTCTCACGTTTTATCAAAAAATTGCCTATTTCTCTTTTTGCTAAATTTACCTACGAAATTTCCCTACATTTGGAAAATTTCCCTCAAACCACGAACACATATTCCCAGACTTGTGGAAAACAAAAGTTTCTAACATTTCCCTTATACGCGCTACATAAATGTGACGAACCAGCACTGAAACACTCTGTCATCTATTGAAGTAAGACATGATTAAATTGTGTTGTCTTCGCTCTAAATACGTTTGTCATAAATTACCTGAAAAATATTGTAGTGTTATCTGGTCTACCTACGTATTGTATATGTAAAACATTTCAGAAATCAAATTAGTATGAAAGCCTGTAAAAATTTAAGCTTCAAGATTTGAGGTTAACGAACAAACAGAAAAGCAACTTAATAAAAGCATTGTGAAAGGAACTTGCTGAAACACAATACAGAAATGTTGCCGTACTTATGTTATTATTAAATAATATTACTGCAGAATGTAATAATATGATTAAACTGGACGTCATATTATAGATGTAACTTTATTGAAAAGATTAGTTTTAATGCAATACTATTCTGTATACTGCAAATCATGAATGATATAAACAGTAAATGTTGAAAATTAAGTGATGTACTTACCTGCAACGTCGATGATCTTCTTGTAAATGTGGAGCAATGTGGCCTCAGCGGCTTTGCTTCTCTTGGACAGATTATCGATCTCTGTCTGAAAGCTCTTCAAGAGAGGAGCAACTATTTTACGGACATCCTAAATAAAGAAACAAAATACAATAATTAATGTTTATTTTGTAATTGTGGAACATCGCTTACAAAAATTATCAATATTGCCATGCTAGAATGTAAGGTATCTCATGTAGATAATACTGTACAACAGGATTGGATTTGAGTTTAACGCCGTATTCAGTAGCGAGGCTATATAAGACATGGTCCTAAAGCTTAGCGTGGGATCCGAACCACATGAGCTTCAGCCGGAAAAGATAACATAATCAATAGGTACATCAAACATAAATCAATCTAATATCATGCAACTTAAAGCTAGCAACAAGGCTATACTTCCTTCTTGTTCTGAATAGTATGCTATGAGATAATCTAATACTTGTTTCAACGGTTATCCTTTTAGTATTGACAGAAAATTTGAAATCTCCAGTATATTCTCATATCTAGTATACTAAAAAAAAAAAAAAAAAAAAATAGGATATCATGAATATACTTCACGATTGTACAAAAGAAAAGCTCAATATCCCTATACAATTGCAGCCTTTATTCAGGAGCTTCAGCTTCCGAAGCATTAGTTGCTACAGATATTGTATTTAAGAAAGCACATCTCTCAAACTATTTCTTTGTATATCGATGTTAATTTAAACGGCAAAAGTAGGAAATAATGCCAATAATTGCGCGGTACAGGAATCAAAATTAGGTAGATCTATAAAGAGAATGAGTTATCTCAGTATTTTCCCCATATTATTCAGTGGATCATCATTCACCAATGATTTCTGTTTTGCGGTATTATATGGTTATGACTCCTACCTCTGAACTCACTGAATTGTCATTGAATTCACTTACCTCTGTTAGATACATGAAATTCATTCAAAATCATTCCAAAAGTTTTAAAAACTAAATTTTCGGAGGTTGTAGCTTCTAACCAAAATCTAAAGAATCAGTGTTAATTAAACATTTTTCTTCTTATTTTTGTGTGCATTAATCCATAATTAAGTTTTACCAGTGTAACATATAACATGTGAAGTAGTTGCCTGCACAATTTGCTAATACCTCTACAATCATCTGGATAATATTTCCAAAGTAGATAAATTGATTTAACTACAATTTTCTGTGAATTACAAAGAACATGATTAGAAAGAAAATGATACTCAAATATGTCCGACTTTCTAGACAACTTTTGAGAAAATATGATCAATCGTCTCCAAAGAAGGTATCAAAGTCTTCAGGCGATTGTATGAGAAAATGATTTTATTCACCCTTTTTAGTTATCGTTTAAACTACGAAAATCATTCTTAAAATATTATGACTTTCTTTATTTTAGAAACAATCTATCGTTCAAAACACCAATATGATCATCTCATATCAGAGTCTCATTAGTATGATTTAGTACAGATCCACTATTCAGAATTTAGTTAGTATGTTCCAAATGTAGCAGGATTATTCAATAATAATAAAAAAATCAACTGATATGGTAAGACCAAGCATCCTTTCCTGTAATCTCAGTTGTAAGTGAAACTTTGAAGTGTGGACTATAGTATTTACTCTTGTCCATTGTATTTTGCCATTTTCATAAAGGGTGCCTAATCAGTCCTTCGCTCTAATGATAAATTCCATGTGGGCTAAATTTGACATGCATCATACCAGTTAAGGATAGCTTTGGAAAAGTTTACTCCAAAAGATAAAGACACAATATTTCTCAAACATAAATATAAAATATTTACCAATATCTGTTTAAATTACTTTATTTCCGTATTACAATGTTAGAAATAATACTTGAAAGCTGTTACAATTGCAATCATAGAAACAGAACATGATTCTCACTTACCAAACACATTATTTATTAATATTTTAAGGTAACGTAAGGACTCCATAATTATGTTAAGGAAGTTATTGATAATTATTAAACTTGCTCACATGTCCTTTGTAAGAAGAACATTGAAGCAGATCGTCACATATGCTGTATTTGTATTATTATCATGGACAATACACAAAAACAATTAAAAATTCCTAGTCTCTCTAAAGTTTGTTAATTAAAAAAGCAAACAAAAGAATGCGGTAAATATAATAAAACTATTTAAATAATCTCACCATCCCTAATAAGAGGTATATTTTCCAAAATTTCAAGGTTGATTGAAGCGTGAAGTTATCTGTGAATTCGTAATAGAGATGAAAACACTGGAAACATATTACGTCACTGTTGGTCAGTAAAGGGTTTCTACATAATGGAAAAGCGAGAAATGAGGTAGAAAGGGAACCATTTTTAGGATAGCAGAGAAGGGAAGAGGAAGGAAGAGAAATAGGTCTACTTGGTTTGTAGACGTCCGTCCAAGGGTCGTTCGGTTGTGGTGGGTGGGAAATTCGTGGCCACAGGTTTGTCTGGTTATCGCCCGCCATGTTTATCGTCGGCCAAGATGTCGGGTGAACTTTGACTCTAGACTACGGTTTATCTCAAGTAATGTATTTACCCCGGTCGGAGATCCGACGGGTTTTACAATCCAATTACTGGTGCTGTGTCTCTACCCCTTCTTCTCCTTTCGCCTCCCCATCCTACTAAGTTGTAGTCAGTCCTTCGCTACGAAGCCCTCTGGCCAGTTTCCTTCCTGACCAGCGCTTGCCTGGACTTGGCGAGAAACACCCCTTCCACTTCTCAAAAGCTCATCCTCACTCTGTTAAAAGCAAGAGTGTGAGGGTACTTGTGGGTGAAGTGTTTGATAGTGATAGCCCATAAACATGAGTACTCCTGTTACAGGGGAGACCACTCGTGTGACATTTAAGACTTAATCTACACTCTCAACTAATACTCTAAATAAAAAGAAGTGCATTTGCTATATTTTGCCTAAGAACCATTAATAGCCTTCTCGTATCTTACATAACAATATATATGGCTAAGAGGCGAAATAATCGTCATATTCTTCGTATTTGCCTTCAATTGCAGTTTATAATTTTGTTATTAAAGTTATGTTCTTATTCTTTGTCAGGATTATTTTCTTATTTTAAAAAATCGGTTAAAATCATTTAATGATAGGACACAAATGATTAGCAAATATATAGCAAAAATCTCATTGTTAAATTACACTCGAATGTAATACAAAAAGAATAGTTGTTAATAAAGTAATAATAATTACTATTAATCACTTTTTCTTTCTAAGTAAACCGTATTCCTATGTTACACTTAAGTGTAATTTAATAACGAAATAATAACTGCATATTTACCATTAATTTGTTGTAGATAACCAAAAGATCTTACCGTGTGTAAAGAATATATAATTCTGTTACTATGTACTAAAGGGTACTTTCAAATCCAACCAAAAATTTTAATTCCTTTTATAGTGAAGTAAATGTACAGAATGAACGTAAATTAAACAAAACAAGTGAAATAAGCATGGCTCAAAGCTCATTGTTTTGGAATAAAAGATATGCCTCTTTCCCTAAGAAATAAAGAATAAATAAAATTTTACGGTAAAATGTCTGGCCGAATTGTAAGGACTACTTTCACAGTTTTCATAGTAGTTTCTGGAAAAATTACATGTTCTTGAAGCCTTACATAAGAACTTCTATTAATTCATTACCTAGAGTAGTTTCCTCTTTAAATCATTCAGATGAATTTTCTCATAATATTTATAGAATTCTTCCTGTGTCGTTGCCAGACTTTCACGTTACTTAGAAAACATCTGGATTTCACGGAAATGTGACAGACCTTTTGTACTCAAGCATTTATTTAAACTTCACAACATGGACTTGTAACTAAATATTTAAGGTGTAAATCATTCATTCTATCATGACTTTATAGAAAACATATGAACTACTTTATTGTAATTATTTATTAGAAAAGTTCCAATAGTATGTATAGTTCCAATAGTATATAGTATACATAAAAGAACATTTAATTTTTACTAGAAGTAGCCTGAAATGTTTAGATGAAAATCTGGTGTTTCCAACTGCCAGATATCTTACGGTAAACCTTACCTGATTTGTTTGGATTTCATGGGATGCACCTGAGGTGACACGGGTCGAATCCCAGTTGGGTCGAAGTTTTTGGAAAAATGTAGTAGAGCGTTCACCTCTGGTGCGTGGGGCCCCAGCTTCGATCCCAGCTCGCGCCAAGTAGGCGATTTTTTTTTACAGGAAAATCTTGAAACCTGAAAATTATATACACTGAGCAGTACACATTCTATCTTTATGTATAAAGATAAAATCGATATTAGGCCATCTTTTCAAGGCTGAATAGTTTGAAATGAGTTTTTGGATATATATTAGCATTAGGATTGTTTTGAACTTTTATCATTTCACTTTGATCATCAACTATCCACATGTTGAGGTAATTGATAATCTACGTACCCATTGAATAGGTTGATGAAATACGTAAACTTCTTACATGTTAGATAACCCACACGACATAGTTATAATACTGGTTGCAGACCGCACATCAAATTATGTTGTGGATCGAAGGATATGCTTTCTTACATCAACAAGTACTCTACAGATATGTATAAATATTTTTGTATATCTTATTCTTCCCGTATGAAGATTGGGCACTTCTGTTGTCTAAATATAAATGTTAACTAACTAACTATAAGGCCTATGGAATCCGAAGGTTCAATGCCGCGTTCACAAAAGCTCACCACTGATTTCAATTCTTAGCCAACTGAATCCAGTTTCTATTTTGTATTCCTATTTCAGCGAGATCCATCTTAATACTGTCCTCCCATCTGCGCCTAGGTCTTCTTAATGGTCGTTTGCTAATTGGTCTTCCAGTTAAGATTTTGAAAGCGTTCCTACTTTCTTCCATCCTGGCTACATGACCGGCCCACCTGAGTCTCCTAGATTTGATGGTCCTAACAATGTTTGGTAAACTGTATAAATTATGTAGTTCCTCGTTATGAAGTTTCAGCCATTCTCCATTCCCGTTCCTCTTGGGTTCGAATATTCATCTCAGGAGCGTGATCTCAAATACTTTCAGTCTACGTTCTTTCCTCAGAGTAAGCGACCATGTTTCGCAACCATACAGAACAACAGATATGATTATCGTTTTATATATTTTAAGCTTCAAATTCCTTGACAAGAGATTTTGAACTAAATAATAACAGAAATTCCCTGCTTTTAGTCGACATTTAATTTATTCGTGAATATGGCTTTTGTCTGTTAATACTGATCCTAGATATTTGAAAGTAAATATAAATGTTAGTAAACTGTATTGTATCTACACAAAACAAATACAAATGGAAGTTGAATAATTGTTGGACATCCTTCTGATACCCCAGAGGTAGAGGAGGAATAAACATTTTGTAGAATGTTTATTCCCGAGGAGGTTTAGTGCAGTATATGTCACAAGAAAGGAGAACATCTTCGAAGAGTGATAAAAGATCGTAAGGGCATCAACATATCTCATAATTTTCCCTCGGTTACTTTCTCCCTTTTGTCCTATACAAATCCGACCGCACTTACTTCTTTTCTCTTCCCAGCATTAACTAGGCAGAGGATGTCTTACTTTGTCTCCGAGCTTCTCCACATATAAATTCCACCTTTTCATATTTGATGTTAGACTAAACTAAGATTAAGCACCTCCGAAGGCATTTCCTAATCTGACCCTTCGAGAATTTCCAAGGGTGACTAAAGGATATGGAAAGGGGGGTTGGTTCGTAGTAATTAAGATATGTATTTGTTCTAATTAGTTCTGATTTACAAGCAGTCATATATATCTGTTGGTAGACGACAAGCCAGTAGGAAATCTCCCAGGAAGAAATGGCTCTCTTTATGTGAGGAAATATGTGTATTTGTGTGGGTGACAAGAATGTGGGTGGCTTGGTAGGTATGTCTGAATGAATAAGAACTGCTAAAGGGGATAGAAGTGTAGTAGTGGGTGAAAAATATCTCTCAAAAATTACTGTTCATTATCTGTGGGAATTATCTATGAGAGTGTTTTATCTCATTAAAACCAAACTTTCTCCGTTTTTTATTTTTCCCTAAATTTCTTCTCTCTCTCTCTCTCTTTGAGTTAAACACAGCTGTGGAACCCATTAATATAGAAAAATGAAGTCGGCGGGTTGTCATGGGTCCGAACCTTAGGAGTCGGAGATGAAAAAGGCAAGGTTGTTGGGAAATGGTTTGAAATACGGTAGAACCTAGAGAAAGAAGAAGAGGAGACGAAGAGGGTACAATCATATCAGGGTGGGATGGGACTCAAAAGACAGGCAAATTGTGAGGGGAATGGGTGTTAGAAAAGGATGGGCCAGAGCTAGGTTAAGGGAAAAGTTTTACCGTAACTAATGAGTCAGTGCAGTTCTTTTTTTTTTTTTTTCAAAAGGGACATTAATAAAAACTGGAATAATAACTGAAGAAACAGTAGCAATGGCGGACGGACAAAAGGAAAGAAAAGAGAAGGGGGGTCGGCGACATATCTACCGCGAAAGCGAGAAAAAGGAACAGGAAAATGGGAGACATTTAGTTTTGGATGAACTATATGAACTAAGGTTATTTTTATATGAGTAAAGCGAGGTCATTTAATCGCTCACTTGCCAAGTTTTCTGGTAAACATGGTAATTGAGGAAACGAAAGTCATACTTCACATTGACGTGTGGGAGCACTTATCTGTCTGCTCATGGGTCTGAAAGAAAGGAAGACTGGAGGAATGAATTCTACGCGAAAGCTTAAGTTACTATGCATTGATTACTGTACGTGTCATAGCCACTGTTGAATGGGAAGGAAACTGGTTCGAAGCAAATTCAATTTATGGACAAGCTTCCCTTTTACACATATTTCTACATTACATGCTCTGTTTTCTTCAAGAATGTGTTTCCTTAACATTTGTACAAGTTATTGATAAATCAAAAGTTAATTTCAAACACTAAGCTGGAACGGAAAGCCTCAGAAAATTGATTTACAAATTTTTGAATAACGTAGGTAATGTTGTTGAGCATTACCTAAACCATGACGTGTCTTAGGGAAGTATTTTGGCATTATTTCTCAGATAACTTTTCGGCACAAGCTGCACATATACCAGCATTGTTTACATCATAGTACGGTGTTCTTTCTTCCTAATGGTGAAAACATTACGTTTAGATTTGGAAATTACACAAACAAATTTTCCTTGTTCTTCAGTAGTTTCAGAACCCACTAATACTTTAGTTTCCGTATTTGTGAATCTCTTCCTCACACAAAAAGGACTCTCTTGTGCCCATCGAAGTTCTGTCTTTCTCACAAGTAAACCTTACGTTTGGGTGAATCGAGTTGCTGACTGAGACACATATGAGAAAGTAGTACTAAATGTGGTCAGTATTTCAGTGAAGTTATAGGTGCGAAGCTCCAGGGGTTTAGGAGATACAGTTACCAGAACATCACATGGAAGTACAGAATAGTCTTCATACAGTTGAAGGTAAAAGCTCTGTAAGACCTCTTGTAACTACAAAAGGTAAATAAAAAATATATGGGTACATATTAGGACTAGGGGGAAGTCATATAGTAAGGGTATACCTGACGGCAGCCATCTTGAAATCCGCCATTTTGAATTAAGGTTAAGTTTTTAAAATAGGAATAGGGTCATGTGATACATGATTTAAGGTGCAAATTTAATCAGAAGAACAATGGTGACGTTAATTTCGATTTACGCGCAATTGGTAAAAAGTTACAGGGAAATTAAATATTGTTGCACCATATGTATTAGACCTTTACCCCACCTTGTAAATTTTGTGTTAATGATAATAATTAAATAAAAAGCAGGTGGATAAATATTAGGTCTATGGTAAGAGCTGCCTTGATGGCGGCCATGTTCAAATCCGCCATTTTGAATCAGACAAAAGTTTTAAACAAAACGCATAACAGCGACACCTTATTAATATCAATTTTTACCATAACTCCAACGGTATAACCATTTTTGCTTTATCATTAACCAGCACAAAATTAAATGGATCGCTCCTTACGACTACTGCTTTGACAGAAATGTTAACGACAAATGTGTCAAGTGTAACTCGATTGCCTTTGTCAGGTGTGCTCACTGTGAGCAGAGCATTTGTGCAAGTCATGCACTCTTTTCGTAATTACGTATTGATTGTACTACCGGATTTTGAGGATTTTTCTGGAAGAAAGACCCAAGTTCAATTATGACTCAATTCCACTTTGGTCATTTTTCCTTAAATTAGCAATTTGTTTATGCGATAACTAATGCTGGTTAATGATAAAGCAAAAATTGTTATAGCGTTGGATTTATGGTAAAATTTGCTATTAATAAGGTGTCAATGTTATGCGTTTTGTTTAAAACTTTTGTCTGATTTAAAATGGCGGATTTGAACATGGCCGCCATCAAGGCAACTCTTACCATAGACCTAATATTTATCCACCTGCTTTTTATTTAATTATTATCATTAACACAAAATTTACAAGGTGGGGTAAAGGTCTAATACATATGCTGCAACAATATTTAATTTCCCTGTAACTCTTTACCAATTGCACGTAAATCGAAATTAACGTCACCATTGTTCTTCTGATTAAATTTGCACCTTAAATCATGTATCACATGACCCTATTCCTATTTTAAAAACTTAACCTTAATTCAAAATGGCGGATTTCAAGATGGCCGCCGTCAGGTATACCCTTACTATATGACTTCCCCCTAGTCCTAATATGTACCCATATATTTTTTATTTACCTTTTGTCGTTACAAGAGGTCTTACAGAGCTTTTACCTTCAACTGTATGAAGACTATTCTGTACTTCCATGTGATGTTCTGGTAGCTATATCTTCTAAACCCCTGGAGCTTCGCACCTATAACTTCACTGAAATACTGACCACATTTAGTACTACTTTCTAATATGTGTCTCAGTCAGCAACTCGATTCACCCAAACGTAAGGTTTACTTGTCAGTATGAACAAAGGATACTCGAGATTATACATTGATCATACATTTACATGCTCATCATTCAGTAATACAGTCATACTAACACTCCCTTGTATTGTAAGTCACTCAACGAATTATATGTGACTCTCGGGACAGTCAGTTTCATCTTGGCGAACCCAATATTGTAGCTATCATTATAAAGGTCTGTTCTCAAGTCTCTATCTCAAGCTCATCCCCAAAGATCTTACAAAGTCATTTAACATGAATTAGCTTTGTAGAATATCTGTTAGCTTCATTCTTTTAGTTAACACCTACTAATTATAGGAACTCTACCATAGAATAGCATAAGTCTATACCCCCATTAACTTACAAGGTATGTACTTTTACTAGAAACATTGAACTTTTAGTTTACAACAATGTAATTTAGGATACCATTTACCCTAAGTACAAGGGATTTTCTGCTTAGTGACTGCACTTATATTGTTCACTTACGGTCTTCAACTGAAGCTAATATATGTCATAGATACGAAATTCGCAATCAATATACGGTATAAACTTTTCTGAAAGAGATATTTAATATCTCGGATGTTTCTATTGCATCCCCTTGCAATTTTCTTAAGTATTATGAATACTGATAATATGCGTACATGTGAATGTATGATAACAGAACCTAAATAAACATTAGTTTTCGATCACTGTTATAAATTATTCTTGTACGTTTTGTGATAATATACTTTTAGTTTTGTTACTAAAATAAAAGTGATCTTTGCAATACGTATGTGTCATTACATACTTACAAAGTTGTAGTGAGGAACGATCAAAATCAAAATTTTGACGATTGTGCCTATCATAAAATTAAAATTTACAAATTAAAAATTTTAAAAAAGTGATTTTTTTTTACCATTGTAGACCTACTAATGTTTCCTTTATACCATTTTAATGCTAGCAAACAACACTCATAACTTTAACTTTCACGAAATGAGCAATGGAAAGATAGCTCATCCTTCCGTTCACATTCATGACGAGACTAAGAGAAATATTTAAATTGCCGATAGATCAAAAGGAGAACGGAAATAAGCAGACTTGAAATGATCCCTTAGGAAATACTGATGTTATGGTTTGGACTGATTTTCTACTATGTGCTACGGGACATAATATGAATGCGAGAATATGTGTGATTGTCTCTGATGTATGCGTATTTCATGTTGTGCTACTCTGCTTATTGATATTCCAGCGATTTCCTTTGAATGACAAAAAGCAAGAGAAGAAGAGGAAGAAAGAGATTTATTCTGTGGCTCTTCTGTGTGGTGCAACGATATCCATAGGTATTACCAGTGACATTCTGACAGCGATATAATGCACCTTCGGGATATTCTTTTCCAAAGGATCAGCTTTTGAAACAGATCGAAAACCCAAAGTGACAGTAATCCGAAGCCTCTACATTTCGTTCCTCCTTCTTTCTCTCCTTGTGTGTCTTCTTACCATTTATCTCCCACTCACTTTTTCTGTTTTCCTTTTTCTTTTACCTACATATTCTCCAATGTATGGCAGAGGGCTTCACTTATATACCAATATACATATTAGAAGCAAACTTACACAGACATCAGTTCTATCTCCTCCATATTTTTCATCCGATTCCACTCCCCACGATATCCAGCTCAAAGCATGATTTATATATTCCAGTCATAGGAAAAAAAAAAGAGAGAAATCTTCTCTGAATACTGTCATATCTCTTCTATATCCCTTTGGCTTCTTTCTTTCTTCTTTTTCAAATACATCATTGACCAGGAATGTTTGTCTCAAAGGTCACACGGATGTTACAAGTGTACAGGCTTTATATTGATACATCCACCTTCCTTCTATATTGAGCATTATTTATAGCCTCTGGTGCTTTTGAACGTTTGAAAGATCTCAACGTAAAAAGAGATTTTTATTCTTGTCCCAGAGGCGGATTTAAGAACTAGGATGATATGGGTGAAGATCCTTCACCAATTCAAATCTTTACACTTTTTTATATTTCCAACTCGAAATTTGCATGCAATTAATTTATAACTTGTAGGTATCATTTTAGAATATTTTACATTCTACAAAAGGATAAAATCAAGCTTACTGTTTGATTCCTTGTAGTAAAAGAAAGTAATTAACATTTTCCTACCTTCTTTTTACTTTATTACCTCTGTTTATTATTTAAAATTATCTTAATTTTGTAAACAAAATATCAGAAGTTTATTTCACTAATCGTTAGCCTTAACCATATTTTCTCAAAAAAGTTACGATTTGTAAAGAACTTGACTTTTGAGTAAGTATTTAAGATATTTTTAACTTTTCAGTCTCATATTGCTTAAGATACGACATAAGACAAAATTATTCTAGAGATGATATTTCATAATATAGTCGAAGACCTTCATTCAGCATTGAATTCACGACAGTTGTTGGCGATGGTGAGGGTTACGATTTTGAAATAGTTAGTAATGCCATAAAATAAAAAAGAATATATATATATATATATATATATATATATATATATATATATATATATATATATATATATATATATATATATATATATATATATATAGTGTTATTTTTCTGGCGGTACGCAACGGTGTAGCGTACCAGCACTTTCTTTAATGAGGACGGAATATTTCCTCTTCTACCCTGAACTAAACTGAAAGCCAGTCAAAAACTCTGATCTTCAACTTTCTACTTTGTACACAGAAGAGCCTTTACTCAGTTCCTATTTTAATGTATTAAATTAAGTTTTCATTCATTTTTAGAAAGATAATTAAGTGAAAACTTTCCCTAGATTTCTTTTGCAAAGTTTATCCATTAATTTAGTAGAGATTTGCAAAGTCCTTATTGGTAGCACGACTAGTACTCTGAAGAACATTATGTGTACGTGTGTTGTTATTGAAATTCAACATCTGTGGCACTCTTGATGGCTTTTGAAAACAAAATATCAGGTTACTTTCGCCCGTTTACAGAAAGAGAGAAAAAAAAACAAGAAACAAACCATTAAGAAATATTATCATTACGTTTATTGTATTATAAAATTAAGATGTAAAAATCATATATTTTAAAAGCATCTTTGTGTATATGTACACTCATGTCCAAAATGATTGTCGCATGTCTATAATTGTCTTCTGGTAAGAATATTATTTGAAAATGATTTTGCAGGGTACTTTTAATACTGATACTATGTGTATAATCGGGAAATGTATATTTGTGGTAAATTTCATATGAAAACAATTATAAATACGAAAACTAGAATGAGTAAAACAAAATGTTGGTAAATGGACAAGAAAATTTTATTTTCGTTTTATTGTTCTTATTTACTGCTCTTTTAACACGAAATTTGCCACATACATGTCTTTACCGATTATACACATACTAACATTATAAGAAATATCGGGCGAATTCGTTTTCAAATTATATTCCTACAACAACATATTTATAGACATGCGACAATAATTTTGGACATGAGTGTACATACGAGTTTTTATTTACAAGACTGCAGTTATATGCTACTGGATATAATTATTATTATTATCCCGAAAGGTATGCAACTTTTTAACCATTATGAACCTGAAGTCCAGTGTATCAGCATCTTCATCTTTTAAAAAACTATATATATATATATATATATATATATATATATATATATATATATATATATATATATATATATATATAATCTTATATTACTATGTGAAAATGTGCTTGTTCTATCACAGTATTAACTTTGGAAACAATTGTAAGGATGTACCTCGAAGCTATCTTTAAAATTTAAATTTAACAGCACAGGTACTATATACATGTTATAAGATACATGCTGCTATTCATAAATAGGAAGAGAAAGATAGATTGTGGATTTGAATTCTGAAGGAAATGAATTAACAGTTATGCAAAGCTGATTTTCGAAAACGGTTTACGTTTGTAAGAAAGAGAAGGAGGGGTCTTTAAGAATCAATATTGCATTAGGACAGGAAAAGCAATACCTTTATCAACCAAAACACCTTACCGAACAAACAATCCGTATTGAGTTTCTCTCTTCGAGTCACTTTAGTAATAAGGACTTTGCACACCAATACAGACTGTCTCACTCCCTCTATCCCTTCTTCTTCACCCCCTCACATTTCACTAAGTTAAACGTTAAAACCGAAAACTTCTCTTCCTTGTACTGACGCTTTGAGATGTCAAACGTATAGCTATAACCCAACCTTCTCATCCATACC
This sequence comes from Thermobia domestica, assembly GCF_964235325.1. Classification (NCBI taxonomy): domain Eukaryota; kingdom Metazoa; phylum Arthropoda; class Insecta; order Zygentoma; family Lepismatidae; genus Thermobia; species Thermobia domestica. The sequence goes on from NC_137461.1 coordinate 81,978,430, forward strand.
TTAGCTGTAGATTTCCCACACAAAAAGTATATATATATATATATATATATATATATATATATATATATATATATATATATATATATATATATATATATATATATATATATATATATATATATATATATATATATCGCTTAGTATATAATATAGTCTATCCAACCCTAAAGGAAACATTTCGAAAAGCAACATTGTCCGAAAAAGCAATGCTTTTAGAGAAGCAAATACTATAATTCCATCTTTGCGAGATAGAGTATTGTTACTGTCTTCTCCTCTGCTATACAACAATCCACTCTTCCGTATTCTGTTTCTCTTCTTTGGTTGGGTTCCTTGCTTGCTTTCCTCCGTTCCTCCCCGTTAGTTCCTTCTACAAAGTCTTGCTTGTCTTTGCCTACGAGGATATTGACATTGGCACTAATACGAAATGACCTTAATCAATGTCTCCAATCAAAATATCTCCGCGTTTCATCAATTATTAATTAACGCCCTGTTTACACTTCATCTTGGCCAAAGAACCTACTAAGGAGACGGGATCGCCGAGATAAAGGAAAACCGGTAAGACGAGGAGGTAGGGGTGGATGTTGGGGAAAGAGGGTCTTGGTGGAAAGTTCAACAGGAGACTGAGGTGAGGAACATGAGGAGGTGGGAGGGAAGCAGATTTCAAACCCCCTTCCCCTTCTCTTTCAGTCGTTCTCAGTGTTGGCATCTTGAAATTTATTTAGCCAAATTTTCTTCATTAACAATATTTACATATACGTGGGCGTAAATTGTATCAAGAAATACATTGCATATCTTTAAAAGGAATGAAATCCAATATTTTGCAATTTAATTACCCATTTTTGATGCTTAATTGAACACGATAGTTAAAATTGTCAATTTTAATTGAAAACGTAGTTCAATGGTTAATATCTATACACGAAGAATAGGCTCTCTACGCTGGTCTCTTGGCTAGCGTGAGAGTATTTGGTGCACGGAAACCCGAATTCGATTCCGGTTAGAGAGCATTGAGATTGAATGCATTATCATGATTCGGATTCTACTTCAAACTGTAGGCCCACGTCCCATATAGCCTCGGGACTGAAAAGGAATGTTACAGTTCAACAAAGAGTGTATACCAAGTTCATGAAGTCCCATTCCACTGGAATTAGTATAATGCTGAACAGTAGACCAGCTTATTAAACTACTGTTATTTGCTTCTGGTTGGATGATGAAAAACAATGAAGTAAACTCAGATATCATATCTTACGGGTTTCAATTCTGAGGATGCATTTAAGCCCTCTAGTATTTATTATTCAGATTATAATGAACGACTGAAAAAAGCATACCATTATTAATTTGACTTCAAAGCAACACAACTAATACAGTTACTTTTACAAGAGCAATGATTCAGATTAAAAAAAAAAAAAACAGTAATAACGACCTACCTTCCTAGCTGATCTATTTGTTAACGTCTGTGCACGAAGGAGTGATGATGCCAGAGGGTGAAAGGTAAGTGTGCTTCCAATGGTTATGTGTCCTAGGCGACCTCCTAGACATGTTGTGTTGTAGCTTAGATCAAGTACAATAAAAGTCTCCTTTTTTTGTAAAAAAAAAAAAAAAAAAAAAAAAATAGTTGCCGCCCAAAATTTTCTGCCTCTCTGTCCCTCCCAAGAAATTAAACTGTCGTCGTTACTGACACGAGATTTCAGGTTTGACGGTCGGTGGGACACAGATGCACACCCAGAAAGTTTTGTTGGGAGGAATCCAATACTACAAGCCACTACGTCTATGTAATATTGAACGGGTATTATTCTGCACCCGAAAGTACAGGTGAAGTGTAAATGTCAAATTTTCTACTACGTCAATCATTTTCCTGTGAAACAAGTATAGTTTTACTGAGAAAGTCTACAAATGTGTGTTGAGTTACGAAGTTTCGGGAAGTCTGGACCAGCTGGATACCCCGTGGGTGCGCCACTGGTGGGACAGCATCGAGCACCTACAGTGATTCAGATCCCACTTTAAACTGTATATCTTGTCCTTTATGCCCTCACTGCTTACAAAGTACATAAATATAAATTAAACAATAAGAACCAATCATTCTTATTTTAATACCACGTATTTCTAGGGATACGCACAAGACAAGATTTGTGGGTGTCTCGTCTCGAAAATGTGCTGTAAAAGTGATGTATCAACTCGAAAAATGTATATTTTACTATTGGAAGAGCCCTGTCTCGACTCGAATTTTGTCAGGAAAATCCTGTCTCGATTCGTCTCGTGCGCATCCCTACGTATTTCTCGTTATCACATTGTCGTTATATTTAACAGAGGTAGTTTAGTAGCAATTTGCCATTAATTCCTTGTAAATTAATTTAAAATCATTCCAGTATATCTGGTGTATCATATGAAGAAAAGTAGCAAAAATACTCTTAAGCTTAAATACAGTATGTGAAAAATGTATTTATACTAAAGTTGTTCCGCTTCCTAGGGTTTTCCAGATCATCGTAAGAGTATTCCGAAATTCTAAACTTGTAAATTAATACCACACACAACACTTAGCTACAATCGTATCGTCCTACTGAATGAGTGTCTGTGATCATTTATTATCAGAGTAGCTCTCAAACTGGTGTCCAGAGATCCATCCCACGAGAGATTAGCAGCACAATATGCGTAAATTAATTTGTAAAATACAATATATTTTTATTCTGCGAAATGTATTCTTTTCCTTAACTATCATCAAATTTTCCATCCATTTCAAAGTAAGTCCAACATTATAAATAAATAGAAGAAATATTCAAGTTTTATTTCAACACATGGGATCCGATCCTAGGGGCCCGCTTTCCCCTTCCCCAAGTTTGCTTGGGCCTTTTTATTTATACTAAAATTCTCATCAAGTTTCTACAGACGATACTTGACAACGAAACACATTGGAATGTCAACGTCTTCCGAAGTTATACAGAAATCGGCGTCAGTAACTCAACACTCACTTTAAGGTTCAACGTCCTAAGTTCACAATGTCCATTCATTTGTAATGTTTCCAAAGCAAAAATGTTTATTTAGCGAGTACAATCCGTTAAATTTATTTTTTGTTTGTTTATTTGTTTAACGTTGTAATGGCGTGATGCAACTTGTTGTCGATGCAAGATAGTAGATTTTGAGGAAAAAGAAAACTCGATAACGCATATCCATTTTCATGAGATCGTAAAAATTGGGACGTATATCGCGCCCATTTCGTACGCGATATCTACGTATCTTTCTTTGTATATACCTATATAACCACATGAAACATCCCTGCACAGACAAGATATGATGAAATAAGACCTATCTGAACGAAGGAAGAAAGTGTTTACTTAGTTTTAGACGCGACTAGAAAAGATACATAGTTGAAAGAACCTGCGCTCTAGAGGATACATTTTAGAGGCGAAATAGTGTGGTGGGAAAGGTCTGTACTGTGAAGATTGATCTTGCATGATGGTCTGAGCACCTGACATCTATACCATATTCAAGCCCCGGTCGCAGTTTGGAATCCATGTTAATAGTAGGCCCCTCTTCAATAACGTCAGTGCTATATAAGGACGCAAAACATTAAATTCAAACTCTAGTTCTGTAAACTTCAGCTTTTTGAGGCACATGACAAAGCAACAGACATTCTACATGTACTCCGCTAGCCAAGATTTCTACATGTAAGTCCATCCAAGTGTGTCCTTGATTAGTGATGATAGAGAAAAATCAGTTGAAATATTTTAAAATCAGTTGGTAATTACAATTTTTTGTTAAAATTATAATTTATGCAGGAGAAAACTACGTTTTAATCAAAGTCGTATCCAGGGCGGGGCAGAGTTGGTCCTTTGAAAGTTAGAACCATTGAGTAAGTATATAAGTGATAACACTTTTCTTCTCGGGGACAGGGATATTAGTAGGAAAACAGAGGGTATCATAAATCACTAATATCCAGGGCCTGATCGACGAAATATTGCACCCAGGGCAAAGACGTATCTCTGCTCCCTTCCTCCCAATTGTGCATCGAAATGGCGCCCCCTACATCTCTCAACCAGCTGCGCCCCAAGGCAAATGCTCCGAATTGACCCTCCCTGGACCCGGCTCTGCTAATACTAGTAAATATTTCAGGTAAATGCCTTTGAGAAGAACACCCAGATAAGATAGGTATCGAAAACTATATATAATTATGCTAAGGAACAGCGTTTATGGCGTTTCAAAGAGGTGCTACGAGTTCCCTCCAAACTTTGTTATCAAATGAGAGGGCTGCGGTGTTGCCAGAGAAGACAAGACGCATCTAGCACCCGCTTGCGTTGTAGGTGTCTAGTTACATCCCTTTACCATATGGCAACGTCGCATCAAAGCCTTCACTTCATTTGCCTAGCCAATACGCCATCGATTGTATCGAGGGCTTTAATAAGTTCCATATTACGGAGAAATCTTCCTTCATTGACTTTAGCAAATCTTTAATATACTTACGTACATACTGGACTTACAACATAGGTAAATAGACCTTCTAACCATTTACTTTCTTATGGCTCAAACTAACATTTAATAACAGGTGTGTTTCATATATTTCTATACTGAAGAGTAATTCGAGATTTATTTTGAGAAAATATGACTTAAGTCCAAATTCCAGGATTGATGGTCCACATCTTTGGAACCAAAGGTCTCTGCATCTGTACATATACTTAACAGATCAAACTGTACCACTATGCTTAGTTTGATGAGTCCAACTGAGGACACAGGATATAAGTTATAATGTCTTTCTGATATGGATTTAAACTAGTTGAAACTTAAAAGTAAAAAAATCGTCTATGATTTGATTTTTATTTTATTTATAACTTAGAAACCAATAGTCGGCACACCATAATATTTTACACGCTTGTATGGCAGGTCTACAATACGAAGTCTGATCCATGGAACATTCCACTATTATGCCCTGTAGGGAAAAGAAGACAGACGATTATGAAAGAATCGATGGAATGAGAACATAGAAGAAAACGGGAGAAACCCGAGAAAAACCCATGGATACGATGTTGACGACCCACGGATACGATGTTGACCACAAACTCACATGGTCTGGGATCGAACCAATGGTATCTTGCGCGAGACGTGAGACGCTGCCACTAAACCACAATGGTCTCCGAGTTTGTTTGAACTCGTAAGGTACGACAATAGTATTTCTCTGATTGATTTTTTCAGGAAGAAATCAAACAAAGGTTGATAAAGAAAATCGATTTTAATTGATCGAACACAGGCTTAAGAAATATGGGTTATGTGAGGAGGTATGGGCTATGCATTTTTGCTGCAATTTTACAGAACACTATCCAGCTCAACAGCAAATCTCACAGATAACCTAAACAAGACAGCTAAGCTGGCAACACTAGTTAATGTAACATGCGACGCAAGTCTCTGGCACAGTAGCGTCAACATCATCATGATTAACACTGCAATACCAATATGAAGGAAGAGCAAACACATCTTCCCATAGAAGGGCCATCCAATTCTTATCCTCTTCCTCCCCCCCCCTTTCCGGTACACGTATCCTTCTGAGTCACTCCGCTTCTTAACCTTCTTCGTTGTAAGACGACTAATAAGATCACGACCATATTCTTAGTTCCCCCCGCTCCTTTCTCTCCTTTACTAACTCTTTAAGGATATTGTGTGTGAGAGAGAGTCAGTCGAAAATTGGCTATAGCACTTTGCATAAACCATCCTCATATCTCTAACGCCCTTCGTGCTAAACTGCTAATTAACAGAGGACGAAAAATTTATACCTGTTTGCAGAATACAGCTCACATCAATTATCATTTTTCTATTCTTCAAATCAACAAGCCCAACCCTATAACTTCCTTTCTAGAGCAGCAGCAGTAACATCACCACAGAGAACTGCAGAAATTTCTTGGGAGAAATTCCACTTTAGATACACGATAACGCCAAAACCAACTATTAAATGATTTTGAAGATACTTGTGTCTCCTGATTATCCCAGATAAACAATGTATATTTGGACAGTGATATAGATGAATCAAGTATGTCATAGAATTGGCGTATAGATGGAGGTAGTGTAAAAGAACTATATAGTAATAAGTATTAAACCGTCGGCCATTTAGGTGAGCACGCTTACAAATATCGTCACTTCTTTCTTCTGTACTCTATCAATTCATTTCATCCCCTTAAAAAAAAAGCTTTTTGCAATGATTTGTCTCGTATCGCAAATTAAATTTTTTGATGTAGAAGTTTTCAGTGTATCAAATTATGATGTAAAAGGAAGTGTAATGTAGAATTCCCTAACTTTCTCCTTCATTTCGAAATTAGCTTCACAAAATTTCTTCCATCTGAAATTTCGAAGAAACCAGATTCCTTAAAAAGCTTTTGTAAAGCAAAACTCTAACCTTTCTACAGTTGTCAAATAGTAAAAGATTGTTAGTTTCAAAATATTTTAATAATACTTTCCAAAAACATTGGAAGACGTCTTTTATACAAACTTGCTGAATGTTCCTACTCACAGATGAAAAAAAGATTTGTGAGAAGTATTTGAAACGTATCTGTGAACGTAGTTTCATTTCCTTGGGATACGTATTTTAACCGAAATGGAATGGGGAGAAGCCATCTCCACCCAAGTGCTAAATAATTATATTTCCACGTTGTGTAACCGCTTCCATGTGATATCTTCTTCCTCTGCTGTTTTAAGTCCGTCGTTGGATATGGGCATACCATGTCTTGTTTTACCCCCTTTTCGTTTCAAAGTTTGTTTCTTCACTGCCATTGTGTGTTTTATACTGAAAGTCTACATTAGAAACAATGGAAATAATTTTATGTTGTGTAATCATGAAACAGAAAATTTAAAATGTAATAATTAATGAATGGATTATCATGGCATGGAAATTTGAATTTTGGACTTTCCTATTCGTATTTTTATTAAAAAAAAAAAAAAAAAGCTATGTAGAAAACTTAATGAAAGGTAGGCACTATGTTCAAAAATTCTTATAAATCGGTTCAGCTGTTCGACCGTTCCCTGATCACGAGCAAAATTACACTCATTTTTATTAATATGGAAGACAGACTATATTTTACGCAACATAACACCAAAACGACAGACTTCAGTGTTCGTTACTATACATTAGATGTTATAAATAGTGCAATATGAGTCTCATTCTACGAAATATTTGAAGCATCATATCACTGTTTAAATCAGGAGCGTCATGTGGGGATGACAGGAGCAAATGCCCTCCCCCAGCCTCAATGAGTTCGATGAGTTCTTAAGAAACGGTATGCTAATATATTAATTTTAGAAAAAAACACAACGTAAGCTCATATGTTAGAGATCAATTTGGGAGCAACTGGATTGCGCACACTCTAGATCCCAAATTGCGCTCAAATCATCTCATATTGCTTCAATATGAAGTTATGTCTCCTCAAATCTTCCTTTCTTTGAGTATTGGTTTACTCTTTCGTAATTGATCTTAATTTCAATTTTGTTTCTGATTGTATTTACAACAAAGATGAACTTACTTGATAAATATAGAATTCTTCATTGTAATGTTTATGAAATTGTTTCCGCACCTTTCGTCGTTCGAGGAGCTACTGAGAGTTAAACTCATATTCTTGGTGAAAACTTAAATAAAACTAAGCAAACAATTATGATGACATTCTCAATGTTATATTTAAATAATAATAAAAGTATTATTATTATTATTATTATTATTATTATTATTATTATTATTAATAATAATAATAATAATAATAATAATAATAATAATAATAATAATAATAATAATAATAATATGGTAGGCATACTTCCCACTAGTAGCCAAGGACAATAATCTTAGCTTCTTCATTTGCAAATAGAACTTTTTCTCCATCATGACTGAAATCATCCTATCTTTCAACCGTTTGCCAAACAGTCTTTGTAATATTTCTCGAACGAACTGCTGTAAGTTTTTTTTTCTTCGAATACAGTACATAGCTTTTCTACACTTCTTCATATCCTTATGTGTTAATTACTCTGCATTTTCTAAATTAGACTTGTCAAATAAAGTCACACACATATACAAATATGACAAAAGAAAAAATATTTTCCATCTGACAACATTGCTTTTTTGTGTGTGCAATCATGTACATTATAACTAGTGTTCCTTTCAGAAACAATGTTCCGGTGGGGGGGCACTGCTGGTACTATTCTATTTGTTATTATATTATAGATGTATTATTTTGGTCTTCTCCGGGAAGACACTCTCAGAGCTTGGGGGGGGAGCAGTGTCCCCCAGAAACGTGTCTGGAAGAAACACTGATTATAACAGCATGTCAACGGCTTATCAGATAAAACTGATAAAACCGGAAAAGTGTGCGCAATTTCATTGCAGCCAGTCAATCTTGTTTCCATCCCTGGAAAATTCTGAAATGACCCTACTAGTTCAAATAGGAGTTTTTTAACTAACTAACTAACTAACTCTATGGCCTATGGAACCCGGAGGTTCAATGCCGCGTTCACAAAAGCTCTCCACTGACTTCTATCCTTAGCCAACTGCATCCAGTTTCTACTTTGTATTCCTATCTCTGCGAGATCCATCTTAATATTGTCCTGCCATCTGCGCCTAGGTCTTCCTAATGGTCGTTTTCCGATTGGTCTTCCAGTCAAGACTTTGAAAGCGTTTCTACTTTCTTCTATTCTAGCTACATGACCCGCCCACCTAAGCCTCCTAGACTTGACGACCCTAACAATGTTGGGTGAACTATATAAATTATGTAGTTCCTCGTTATGAAATTTCCGCCATTCCCCATTCCCGTTCCTCTTGGGTCCGAATATTCGTCTCAGGATCTTGTTCTCAAATACTTTCAGTCTATGTTCTTCCCTCAGAGTAAGTGACCATGTTTCGAAGCCATGCATAAGGGTTGGAAGTTTTATAAAACGACTGTGTCCAACTGTTCGCCTTCTATCTGTCTGTTGGCGGTATTAGAGCGAAAATGGAAAGAGGTGTCGAGAAGCTTTTTTTTTTTTTTCAATCGATTTAACGTCCCAAGAATTGGTTACATCTCCTCTGTTAACCTATTACTGAAACTGGAAGTGGTTGGAATTAATCATTTCCGGTTTCAACGTTTCTCGCTGTGTAACAAAAGAGATAATAGTTAGCGACAAATTACTCTTAGCAATCAATTCAGCTCCTTAAGAGAGCATATCGTCACTATCCGCAAAACACTATTAAAACCAGAGGTGATTAAAATTTACTGGTACTCCCGATTTCCATAGAGAAAAAGCTGTATAGATATCGAAAAGTGTTTTCTTGCAATCGATTCTGCTTTCCAAGGATATTTTTATATCCTAGGCTAATCTTTTATTCAAACCGGAAGTGGCAGAAATCAACCGTTTCCAGTTTTCACGTTTATCGCCATAGAATGAAAAAAACGTAACAGACAGCAACAAGGGACTTTTTTGTAATCGGTTCAGCATCTCAAGAGAATATACCATCATCTGCAAACACTCTACGGAGACCATAAGTTGTTGAAATTTGCTAGTACTTCCGGTTTCAATAGTGATTTCCAAAGAGTAAAAATAATAAATGATTTCGAGAAGTGGTTTCTTGCAATTTAGCGTCCTAAAAATAGGTTCCATTTCCTTCGTTAACCCTCTACTTAAACCGGAAATGAAACAAATCAATTACTTCCGGTTTCAACGTTTAACAGTATAGAACTAAAACGGTAATAAGTAACGGCAAGTGGATTTCTGCAATCAATCCAGCGCCTTATGAGAGCCTATAATCAAAACCCGCAACGCTATATAGAAAACGGAATTGGTTGAAATATACTAGTACTTCCGGTTTCAATATTGATTTTCATAGAGCAAAAACGACAAGAGATATCAAGAAGCGGTTTCTTGTAATCGATTCAGCCTCCCTAGAATAGATACCATTTCCTCCGTTAACCCTCTATTCACACCGGAAGTGGTAGAAATCAACCATTTCCGGTTTTAATCTTGATCACCATAGAACAGAAACGATAACAGATAGAGACAAGTTACTTCTTGCAATCGGTTCAACGTCTGAAGAAAACGTATCATCACCACTTGCAACAACTGCAAACACTGGCCGGTTTCAATACTGATTTTCATACAGCAAAAACAGTAAGTCATATCCAGAAACGGTTTTTGACACACATTCTGTGTAGCAAGATGAGTTTTGTCTTGAATTTTATATATCTGTTGAAGCCAAAAGTAGTCTATGACTTTACGGTTACAACACTGCATAATGGATAAAAATAGAAATCAGTGACAAGAAGTTTTTTGATATGGATTCAATACCAAGAATATGTTTCACCTGTGAGTTCTCCATAGAGCAAAATCAGTAAAATATTGGGAGTAATTTCTTTTTGATATACGATTCAGCGTCCGAAGAATAGGTTATATCGTTGATCTTATTTCTTTATTGTACTACTTCAAGTTTGAGTATTGAATTCGCATAGTTTGAACGTCGATCGTAGGTTCACACTGTGAAAGGAAATTCACTTGTTGTATCTGCATTAGTTGTGATTTTAGTCAATTCATCCTTAAGCATTAATAAACATAATTTGATTTACTGGAAGATGGGCATACTTCAAAAGTACGATAATTGAAGCATAGGCGGCGCCACAGTGGGTGCAGTGGGCGCAGCTGCACCCACATTAACTTCGATTTCAGATTTCTTACAATAATCCTTTCTATTTTGTATATTTCTTGTTTCCTATGTTTGAATATATTTGAATGACTCCTTAAGTCTCTCATAAGTTACTTGCTATCATACCGTTTTTCAAGTTTTTTTTTCAGTAAAACTTAGGGATTATTTTTGAGATCTCAAGGCTCAATAGTGCAGAGCGTTCTGGCAACAGTGTTAGGATGTGTTGTCCCATCCTAGCCTGCACCCACATTACCGAAATACTGGCGCCGCCTATGAATTGAAGCACCACAACGTGCCGTACATGAAGCTGCTTTTTGCTATATTTGGAAGACAAATGAATGAATGAAATATCGAAGCGAAAAAAAAAAAAATATGATTTTACTTGTAATGATTTCAATAATGCACTAACATCCTAGTCGCGCTGGTTTACAGGCTCCCGTGAGATCTCGAAAATACAGCAGTGCTCGGCCTGGTCAGATTTTATACAGACGACCAGAAGAAGAAAATTGATAATATTTATAGGACGGAGTTTATCCACAGTAAGAAACAATTGGGAAACCACTTAAATTAAAGAAGAACCAAATCTTGATTTTTTTAAAAATGAGATTTACGATGTCTAGAGTTCCAAACCCTGCTCTCAGACACAATCAACCTCAAGTCAATACCTAAATTGCTTTGTTGAAAATAGAAAAGCCTTCGCCACTCTTGTATTCGAGAACCTTTAGCGATTTGTCCTTTTCTCATTTATTGTCAGCATAAAGTTTGTCGCGGCTGTATGCTGTACAGAAAGCCCAAATGTTTTTCCTTTTTAATAAACAAAAATGATGTATTTATGCAAAGTGAACAATTTATATATCTTAACTCATTGTCGTGGCACCGCGCAGCGTAGTCGGTAACGCTCTTGTCTTTGGTGTGTGCGGTCCCGGGTTTGATTCCCGGTGAGAGCCTAAAATAATGGCTCCAGGCCGCTTCCTTCCTCTCCAATTCCTCAGGTAGTGTGATATCTTTCCTCATACGTGACGGGCTAATATGGCCATAGATGCCGAAAGCAAAGAAATCTAATCCTAATCAATTCATTGTTGCGAAATTCGAAGCCTCTTCCCTTTGCGATTGAGCACAAACACTTGTGAGAACGGGTACCATGAAGGGATAGCAAGCTGGACCATCAATTCAAACAACCGCAAGCCCCAATGAAATCAGTCGTTACGAACAAGAGCAAGTGTGAACCCTATTGGGATTAGTGAGCACGATCCTATAGGAGCACAAGTACAAACCCAACGAATGCGAGATCGAATCGGAGATCGAGCGAATGTGAGTATAAGTTAGCGTTAGGTGCATTTGAGTTTACTCAGTTCTAGCTATTTTTGAAAATAGTGAGTTTGAGCGAGTCAGAGCAAGCCTCAATGGCAAAATGAATCTCATGGCCATAGATTTCCAAAGAATATCTCGTCGGCTGGTAGCTTTCTTATCAATGAGTAGTTTTAGTGGTTCAATTATGACAAAAAAAAAAAGAGAGAGAGAGAAATATCTTATTTGCAACACTACTATTAATTTAACATTCCTTAGACATTAATACCAAAACTTTTTCATGAACTGTTAGTCTGTATCTTGGGTTTTTGACTAGTCTATTCCTTGACACTTCACACTTAATTCACTGATTTCTTTCACTGCAAGCGATATTTTCAAAGACAGACAGAAACGGATTTCACATTCACTAAGTAAGCAAATATACGTCAGCAGGAAATACCGGAATGAAGCTTAAAGTTACAGAGCTGGAATCTGCTATTTGGATAGAGAAAAAACAAGTAAATAAATAAATAAAAGAATTAAAAGAAGACTATCATCCTTTTCACCTCTGTCAGTAACTGTCTGATATATATCTGAGAACAGCAGACACAATTCCCAGCAGTCTCCGAAGAGACGAAAAACAGGGGTTTTGGGTGAGAACAAGGAGAAGGGAAAACACAATTATCGTCCTATTCTTAAGACAGTTAACATTGCACGCTTTCTATCCGCGAGAATTTAATAATTACCAAACGAGAGGAGAACATACAGAGAGAAAGAGAGAGAATCTAGCACCTCATTTCATGCCACTTACAGCTGCCTGTCAGATGTTCATTCACTACACGAAGATACGAGAATTTTCTCCCAGTTAAACGCTGATATACCAGGAATATTATCGTATTTTGTTAGATAATTGCTATACGCTGCTCCTCATCAATTACTTTGTCTAACAAGTGCAAATATATACAAGCAATCTAATATATCTGAGTATATCGAGTGCATAAGTTTTGCTTTTACGGTCTTTTAACACAACACCAAGGCTGAAAGAGAGACTACTATCAAAGTGAAATACGAAGTCAAAATTGTCATCACAGTTAATTTGGAGGGAATTCCGAGTATCTTGTTGGGCTCTTGCTATAGTCATGGAGTTGGTTGTGAACCGCTGTTGATTAGAGTGGAATAGACATGGCCTTAATATTTCTTGGTGGGTCTAAGTGAGCGATGTCCTGGAGAATTTTGAAGTGGTAACGTTGTCTCCAAAAATTGCGAGATTGTTGAGCGATGAGTTCCTGTTGGTACAGGATATAGTGATTCTCATGAAATCGAACTGTAGCTGTATCTCGGCGATAACTAGAAATAATTCTGGCACCAATATTTTGTTTTCGTTCAATATTACTTTGGTAGACAGAGCTCCATGCTTCTAAGCTGTATGGGCATAAAGAAACATGACCATTTTGTAGGCTGTAAATTCTTGTCCTGAAGGAAAACTGATGAAACCTAAACCACGTCTTGGGCTTATCTGAGACAAGTTCCGACCACGCATACAGAACGTGAACGCCAGTTAAATTTATATTAGTCCCGCCCGATGAGTATATTGAAGTTTCTTCTTTGTGTAGTCTCATATATTATGGACCAAAAGGATATGAGCTACGGGGCTTCGAAATTTGAATATCCAAAAAATTATATCATGGAATTATGTACGTTTAAAGTAAATATGTTGAAAACTATTAAAGCAATCAAAACAAAAGTTGCACAATATAATGAGAACAAAATGCACTATCGAAAACCACAAACAATGTTGCCATAGGTGAAGCAGTGTTGCCAACTCATCATTAACATATTTTGTTTGAAATAGCACCATGTGCTAGTGTGCACATGTTTAAAATGTACTATTATCACTAAACATAACAATGAAGTGTAGTGGTAGAGTGTTGCACACTGTTGGAGCTGCGTGTGCTGAAAATGTTCAATGGAGAAGTCTGATATGTGGCGACAGATGGTAATAAAGGAATGAATTAGAAAAAAGTGAGGGTTTTGCATTATACTTCTATAGCCTCGGTGAATAAGCAGACAACTCGCGAAAACAAAATGATATACGCGAGGAAAGAAACACGTGTTTTCTAATTCTGTAAACTGGTTCTCGAGATTATCTTATCAATATTTAGAAGAATACTTTCTTGGTTTATGTCTTTCTTGTTAAGTGGCACATTCCTTCACTTCCTCTTCTACATAGCATATGATTATGTTTGTACACTGTAATATCACTATATTCACAATGGAAATATAATTATTTTATTACTACATCACTTCGTTTTTAGTCGTCCCGGATAGCAGTGTGGTCTAGAAGGCTAGACAACCAACATATTAGAGATCGCGGGTTCCAATCCCATCAGACATGTTTTTGTTGTACTTTTCACCTTATATTTCATTGTTATCTTTCTCTTTCACAGTGGTTCGAATCCAACTTTACACTATAGGTCCCGTCCTATATAGCTTTGGAGCTGACATAGGACGTAAAAATGGCATCACTCAATTTCGCTTTTCAAATGCATCAATTTCCTTTTTGTGACACTGCTAACATTTTGCTATGTTATACTATCGATGTGGACTTGTACTAAATTCATAGTATGTGACTCAGATTTCTTTATTACCATCTGTTGCCACATATTAGATTTATCCATTGTAGCCTACATTTTCAGCACACGTAGCTTTAACAATGTGCAACATTGTACCACTATATTTCACTGTTATGTTTAGTGATAATAGTGCATTTTAAATATGTTCACACTAGCACATCGTGCTATTTCAAATAAAATATTTTAATGTTGATTTGACAACACTACTTCACCTATGGCAACACTGCTTGTGGTTTTCGATAGCGCATATTTTGTTCTCATTATATTGTGCAACTTTTGGTTTGATTGCTTTAATAGTTTTCAAGATATTTACTTTAAACGTCCATAATTCCATTTTATATATATATATATATATATATATATATATATATATGGATATTCAAATTTTGAAGCCCCGTAGCTCTTATCCTTCTGGTCCATAGCATCTTAAATTTTGCTCATTTTCATTTCTCATGATGCTCTATCAGATGTGCTACGTGACTATCAGATTTGAGCGACAACTTGTGAGACCTTCCAGTTTGAGACCCTCTTATTAGTTTTCAGCTCGACGCAGCTAATTCTTTCCATTCTTTTCCACACTCACATTTCGAAAGTTTCCAGTCATTTTCATCATTTTTGCGTAATATCCATGTTTCTGATCCATGCAGTATACTACTTTACACGAAGCACTTTATGAGTCTTTTTTTCAACTTTTTATTCAAGGTCCCACAAAATAGTATTTTCTTCCTCCTAAAGGCTTCTTTCACCATTCTTATCCTTGCTCTTGTCAGTAATAGGTTCTAATTCAAGTGAAAAGTGTAGGAAATGTGTAATTTAGAGAATCTTGTTCCTAAATATTCACACAAAATTTAACTTCTTCACACGTAACATTTTAGACCCACACATCGTGGAGTTTACATATTGACAAAGTACTCTACTATACACCTCAGAAAACTTGAAAAATTGTACATCTTGAATACATAGACCCAAATGATAATATAAAATATGTCAATTCTTTTTCACGTTCTATATTGAATTTGCTGATAAGAAACTCTGGATATATATTCATGTATCCAGTATTCAGACTGAACAATAGTCCTCGATGTCCTCCCTTCACGCGACGAGAGAAAAAAAATCCACAAATTCAAGAGATAGGCAAATCCTTGCCGTTCTCGTTGTAACAGTAGAAGAGCAGCCTGGAACGAGAATGAAATTCCAGCTCTTTCATTAGCGATCCAAACTTGAATCTGTATTCTGTTTGAACAGAACCTGCCTCGCAGGAAATGATTGGATTAAGCTAGAACTCAAACTCCGTTGCTTTAATTGACATGCCATTTGTTCGTTGCCGTAAAGATAAACACACGAGAGCAAAAGGCAATTCTCCAAAAGCCACAGCGTTCATCAGACAAGTCCTTTAACTTCTTCTTTGGTCGGACTACGGAAATTTTCTTTTTTCTATTTAATATTTCTCGTCTTCCTTTCATTTCAATTTACAGAAAAAAATGTCTTACACTCAATTACACAGCATGGATCTTAGTCGACTATATATTCAACAACAATATTGAGAGATTTCCTTATTCATCAACCTTGAATATTCATAAGTCAGTGGTTTCGTTTTCTCCAGAAGTTTCCAAATCTTTGTTAAGTTCACTGTTATTGATTTCAAAGGATTGCACGCTTTCTCTAACGGTAGAATTACAACGTACTTTATGAATAAAAGAACAAACAAAAGTGAAAATATTTTTGAACTGAGTTGGAAACGGTGGTTGAAATTGGAATTGGTGAACGGTGGTTTCACTCACCTGAATGTTTAGCGTGCGCGTTTTTGGAGCCCGGATTCGATTTTTAATGGTGACATACAAATTTTGGTGTTGATTGAGCATAATGAGGAAAATAGGAAAAATGAAATGAAATCTTTGAGTTTTACGTCCCACGGTTATGCCGGTTAGGCTAAAGGAGACGGTGATGATGAGTGATGAATGAAATGGTGGAATGAAGAAAGTGGGAGGAAACGGGAGAACCCCGAGAAAACCCACGCACACGGTGTTTGTCCCCCACAAAGTTCACTTGGCGGGGAGGAAAATAGGAATCTATTTGAATTAAGAAGTAGTGGATCCCGGTCGTGTAAGCCGGAAATTAGGAAAGTGTGGGCTCATGCACTTGTTATGCATCCCCGTTTGAGCACAATAGCTTAGTAGTAGATCATTATTTTGGTTTAAAGTGTTTGTGGTTTGACACTAGAATATATGCGTTTGTGGTGGACAACATCCTGTCTGTAGATTATTTCCACTTTTCACTCTCTTCTTCACTCTGCTAATTATTTAGTTTAATTATTCATTCTACAGGATGTATGTCACCTACCTTCTTCATCCTATAGAGATTAAAAATGTTATTTAACCCTGTATGGTACCATGAGGTTCGTTTAGATCCAATGATTAATATCCCTACTTAACTTCAAAACAACTCAAATCTTCACAGATTTCATTTGTGTATTTTCTCTAATATGTTTTCTTCAATTTACTTGAAAATAATATTAAAGTTTAAAAAATCCTGATATCTATCTATAGAATAATGAACGACATTCAAATTAAATGAAGTGAAATCTTACTAAATTTTCAAAATAACGTTCCGCAGTTATGTCCTTTTAATTTAAATGCAGTACGAGAGCTATTATGAGCAAATGGTAGGAAAAAACAGAAAACTCTAGGGAAATCTACAAATATGATATTATAGTCAGTAAATTTTCATGCCTGAGTTTGAACTACGAACCCTCCACGGCAAAGCTGAAAGCTCTACAGCTGTCATCATAACTTCGAAATTGTTCATATATAACCATAGATAAGAACATAATTTTTAACATGATGTGGTATTATGTGATACATTATTTTTTAAATAAAGAATCTTCCCAGGTGGCTTTTACTTTTAAATATGACAGTATTAACAAAACGTTTTTATCTTGATTTAGTAAGCTGATTCAACGTTAAACTGGAGTAGAACTTAACCAAATTTAGAGAAAACCTCAAATTAAGTATAGCAAGAAATCTAACTAAATTCTAGCTATTCCTTTATCCACATAGCCTTTAATATTAATTTGCGTGAAAACCAATAAGCAAACAAAGGCCAGATTTGAATATTGCCAATGTTTCACCATTGGTGCAACTGAATACGCGTCCACACGAATCTCCCGCACGGTAACTGTCGGTTATGGCATTCACAAAACAAAATGAAAAACCATATGGAGTCTATACAGATCATTTATTCCTGTGCGACAATACGTATGACAGTGTTCACCCTTTCCTCCTTTTTCCTTGAACATAACGTATGAAAATGAATGAAACACTATAAACAAAACAAAACACACACGAAAAAGAGTAACCGTTATTTATGTGCTAGGCGTGTTACTGCTAAGTTACAGGTTAGCTTGTGTTCAAAAAGGTCTTTGCTTCTGTTAGTGAAAACAAACAAATGAAGTACCATACGATTTATAGATTATCTGTGATTGTACAGATGGCGTTGTCACAACCATTAATCACAGACACAAATGGAAAAGTGCGGTATTTATGACCTCTGGTTATTTCTCATTACTTTCAATGGTCATGATCGACAGAACTCGAAAGCACTAAAAAGAGTGAGGAAAAATATTTAACCAATGATTACATTTTAGCAGGTATGAGAATGCAGCAAAATAAATGGAATATATGTTGCAGTTTTTGTTTAGTCTATTCTTATGAAAGGCTATAATCAATATTTATTTTAAACCTTTCCACAATTTCTTTTTTTTTTTTTCCATTGTATAAATGTTGATCTAATAAACATGAAAAGTGTAAAAGTTCTGTGTGAACTGAACTGTGTGCAAACACGTATAGTGCGAGAAACGCTTATTGAAACAATTTGGCATTAGTATTGTGAATTTTCTGCTCTCCTAAAGCCAAAGATTAGTGCGCAGGGATGCGCACATGCAGATTTTTGGGATGCAGCTTGAATCCATAAGGAAGAATATAATTTTTCATGAAAATGGTACAATCAAACTGGAGAATTGTAAAATTGGGGACAGAATTATAAATGTATGTGTGTGTGTGTGTGTGTGTGTGTGGGAGGGGGGCGCAGAATGGTAAACTTTGGAGGGAAGAATGGTAAAATTGGGGAGTGTTCACCTCCTTAGTAGCACCTCTTGAAAGAAGTCACATCGGTAAGAGTTACGACTTCATCGCTACAAACACTACCTGATATTCTAATGCTTGTATACAGGAGTAAAGCATTAGATAATCTTTTCTCCCTCAGCTCGATGTGATAAAATTCCATTTTTTTTTACCCGTGTGGCTTCCCTCTAGAGTCGCTACTGATAACATGCATTCTCTGTTTCATTTTACTTTCAAACTACCATAAACAAAACGATGCGTAAGTAAAGTAGGCTGATTTGTTGCTGTTACTGATGCATGTAGTATTTTTACGCAAAATACTTAAATCACAAAAGTATAATTATTAGGGTGATGATTTTATTGCTCTATGAATTTGCAGAAAGTGCAGAATAAAAGACGCATTTATGTACTAAAAATCTTTTGTAAAATATCCTAAATTATGTTTAATGATGCTCTAAAATGTAATTAAAGGTGTAAAAAAGTGTTTTTATTTACAGAAATATCTATCTATAAATGAACATGTTTCGAATACAGTGCCTGCAATGAAAGTGCTGGTACCTCTTACATGGCGCGGCGTCTGTTATAAACAACATCTTTCCGTATTGAATATCAGGCCATAACAGATGCGTTGATTTTTCAACTAATTTGATGAGATGGAACAACATTTTCCAAAATCTTAAGCATTGAATGAATCTGTTAAGCACTGAAAGGAGCTTCAGGGTGAAGATCTTCAATATGAAATATATCCAAAGTGGCCAAAAGTGAACTTGAATCCTCAGAGTACTGAGCGCCACATATAGAGTAAAACGAAAAGCACTATCTTGAGAGACAATTGCATAGCACTACCGTAATTAATAGTGCAATCAAGTACATTTAATGAAAAATAGAAGTATTACGTAACAGCATTCGCAATCTTTGTCGTGCTAGTTCAACCTTGCAGATGTGTGTGCTCTGTATAAATTGGGAATTTGGTTGACCCGTAGCTTCCAGAGTGCTTGTGGACCAACGAAACAAGAAAAACTTTAAGTAACATTGAAAACACTTATGCTAAATATCGTGTTGCTACGATTGAAATATCCAATTGACATACGTCACTTTCAAAGGCCAGAAAAATGAAAACTACATTACTTCGTTAGTAAATGTAGCCTCCGTCTCAAACAAAATACTTCTACCATTACGCGCTCCATGATTGGATTCCATGACGAAAGAATTAGGAATTAGGAACTGGATTTCTGGGCTGTCGGCATCTAGGGCCATTTATCCCGTCACGTATATGAGGGATGACGTCCCTCGGCGAGCACACTATCCGATGAAAGAGAAGGAAGAAAGGATTGGGGAAGGACGGAAGCGGCCTGGAACCATCACGTTAGGTACCATCCCGACATTTGCCTAGTGTGAATGAGAGAAACCCAGGGAAAATCTCACTCAAGGTGGTTGGCCTGAAAAAGCTGTGGCACTTTTCCGACCGAGTGTCCCCACCGGGAATAGAAAATGGGGCCGCTCGCACCAAAGGTAGAGCGTTAGCGACTACGCCACGCAGGGTCACTCTATGACGAAAGAAATCTGGAGTTTGTAAAGAAGTCCTCAACTTTGCGTTGTACTAACCGGTCATAACGGTAGTCCTTCTCTACCAAGAAGTGATCGTGACTACCGGAAAAGTGGTAGTCAGTGGCAAAGACGTCAGGAAAATATAGTGGGATCATACCACAACTCATAGAGAATATGCACGTCCCTTGGTGCGATATATGGGTGTGTATTGTCTTGTAATATATGGACATCATGTCTGTTGACCATTGTTAGATACTTGCGGAAAAGTTTGCGTTGCACTACATGGAGTTCAGCAGTCCATGGAGTACACTCTGCAATTTCCCCTAGACGGAGAAAATCTAGATGAATCACTCTCCACCATAGACTAGGACACTAGCAACCACATTTTTATTTTATTTTTTATTTTTTTTATTTTTTATTTATTTATTTATTTATTTATTTTTATTTTTTTGCGGATTGGAGGAGTGACTGTGAACAACGTACTGGATGTTAATTACGATTCATTCTCTGTCCTGACACTTTACAACTGTCATAGAAGGCCATTTTCACCCGATGCACGAAACCTTTCCGACTATTGCATACTCAGGGAACTGCACATTTCCAGACGGTAATCTTTGTTGACCGGTATCAACTCACGTCACTCATAAGCCCAATCTTGTCAAATTAGCGATTGTGTGGAGTCACCGAAAGACAGTGATGTGGTCAGGGATGTACTGTGGCGTAAATGGGATTCTACGGCGTATACCTACCTAATATTTTATGGTACAGCGTATGCTCAGCTCAAATTTACGAAAGAACGAACGTATACACTATATTTTTGAAAACAGCCACGCATACATCTATCAAATATTCTATACTAGTTATGGCATATGCCTAATTTGACTGCAATAGTCTTTCCAAGGGTTCCTTTCTATAATGATTTTGCAGAGTTAATCAGTGAGGAATTCATCAGAGCATGTTGTTGCTCGGTAGAAGCGAGGTTCGTTGCTCAATGTTGTTGTGCTGTATGTGTTGTGCAGGCAAGAAATCGAACCAACAACGTATGATGCGCTCACTCATCACTCCTGACCCAAATGTATTGTCGATGTTATTCGTGGCTAGATGTGCAGAATGACGTAATTTGAACTTGTGAAGGAAATTAACTTGCAATAGTGTGTTCCCCAAGGTGCACTTTCGCACACTCCTCTTCAACATACTGCCTTCCGACTGATAGGATACCGCAGCCGTACGCCTGACTCGACAAATTGATGGGTGCATTACAGAGGGCGGTTTCCCACTAGAGATAAAACATTACGGACATTTCAATCGTACTAATCGCATCGATACAATATATTGATCCTATAACAACTGTTTCATCAGAAAATTTGAAGAATGAAAGAAAACTATTTTTTTTTCAAATCCCTGTGAATTATCTATGCCATGTTTTTCATGTTACAGAACTAATGTCTTTCTAAGGGGAAAACTGCTCAGTAAGCCTGATAAACAAACCACAATTTAAAGTCATTGGCTAAAAGATGATTGGGATATTATAGTTTTTTTTTCTTTTTTTGAACATTTCACCACCATTTCGAACATTTCTAAATATTGTGTGAGTTTAAATCCATTCACATGTATTGTAATTCGATACATTTTATAGATATTTTTCATATATATATATATATATATATATATATATATATATATATATATATATATATATATATATATATATACAGTGACGGATCCAGGATATGATTAAGGGAAGGGCTAAACCATAGTTTGCAGCTTTATCCAGTGTAAAGCAGGATTGAAGTCCATTTTATCCTGTGTATACCTGAGCGCCAAGGGGGGAGTAGTATAGCCCCCTTGGATCCGCGCCTGTACATATATATATATAGTAATGTTAATGTGGATTTAAAAGTGTTACATATGCACAGAACGCAATAATGGAATGATTAACTACACAAGCAGATACACATGCAAATATACTATATGATACTGTAATTGATGAAGATTAAAAAAAAATTGGCCTGTTTAATTACATACTTTTGTTCTACGCATTTACGAACTGAACTTAATGTTAGATCTAGTACAATAGAAAGAAGAAAAAAATAGAATTCCAGTAAGTAACACACACACAGAAAAAAAGAAGGCTGGATAAGGGTTTAAGTTTTTCTCATCCCTTCCTTCCTTCTAATTTCGTATACAAATATTTTAACTCCTCTGTTGACTTTTCTTTTGTTTCGCTATGTAAGTGAGTGTGTGTGTGTGTAAGGTTATGTATGGATGAATGTGGATTTTAGGAACGTTTTCTATTCTACGGATGTTCCTTCAATGTTTACTGGATGGTTTGCGTTTGCAACCTTCAAGCGAGGGTAGAAGAGAACGAGGGGAGAAAGTTTTCAGGGCCAAAAAAAAAAAAAAAAAATCTTTACCTTTACAGAGGAACTGCGGAAAACTTTTCCGAGTTTTATGTCAGTAAACATTCTATTTTTTGTTTGTTACTATGTTGGAAGTCATGTCATTCCAGCGAATTTACAATGCTTTTTGTGGTTGGCTTCACGCTTTTTGACATTCCGTTCAAGCATTCAGTTCTACAATTATGGGTCTTCCATGCTGGTTAAGAAGCAGATAAATTAACAGAAAATTACATAACCAACATAGAGCTTCAGTTCGTCAGCGGCAACTACAAGAACTTTATTTATTTGTTTTTTTTTTTTTAATTCTTATATTTCTATTTAATATGGGTTTCTAACTTGTCACAGGGCTCCATACTCTCAATATTAATAGAATGTTTTATTCCGTTTGCGTTTCATGATTCCTATAAGTTATCTATATTAGAATCTTCATAAGATACTTTACCCTCCCTCTGATGCATTGCCAATTTTTCCAACAAGTGTATAATGAGGATGTCTCCGGTCTGCATTTAACATCAATGGGAAATATGTATTTATTCAATTCTTTGTTTTATTTATTTATTTATTTTTAGATCAACAGCATAGGTTATTAAAGCAGAAAGTTAAATCAGTGTCTTTAGTTTCGCGTCACTCTAAATGCATTCATATACATGTACTTATCAATTCAATGGAACACATGAAGAACGTGCAACATACTAGATTATAATATGGTATTGAACGATATTTCGTCCTGAGCTCTGGGTCTACGTGGAATGCAGACATTGAGGTTATCAATAGTAGAGCTTAGAGGAATATTACACCATTCTCCTCGCAGTGCCTCACTCAGTCTTTTGAGAGAGAGGATGGAAACGTAAATACACCTGATTCATGTTTCCAAAACGAACACAATTCTTCCTTTACATCAACAACTCGTCCTGATACTCGTCCTGATACAACAACATCAGTGACTGCCTTCGGTAGCATCTTTCATGTCTCGTAAACTATTCTTGAAACTTTGCTTGACAAGACTGTAATCGATATGGTAGCGTTTCTTATCTCCTGGACTTTTCCACGTGTACACGTTCCCTTTTCTTTTCTTAAATCAGGAATTCGCCACCACTATATCATGTTACCTACAGAAGTCGATAAGCATTCGGCCCCATGAGTTTCTTCCACCTAGTTCAAATGGTTCCCCAACTTTATTCGAAGCTCCATCTCCCGCTGTGCTGTTGAATCTCATCAACCCAATAGTATCTCAGGCGTATTTTCCTTTCCGAAATCCAAATTGATCTTCCTCCAACACCTCTTCTATTTAGCCGCCTGTTTTGTACGCGCGCAATATTCTTTCCAGTGTGGAAAATAAAGCTAATGGTTCTGCGATCACTTTACTTCTTTGTTCTGCTTTTCTTGGGTAACGCAACCATTGTAACATCAATAAAATCTTTTGATTATTCTCCATTCAGGAAGATTTTGTTAATAAGTGAAGACAGTACTTTCCTTGCATTGTATCCTAATCCCTTGACCAAATTTATTAATAAGTCGTTGTCTTCAGTGGCCTTTTGTTTCTTTGCATGCCTTTGATAGTTTGTACTACTTCACTTTTTAATATACTGGATCCATTTTCTGTATCACCCATATCTTCTTCTACTTCGATCGCAATATTTTTGGGCGGTTCTGCTGGATATACAGACCCTTTAAATATTCCTCCCAGATTCTAAGAATTCTTTGATGTCAGGGACTATATGACCTTGTTGGATTTTGATTTTAAACGTGCGTATACTTTTGTTAGTTTTTCTTCCTAATTCTTGTGTTTTCTGATACATCAGATTATATCTGCCACGCCGCTGATGTTCCTTTACTTCTTCGCATATTTGTTCCATGTACTTCTCTTTGACTTTGTCCGTCTTTTTTATCAATTCATTATACAGTTTTATGTATTCTTTGATGTCTATGGTCTATGCCCTTTTGTGTTCTTTCATCTTCTTAAGCATTTCTTTAGTGACCCATCGTTTTCTCGGATTTGCTTCCGTCCTGCCAATGTTGTTGGAAGTGTGTCTAATATGTTTAAATCTGTTTAAATTTTCCCCAGCTATTTTTTTACAATGCCTACCATATCTTCAATTGCAAAGAATTTTTCTTCTTCAATCTCTTTTTCCACATCTCAGTCCATACTTCTTAATCACTCTAAGCTGCACTTTTAATTTCTTCTCCTATTTTCTGAACTGACATTATCCAGATTTGAACTTCTGTCATTACGATATTGTGATCCGAATCAGTGACCGCCTTCGGTAGAATCTTTCATGTTTCGTACACTATTCTTGAAACTTTACCTGACAAGACTGTAATCAATATGATAGCGTTTCTTATCTCCTGGACTTTTTCATGTGTACACGGTTCCCTTTTCTTTTCTTAAATCAGGAATTCGCCACCACTATATCATGAAATGAAATGAAATGAAATTTTTGAGTTTTACGTCCCACGGTTATGCCGGTTAGGCTAAAGGAGACGGTGATGATGAGTAATGAATGAAAATGGTGCAATGAAGAAAGTGGGAGGAAATGGGAGAACCCCGAGAAAACCCACGCACACGGTGTTTGTCCACCACAAAGTTCACTTGGCGGGAGCAGGGTTTGAACCCGAGACCCCTAGCACCAGAGGTGAACGCTCTACCACCACTATATCATGTTACCTACAGAAGTCAATAAGCATTCGGCCCCATGAGTTTCTTCCACCTAGTTCAAATGATTCCCCAACTATATTCGAAGCTCCATCTCCCACTGCGTTGTTGAATTTTCCCGTTACTATAGCGTTGCCCTTACTTCTTTCTTCCTGATACAATATTAACTAATCTTGTCGTATATTAATTCTATTTCATTGTCATCATAGTTGGCACATACATTTGTATTATCACAATATCCACTGCTTTTGCACTTAGTGTTACAAACATCAAGGAGTCACTGCTGTATCCCACTTTGATTATACTTTTTGTTATTTTGTCCTCATTGCTAATACGACACCATTCTTGGTCTTAACGCAACTCAAATTAAATATTGTGTAATTTCCCGATATCTTCTTACCATTTTCTGACATTACACTTCAATCAAACACATTATGTTCACTTTACATTAGTTCTAGTTCCGAAGCCTTCTGATCAAAAATAGGGTATAAAGCATATATACTACATTTACTTATTTACACATTATAGTGTTTAATATACATCTATTTATATTTAAATACTATAATACTACAGAATATTTACTTTATTTAAAGTTATGCAGTTTGCATCAATATTGTTACTTTACAGCAAGTATTATGCACATGTGTGCATGAAGATGTGTGTGTTTATTCGCGATTGCGCTTGTGTGTCGGACTTGTGCTTTGTTTCCTTCTTCGAAAAGAAAAATCTTTGAGCGATCCTGAGAACCATTGTTGTAACTAAAGGGAGAGCAAACGGAGCTTGTGCCCCGGGCGCCGGATTGCGGAGGCGTAAATATGAGCAAATACTTATTTTTACTATAAGGCAAGGAAAGGAGTTTTAGTAAACTAAAGATAAAAAATTCCCTTAGAAACGTGAGAAGACAACAACGACTCACCAATCTTAGGATCATATTCAAAGTGCGTAAGTTAGCTTCAAAGCTATCTTTTGAGGACATTGTTAAAATCTTTGCAGCCAAAAGAGCCCACAAACTTAAATTTTAGTTCCAGCTTTTTGTGTTTTTATTTAATTTACATCGATTTAAGGGATTTGCAAAATGTCCAAGTATGATACTCGAGACAACAGCTTGACTGTTTGTCATAATTAAATATTCTACTCTAAAACAACAGATTGTTGATTCATTCCACACATATGCACATCCTGATATAATTCCAAAAACATTGTGATTTGCAGTTATTATGATAAGATTATACGAACATGTCAACTATGCTACTCTCAGATTATTTGGCAATCAAGTATTAATTAATTTGGTGTTTTATCTTGTACTAGAAAATAAATTATGTCCTTCAATTTTGAAATCAAGCTTTACTACTTGAATAAAAAATGGAATAGAAGAATTACTGCCAATATCAGGTGTAGTCGAGGAGCGTTTTGGTTTGGTTGGTTAGGGGGGGGGGCGCTAAGGCGAGTTATTACCCTGGGCGACAACTAGCCTAGTTATGTCGCTGCTGAGAACATATGAGGGCCACTATTTATATTTTCAGCCTAACAATGAAAAAACAGTAATTTGTCATTGGAAATTGATTTATTGTTTTTCGAAATATTCTCCTTTATGATCAATACACTTCAGCATTCATTCGAACTATTTGTCAAAGCATTGTTGCCAATCTTCTTAAGGCATCTTCATAATATGTTTTTTGAACGCATCAATGGCTTCTTCCGCCGACAAAAATCATCCACGCAATTTATTCTTAACATTCGGTAACAAGAAGTCTTTGGGTGCCAAATCAGGACTGTACGGCGGATGACCCATCAATTCGATTTTTTGAGTGTTCAAATAGTCGGTTGTTATACGAGATGTGTGAGAGCTCGCATTGTGCTGATGGAGAATGATTCGACGACGCTTGGTTGTTTTCCGTATTTGACCGAAGACCTCCGGCAAACAAATTGTTGTATACCATTCAGAGTTGACCGTTCTACGTTCCTCTAAAGGCACAGTTGCCACATGACCAGTTTTCCCGAGAAAACAGGCGACAATTTGTTTAGATGTGCTTCGAGCGCGAACAACTTTGTTGGATTTGGTTTATCTTGAAACACCCATACAGTTGACTGTTGTTTACGTTCCAGCTCATATGCATACATCCACGATTCGTCACCTGTTACAATCTTATATACGTCTTTTGAAGCACCGCCACTGTATTTATTGAGCATTTGTGTGCACCTATCGAAGTTAGCTTCTTTTAGAGTTTTTGTCGAATTATGTGGGATCCAACGATAACAAACCTTTCTCATAGCTAAATCATCACGTAATATTTTATATATGTTGGTGGAACTAACGCCTAGGGTTGCCTCAATCTCATAGTATGTCGTATGACGATCTTGCAGTATTAGGCTTTGCATAGAATCAATGTTTTCTTGAATAACAACTGATTGTGGACGACCTCCGCGAATTTCATGAGTGAGCGAATGTTGGCGACGAATAAAATCGTTATACCAGCGTTGCGCAGTGGCAAAAGATAGGGATTCATCACCAAATGTGGAAGTAAGTTGATCGATACACACTTGTCTTAGTAATCCACGTCGAAAATTGTAATAAATCATCGCACGAAAATGTTTACGAGTTAATTCCATTTTTCTATTGTCACGCAATCTTCAAGTAAACATAAACAACACAAATAAAGCTATTGACAAAACATTTGAAGTACGTCATGATCAACAACGTCAAACGTTTCTATGCAAACAAAAACAAAAAAATAGCGCCTATCTACAATCAGTGTTGCCAAGGCTCAAAATATAAATAGTGGCCCTCGTACATTAAAAGTTTTTTTTAACGGAATCTTAACGTAAGTATAAAAGACAAAGTTGCATTCGAAGTTTACGTGGGAGTCCTACATCTCTTCCACTCAGTCAACTTTAAGAAATCAATACTTTAAGATGACATCTCTGGCTATCACAGTCTTCTCTAATTACTTGCCTTCCATCCTTCTACATCTGTGTGCACTTGGATTCTGTTGATCTGAACGCCCTGTTTATATCTAGGATATATATATATATATATATATATATATATATATATATATATATATATATATATATATATATTAAAGAGAGGGAGACTCTTTCTATCTTCAATTTACTGACTAACCACACGAAATTTGCAGATTTCATTATTCTGGCACATGCAAGGATCTGTTTTATAATCACAAGCAGCTTTTTTCTGCAATTGGTTTCACTTTATAGGAATGGACGAAAGTGCTGCCATCTGTTAAATGGCTTGGCATTTATTAGCATACCTTTACATAATCGAAAGTCTAACTGGGAGATTGCACAGAGCAGCCTCAGTGGATACCTTATGGTTCCCTTCGGAAGCCGTTACATATGTGTGTGCATGTGAATGTATGTAATGCAGTGTATGTGTATGTGTGTGTCGGGGGATATATACAGTAACAAGTCAGATGATAAAAGAAAGAGAAAACCAGCATGTGAGTAGTGGATGGCAGTAGATGTAGAATTTACTATAAGAGTTGGGCTAGGTATAGAGGGAGGTGTAACGAACGCACATGCTCTAAGGAGGAGGCTAAAAGTTAAGTTTTGCATTTACCGTTTCGGTAGCTTCCCGCACGAAGATACAATAACATTTTTTTCACTGAAAAACGAGCAAGCATGACATGAAATAAAATTTTAAAAAAGCCGTAAACGAAGAAAAAATATAAAACTTATAAAATGTGAAAAATTTTCGGTACCTAAAATGGAAATTAACCAAGATTATAAAAGTAGGTCATTCATAATGCAGAGTATTAAGGAACAAAAACAAATGCATGATGTAGTTTGCTATTGGATATGATTAAAACAAAATCATAAAATGAACAGTTTAAAATGTTATCTCAATATAAATACCAGTAAGGTTTGTAATACAAGAACTCTCCAAAATATGACAGAGTTTCCACGTAATCAAGTATTGTGCAAAGGAAATCAAAGAGGTCTGACACATGCCCAAAAAGGGATCTTTCTCAGCAAATAGGGACCCTGGGAAGACTAGGACCAACATAAATGAATTTCATAGAAACAATCACACTGCATTGACTGTTAGGTACGTTAGTATTCACCGTTCTTGCTTCGTTATCGGAAGGTCCCGGGTTCGAATTCGGTGACCTGCCACCTTATTGAGGTTTGTCCAGGATTTTCCATTAGTTCCACCATACGAGCCCTGGCTGACTTTACCTTCTTTTCAACTGGTGTTAATAGGGATTGTTGAGTGTTGATTATTTCAGCGTAAATTGGCTTCGCCAACTGTATCCGGCAGTTAGTTAAGTAAAATAAATAAATGGATAAAAATAAATTTTACAATCTGAAGTTGAGACACACACCAATTGATATGACTGATTGAGGTGAACAAAATGATATAAATGATTATAAGTTCTCACGAGTACTCTAGTAGCAGAGACAACTTGCAAACCGCTTGTTGTAAGCTTGAATTGCAAGTCGGCTAAGCTTGGATCCAGCTTGATTGGAAAACGTGCTAGCATGGCGCAAGCTGGATTCCAGTAACGAAGTTACATGGGGTCAACTATGCATTTAGTGTTCCATTCAAGCTTGACGCAAGCGTTTTACAAGTCAAGTGAAGTCAATAGCCAGTGAAGGGCAAGTAATGCTATGACGCTCTGCGAAGGGTCTAAAGCATCGCTTGCAAATTCAATAAAAGGCAGATTGTATGAAAGCATGCGTTTCAATTGCAAGCGTAGAAAGCCAAAAGCCAAGCAAGCGCCAACTGGACGAAAGCTTTCTTGCTACTAGGGTAGTGTTTGAGAAAATTTAGAAAAAACCTTTGTTTGGTAAACCTAAGAATTGATGCTGTATGATAATCACGTCACCTAAGATTAACTTTATTATGAATTATATCCTCATCAAGCTTTCTATTATAAAATTAGCAAGACAACAGTAAGTACGATTAATGAGTAAAAGTATAGCAAAATTGTAGGCGGCGAGGTGGTGGGTAGCAAGGTTTCGGCCACATGAGATTTTGAGTGGCAAGATTTTGGCTCCACGAGATTTTGAGTGACGAGATTTTGGTACTGCGAGATTTTGAGCGACGAGCTTTAGGTCCCGCGAGATTTTGGCTTGCGGGAATTTAAGCGACGGAGTTTCGGCCGCGACATTGTACGTATTGTACGTATAGCAATCTTATATTAACGTTGAGTTGAGTTGATTTTGAGTTTAACGTCTCGTTCAGCAGCGAGGCTATATGAGACGTGGACCTACTGATTAACGTGGAATCCGAACCATATGATCTCCCGCCGGGAATCGAACCCCAGTCTCCCACGCCAAAGGCGCGTACGCTAACCGCTTAGCCACGGAGGAGCTCCTTATATTAACGTTGTTGGGAAGATCGGATTCCTAAATTAAGAGGAAGAAACAATTAACAATTAATAATAAGTAGTACTTTGTAAACAGAGTAAATTACAGAAAATTTTAGGCCGGTAGATTTTCCCCCCTTTAGTTATGCTCCAGGCATTTTCTTTAAAACTTTGCTTTCAAAAATATTTAATGTTTCTCTTCGCAGAAATTTAATATAATAATAATAATATATTTGTAGTTAACAGCCAAAAGAAGTACAAAGTACAAAAATGTACATATAATCATCAAATAATGTGCAACATTAAATATATAACTTTTTTATTAGCATGAAACTATAACCAATACATATTCTTCTTCCTTGCGCTCATAACGTACAATACCATTCTACAATTTATCAATTAACAACAGAAAACATTTACTCTTAAAAATCTTAAATTCAGACTGAAATACATCCAAGCCTATACACTCTATTCTATTACCCGCATCACACAATTTATATAGTGGATATTTTATATATATATATATATATTTATTATATTGTAAGGCTTATAAAAACATGTCTAACTCTCAGGTTTTGTCGTGGACAATAAAAGGGTAATGTGCTTAATGAGAACGTGTTATCTTCTTAAAGGAACATTCCGTGTCTGTATACTATGCATTTTATAAGAAGTACATTTTAATAACTTTATAAACTACTTTTTCTATTTGTTGTTTTCGACACTAATCGAAAAGACTCCAAACTGTAGATGCATTTTCCAGTTTGGATCAAACAAAGGCATTATACAGCGATAATATTTTTTTTCCATTTTTAAAATAACGATGTAAACGTTACAAGCAAGAAGATGTTTATTTTCTGAAACGCATTACTGCGATTTTCGAAACATGGAGGAGATCCTACAAACCAGAATTGAAACGCCAGTCCAGTAAATGGTACCACCCGGCTTCCCCACTACCTAAACAATTCAAACAAGAGTCATCAAATGCTAAGGCAATGATAATAATGTCCTACGACCACGAAGGCGTTAGTCTCTCAAAGCAAGTGCCACCAGGAGTTACCGTAAATGCTGCGTAGTAGGTCTTGTACCTGAGTTACCATTTGTGGCCAGCATTGTGACACAAACGATCACATCTCCCGCAGTCTGGTCCAGTTCTACTTTACGAGAATGCCAGATGTAAAACTATTCAGCTGTACAGACTCTTATAGCGATGGGCTTTGGAGCACCCACCATTTTACTGGGTATGAGATCCTGCGATTTTAATTTGTTCTCAAAAATTAAAAAATCATTTCGGGAACAACATTTTTATGATATTCCCAGCATTATTCACGCCTTAGGACGCTCTCTTGAAACCCTCTCACAAATAGGGACTCTCAACGCTATCCTACATCTGCCAGATATTTGAAAATGTGTTTATCCAGCAGGTGGGAACTACATCGAGAGAATGTAACCATGTTTACGTGAGTAACACATTTCATTTTCATTTCGCAAATACGTTGGCACTTCAACCTAAGTCACTCTCGTAACTTGTACACCTCTCATTAAAAACTCTTCATTTGTTTTCCATTCCTACCTAACATGGTATCATAAATATTGCCATAAATAGTTCTTAATCATCCATCAATTTAATGTCGATTTCCAACTACCTAAAGAAGCACCAGTTCACCTGACATGGATAATCGAGGATTGTACTGTATCATGTAAGTTATCAAGATAATGAAAGTATTGAAAATCAATTAATCAGATACGCTTATATAGACCTCTATACACACAAAATGATCAATTCTTTTCTTCTAGTCCAAAAACAAAAATACCCTTTCCGTACTCTTTCAACAACGAAGTTTTTGTTCATTATGCAAAGAAGTGATGAGGGTACAAATACAAACAGAAAAACGGAAGGGGTAAATTAGAGTTGAGTACTAGTTATAAGGGCAGTTCATTTTCATTGGAGGAAACGCACAGGTTTTAGAGAATAAGAAAAAAAAGAAAATGAAACTTTAGGCGAGATCTCGTGAAGGAAACAGGAGATGGGTGATGATGATGGTGATGGGTATGGGAAAAAGAAGAAGAGCTAAGGAATTCTAACATCCTCTAAAGACATGGAGAGTGGATTTTCTCCAAGGCAGATGAGAAAGGGTACTAAATTCTTGTGGTTTCCGTCCAGAGTTAATATGAGACTATAGAAATGAAAATGGTTGACTTGAACAGAAGCATACTCCCGTGTTTGAACGGAAGAACAAAAGAAAATATAAAGAAAAGAAAGGGAAAAAGTACGAATAGCAAGAAGAGAATTTCTGTGTGTGACTTAACCAGTGTTAAGAAGTGTGAAAAGGGGTGCAAGTGTAGAAGAGAGAGAGGGGGAGGAGATGAGATAAGTAAACTTCCATAAGAATTTCTTCTGATGAGAAAACGTGCCTCCCCTTCTCCTCCTCCTCCAAACAATTTGGCAAATTGCATTAGAAGAATTATCTGGTTGGGCGAAGTTGGGAGAAATGAGAAACATTGTTAAAGGGTTTTACATTATCTTGGCTTCGTTGCTTTCCATGATCAACATGCGTTACAACAATTTCGTATTTTACAATTAAAGAACATGCAATGGACATACGTATATAGTGGCAGCAGTAACAATTTTCTCTAATAGCAGAAATAATAACAGCGAGTAGGCAGGTCGTACTACGTAATATTAATACATAGCGAATAAAAAAGTTTGCATTATTAACGGCCCCCATGTTTCAAATTGGCGGTTCAAATTATTAAGCATTAACTAATGTAGTCTGGAAGTAAGTTACACAAATTAACAGTACGCACTTAACATGAAACATTGCCGGATTGTTTTTTTCTCTGGAATCTAGTAGTGAATTATGAATATTGAAAATATTTATGGTCGTATGTGGGTAGGTTCTAATTAATGCATGGATCAGTTATCTGAAATCCCATTGTAAGAAAAAAAATCTTTCCCAAAAACAAAACAAAATTTAGTAGGAACCTAGCATACAAAAATCAGAATTTTATTCAAAATATATGAGGAATACAATATTATTATTAACAAACAGACTAACATGTTAAGAAGATACCTGATTTAAATGTATTGAATTTGGATGCTACTTTTACTTTATAGTCCACTGATTTATATGACAACTTATCTTTTTATTTTCACTGAAATGAATTGTAATTTTAAAGTGACATGGGTCACTTTTTCTTCAAGTGTCTAGATGAATGTTCCTTTAAAATTAAAATCTGATTTGTTAAAAATGAAAATTATATCCAACAAAATTTAATTTTTACGCAGCGAGAGATATTTAGTCTAAATAGATATAGAAGGAGGTAAAATAAATATCTTAGGGGAAGTCTTCTATGTGGCAGATGTGTGCCTCCTACAAAAGGCTTCAGTATTTTAGATCGACAATAGATCTTCTTAATGACAATAAGAATAAATTAAAATTACAACTTGATAAATTATGATTAGATATGATAATAACGAACATAAATAGTCTTAACAATATTATGTTACTTTGTTGTATTAAATAGATAATATCATGAATATTATTATTGTAACCTAGAATACTAGACTTGGGCAGCACCCTGTTGTATTCTTCTTCTTTAAATATATAAATAAATTAATAAAAAGTTGTAGTGAATTTTTATTAATCCCAATTTTAGTAAAAAGTTGAGAATGGAGATGAAATGTGTTCTTGAAATGCTTAATCGACTGCAATAAACAAATTTTTGCTATCAATTACCGTTTTAGCTCTACAGTGATAAACGTAAAAACCGGAAATGGTTGATTTCTACCATTACTGGATTGAAATTAGCGAACTAGTTTCTTAACTTCTGACACTCAATGTCCTGATCAAATTTGGTGGTAATTCATGACATAATTCTTGAGATATTTTGGCTTTCGGATGGACACACGGACAGGATAAACATACAAAGGAGTTTTAATAAACCAAACTTTTTAAAAAAGTAAACATGTGTTATAAGAACGCACTGAACTGTAATATCAATTTATTGCAAACAATGTAAGAATAACATTGCAGAAAGCATTGGTTAATTGAAAGTTCAATGTCCCCCTTCAGTACCGAGACCAATGGGATTGGTCATAAAGTAAACTTACTATATGAAACCGTGACCTTCATAGTAATGGTCAGAATAATCATGGTATTGAAAAGGAACATTAAATCCAATATTAACCAATCATTTTCTTTTATAAAATAGAGAGAGATTGTGCGGACGAAACATAGGTTATATGCGAATTAATGAATATAGAAATTGTACATTATCTCATCTGTAAAGTGGAATCTTGTAGTCAAACATGAGCGTTATATCAAATACATTAAAAACTGCTAGAAGATTTCGAAAGATGACCAAACACATTTATCACTATTTCTCATCATTTATAATTTGATATTTTGTGAACAGACAGAGAAATGGACGAATATAACGGTTCTACATGTTCTAAAACTTAAAGATAGTATGATTCGGAGGTCTAAAAACGAAAAAGAAAAAGAGCGATTTTGTTCTAATTAACATTTGATAAATCCTTCCGTGACAGCTAGTATTACTGTAAATGTTCATATTGTCTAGATTTTTACGAGTTGTAGGCTGAACAACGCTCGCGTAAAAGATCAAAACACGATGAGTTTAGAAACAGAAATATATTTTTTTAATGGATAAACAAATAAAAAGAGCCCGCTGTTATGATACAATTTTGTATTCACATAATATAATTTAATTTTCCAAACATGTGATCATAATGCAACTCCATCTATTAGCATTAACAGAAGAGAATTCATTTAATAATTTGACTTTTTTTGTGTCAGATTTTTTTTTATGCTTTAACATAAAGAACCCGTCATTATTATTTTTTTTAATGTGTTACGCTACAAGTTGAAAAAATATGATTATGTCATGGTTCACAATAGGAAAATAAAAATGCAGAAAGCTTGCAACTTTAGGAGACATTTGAGCACAACTGCAAAGCTACTCTATATTTTTAGTATTTCATTTTTTAATTCTTATTATTTTTATTTTTGTCATGTGCTAAAAAGCAGGACAAAATAATATGAAAGCAAAAGTGCTTAAAAATCAGTTTTAAATTCAGTTTGCACATATTAATTTTACATTCACTGAAAAGTGGTTATTAAAGTTAATATAACTAACTCTATGGCCTATGGAACCCGGAGGCTCAATGCCGCGTTCACAAAAGCTCTCCACTAACTTCTACTCTTAGACAACTGGATCCAGTTTCTACCTTGTATTCTGCGAGATTCATCTTAATATTGTCTTCTATCTTCACATAGGTCTTCCTAAATGTCGTTTTCCGGTTGGTCTTCCAGTTAAGTCTTTGAAAGCGTTTCTACTTTCTTCCATCCTGGCTACATGACCTGCCCACCTGAGTCTCCTAGACTTGACGATTTTAACAGGTTGGTAAACTGTACAAATTATGTAGTTTTTCTTTATGAAGTTTCCACCATTCCCCATTCCCGTTCATCCTGAGTCCGAATATTCGTCTCAGGATCTTGTTCACAAATACTTTCAGTCTATATTCTTCCCTCAGAGTTAGCGACCATGTTTCGCAACCATAACGACAGGCATAATTATCGTTTTATGTATTTTAAGCTTCAAATTCCTCGACAGAATTCGTGACAACAAGAGATTTTGAATTGAATAAGAACATGAATTCCTTGCTTTTAGTCGACATTTAATTTCTTCGTGAATATGGTTAATATAAAGGAATGAATAGGCATGTTCAGAAGAAAATTCAAAAGCAGAACGAGATACTTGTGTTTCCTGTAAATTAGAAATGAAAATGAAATGAAATATTTAAGTTTTACGTCCCACGATTATGCCGATCTGTAAATTAGAGTAAAGGACATACTACTTATATTATTCAAGGAATACCTTTAACAAATATTAGTCCTACACTCATTTTTTCCGTAAAATTTTTAAAAATGGTTTCGTATAGCATCAATTCTTACGTTTTAAAAAAATGATTTTCGGCAACAAAAAAAAAAGAAAGAAAAAAATACGAATGAGTATTTATACTCACCCATAAAATTTTGTTCAGATCAATAAGGTCTAATAATTGATATTATGTCTCACCTTCGAAAATTCTGGTTTTCGTTAAACGTTAAAAACATTGTGAAATCTGAAGAATTTCAGTAGTTAGATACGGGACAACATAGAGATATAGACGACCAGGAATGTAACTGTGAAATTACAGGTGTGAATTCTTTCCTAATTGAAAATCTGGACGGAATGCTCATTGATTGTACTGCTAATTATAAAGCTTATTTTAGTTGTAAGATTTTCGAATTAAGTATATGAATAATAGAATCTTAGTTCTGCAGCAGTTCTCAGTGTGGTAAAGTAGTGTTAGCATCTTTGCTTCTTCTTCTTCTTCTTCTTCTTCTTCCTCTGCACCCATTCCCACTTAAGTTTAGATGAAATTCTTCAGCTAACCACAGTTTCAAATAACATTCTGACACAGAGTGAAAAGAACTCCCTTTCTATAGGTACCTGACAATTGTCACTCCCAGCAATGCAGTTTGAGATGGGGAGGATGAGGAAATAAACGAAGAACTTACGGAGGGAAATGTTTGGGAAACTTTTCTCTTTCCATTTCTTAAGTATCCCACCTCCTCGTAAAAAGATCCGTAGGTTTGTACAGTTATCACCGATGAAGTGCGAGGAGAGAAGGGATGTACGTGCAGATCAAGAAGGAGAACCAACCACAAACGGTATCACGAGACGGAGAATTGCCCGTACAAGTAAACCGACCAAGCGTCTTTTAGTTCTTACCGGAGAAACCTAGAAGGGTATGTTGCAGTCTTCGAACTGGAGTCTCGTCGTCTGTCCCCGCCACTATTACTACTACAACAATCACCTTTTCTCTTTTTCGTTATTTCACTGAATCTTAATATTATCTTTTCCTTAAACTCTCACCACTCCCACCACATCCCTGCCCACCACCTAGAAATACACCACCACTTTTCTACCCTTACTTTACCTCTCCCCTCCTACAGAAAAAGAAAAAAAAAACTCCAAGCCGTACAAAGTTAATAAAATCTTATACAATGAGCAACCTTGTAAATGACACAGGCTGGAAAAATCCAGCGAGTCTGCAATAAACAAGACCCGTGAAATAAAACCAAGCCATTTCAGGCGTTGGCCAGATCCATATCTCGGTTATGAATTGCCCAAGTTATGTCGCTGTTTTCCAAGGAGAGTGGCGAATGAAACGAAGGTGGGATATATAAGCGAAAACCTCCTCCTCTTGTTTCATTCCTTCTCATACCTCCGTTCTTTCTCAAAAAAAACTCTCTCTCACACTCCCCCTTCCTCTCTCTCTCTCTCCCAGTAGCAACGCCATCTCTTTGCATATGGAAGTAACAACCCTTTCACAATCCAACAAATAATACGCCGTAATGAAACAAACGGCGCAAACTTTTGCCGATTTCCGCCTCAACTTCATCTTATCCTATTATTAGCAATTAGTACTAAAGTACTCTTTGCATATAAAATCAGAGGCTATTTTCTCGGGAATGGCAAACTTGGGACCCATTGATACGTGGAAATATACATTAATATAAATGGTTATCATTCGCCCAAGTTTGTTATCTCCTACCCAAACATGAATATTCATTCAGTGCGGGATGACTCTTCCTTCTGATTAAAGCCAACTGGAACAGGATAGAGATGAATAAGGATTAACTTTGGGAGCAGAGTCGCTACCTCGGCGGCACTTCGACCGGCTAATAAGCCTTTCCCGCTTGCTTCGTCGTTTGGCTGCAAAAGAGAGAGAAAGAGAGACAGGGTGAATGAGAAAGAAGAGAGATGTGTGTTTGAGTACTGCTTCTGCTGCTGCTGGTGGTGCCCTGCTTGGCACTCACTGCCGTTCGGGAGACGAATTCTCATACGACAATCTTCTTCACACAGCAAATCATGGGAAGGCTGAGAGCGGTTTCTCAGAGGGTAGTGGCCAAAGGACAAGGGACACAAATACATACACACACATACACATACACACCAGTCTCTCTCTCTCTCTCTCTCGTTATACGTCTGTGTGTGTCCCTGTGGGAGAAGAAGATTGGTCTCTGGTATTGGAAAGAGGTATTTCAAAAGATGTAGTGGTTAACCAGTTTGAGATAGAGAGAGGTTTTTCAGCTACACTGTTCGGAAAAGGAAAACGTGTCATCCTAAGATGAATCAAAAGCTAACCAACATCGGATGCTACCTTTCACTCAATATATTCCAGTGATATTCATTCCTGATGATGATCTTTTACAATTACTTGGAATTTCCAAGCGAGTTCCGATAGATCCGATTGCTCTCTCGCAGCTAAGTGGTTAAATCCTCAAGCTTTTGCAGAAAGGCTGGTTTTTATTTCCAGTGATAGTGCGGATAGTTCAGATTTCATCCTAAATTTCACGTCTAAGTTTCTTAAAAATATCTATGTTCAAAAAGGACTCTATACTCTGAAAGAAATATTTAACCTATCCTCCCGTTATTATGCCGTATGCTCACTCTATAATTGCGGGATGGAGTTTGAAAAAAATATGTATGCGAAAAAAAAATAGATTGGATTATTGGATTGTTATTTAACGTGATGTTTCCATCGGAAATCAAATACGAAACCTTCAGGAATAGATTCTTAACATTTAGGAAAGAAATAAAATAAAGCACATCAGCATGTGTTCTAATGTACTACGGCATTTTCATTTTTTAAAAAATAAATACCATAGTTAGTTTTTAAAGAAATCCCAGACATCTCTTTAAAATGACTCTCTCTATGTTATTTTACAGTATGTAGTAGATATATTGTTACAAATCATGTACAGAAGAAAAAGTACAATAAGGTAAAAGTATTTAAATGTTAACTATAAAAAAAATATCCAAAAATGAGACATATATCAATCGATAAATCTCAATGATCTGAACAAAACGCTATGGGTAAGTGCAAATCTTCATGAGTAGTTTCCGAGAAAATCGAGAAAAAATTCTGTAAAACCTTAATTTTGATTCAATGCAATAACTACACCATCCATTAACATGATACTGATAACGAGGAATACCCTTATCAAGCTTTCTATTATGCAACTAGTAAGACGACAGCACATAGCATGTTTAATGATATATAGCCTAAAATATGTTTAGCTTTTACGCTTTATTTTTTTGTAAATCTATAACATTGTCCAAAGACGTGATACATTAATCTATATATGACATCGAACTGAACAAAATTATATGTACACACTAAGTAAATAACTAACATGATTGAGATGTCACGCAATATTGCTTAAACTGTCACTAACAACTTGGTGAAACAATACAAATCTTATACTTCCGATTTTTTTAAAATCCAGTACAAGTGCCAAAAATCTTAGAATTCTCCTTATCACTTCCAATAAACAGTGCGAGCAAGATTATTGGTTTATTTTGTTAACTTACACAATTTTCAATGATTATCATGTTTCTTCATAAGAATAGGTAATAGTAAACATTTCGGATATTTGAGCTCGAAGTTCTACTTTTTTTTTACACAACGTAATCCAATCTCTGTATACATTTATCATGTGGATACCTTGAATGCAAAATGATGCGTTATAGCATTGCAATTTTAACATAAATTTGTAACTTTTTTCAGTTTTATAGCCAATAAAGATGTGCTCTGAAATCTCTTTCAGAACTATCGAAATCAAAGACTATTATTGTAGAACAACGTAATTTTCTGTATCTGATATACATTATTATTATTATTATTATTATTATTATTATTATTATTATTATTATTATTATTAGTAGTAGTAGTAGTAGTAGTAGTAGTAGTAGTAGTAGTAGTAGTAGTAGAAGAAGAAGAAGAAGAAGAAGAAGAAGGGCAAAAGGCATAAAAACTGATCTTATAGTATAGTCATTAATCAGTTATTAATCATGTACTGTATTTTGTATCCAGCAGGTCCATGAAGAATTAAGGAAAATCTTATATTTTTACAAGTATTAATTTACGCAAATCTTAGACATTTTGCGACATTTCGAAGAAAAAAATAGTAATTTAACGTTCCTTCTTCTCAATGAAACAAAATTACATATATCACGTGAAGTGCAGGCACGTAGCCAAGGGAGGGGTCCGGGGGGTCCGGACCCCCCCCTTCGAGACGAGAAATGAAAAAATAACGAAGTATGAAAAAATGAAATGAGAAAAAGAAGGATCGCGTTAAAAACTTAAAAAGAAATTAGGAAGCTTTTGGTTACTCTTTCTTAATACACAATAACACACTGAGTAAGGCTATGTGATAATATGTAAAAAAAAAAAAAAAAACACGTAACAGTTTCAACACAATAACTGCGTCTTCATCAGACTTCCACTCCTAGTGGCTGCTTGGAGTTGGTCATCACTTATATACTCTCCGGATAATTAAAAGTTGATCTCCGGAAAGTATATAAGTGATGACCAACTCCCAAGCAGCCAGAAGGAGTGGACGTCTGATAAAGACACAGTTATTGTGTTGAAACTGTTACGTGATAGTGTTTTTTTTACATATTATAACATAGGCTTGTTCAGTGTGTTATTGTATATTAGTACAAAATGGAAACAAGGCCTGATAAAATAGTTACTGTTTCTTAGGAGGAGATTTGTATTACTTGAAATACATGGTGGCGAGGTGATCGAGATATCCTGTAAGAGTCAGGGAATTTGAAATTTCTAGCAGAGTTACGGAATTCTCAGAATTTCTGCTACTAGTCAGGGGGATTTCAAGGGAGATTTCAAGCTTCGGAAAGTATAGTAATTAGTAACGTTGACATTTTTTATCATAAATTTTCGTCATCGCATCTTTGCAGTATCAAACATGTTATTACAAAAATAATTTTCTACTGCTCCTTTAACCTGTCATTGGAACAGACAGTAGTTGGCGGAATAATAAAAACAAAAATTTATATGGAAAGAAAGTTCTGTTAACATTTGATTCAACAGAGAAAGGAACGCAAATGTTGTAAAATATTTTACAAGACATTATTGAGTATGTACTTTTTATAATAGTGAATATATACTTCTTATAATAGTTGAGGTCATAATGAAAGGAAAATTGTTATATTTGAATGAACAGAGGAAGGATGTAAA
This sequence comes from Thermobia domestica, assembly GCF_964235325.1. Taxonomy (NCBI): domain Eukaryota; kingdom Metazoa; phylum Arthropoda; class Insecta; order Zygentoma; family Lepismatidae; genus Thermobia; species Thermobia domestica. The sequence goes on from NC_137461.1 coordinate 82,020,141, forward strand.
TATTGTAAAATCATTTTCAGCACGTTTATCAATATTATTATTATTATTATTATTATTATTATTATTATTATTATTATTATTATTATTATTATTATTATTATTATTATTATTATTATTATTATTATTGTTTTACTCGAGATTTCTCATAGTTTGTTATTAAAATACTTACTAACATATTCTCATTTTATTGTCCTAAGAAACCAATATATGTTGATAGTAAAGTAGTTTAGATTGCTCGAGCTCCTTGGCATTCAGAATTTCATGTCACGCCCCCCCCCCCTTTCCGTTATGAAATCTTGGCTAAACGAACCAATATATGTTCCAGTAAAATATTAGTTTAGAATAATCGAGCCTCTGTTGTGATGACCACAGTATCTCATGTCACGGACCCCCCCCCCTTCACGAAATCCTGGCTACGTGTCTATGAAGTGCAAATCAGTATATTTGTGTTATCATTGTTAACTACAATACTTTCATCTATTATTATTATTATTATTAATATTATTATTGTTATTATTATTATTATTATTATTATTATTATTATTATTATTATTATTATTATTATTATTATTATGATTTACGAAAAATTTCATTGTGCTGCGCAATTATATCTTATGTGGAAATGCAGCTTCCGAGTTCAATTTTTAAAAGAACGAATGTGCTAAATCTTAAGACCAGACTTATAAAATGTATTTTCCTATTACTCTGATCAACGGCTAACATGTAGAGAATAAATATATACTCACATTGTATCTTAGCTAACATGTAAAACAAATCATGTTAGAACCGAAGCGTAACTTGATGCTGTGAGCATTTCTCTCTTTTTTAAATTGATGTAAGTTGGGTTGCCTATACTCCAGGCATGAGCACGAGCAAACACGGAGAAATCGTTGTTATATTGCTGCATTAAAATTATTGATCACTCTATATTATTTCATTTAAAGAAAAGAATATACGAAGGGCACTAACGGCTAAAATATTAAACTTTAAAGCTTCTAAGGGATACGGATTCAAAATGGAAATTCATATTTCTAGAAGTCAAGTAACATATCACTATTATAATATGTACGTAAGTAATCAGATAACTCTACGACTCAAGAAATACAAAAGTTTGTCGCTGCAGAAATAATTCATTCATTGAGGAGGTTTGTTCTTAGCGAAGATCGTCCTGACTGTCTGATTTTGTTTCTTCCGTGATATCATTATAGTTTATCTATTATCGTCCCATATTCTTCTCATTCATTTAACAAAAGTTTCCCAACTAATATTTATGCTTTCCGCAAGTATTTTCGACGTGAGTGACGGATTCATCTGAAACATCTTGGTCTAAAAAACTCCAATATATTCGGTGACACATATATACATATTTAATGAATAGCCAGGTTATGTAAATTTCCCTATACACCCCTCATATAATAATAATAATAATAATAATAATAATAATAATAATAACTTTATTTCAAGTGCTATGAATAGTTCATACGCAAAAATACAGTACAATGTTAAAGCCACTACATAATAATTTCAAATAGATCAGAAAAGTTAAAATATAGAATGAACATTAGAGCAGGTTAAAGCCCTTGTCAGAAAGTTAATATATTCACATTATAAGTTTCAATTAATTTACAAAACAAGATTAAAATTTAAAAAATAGTCAATTTTATAATATACCAATGACAGAACTATGCAAATTAAAGCTTCATTCAATTACCATTTAAAAGAATGAGTCAACCTTGCTTAAATTTGCACCTCCGGCATCCAAAAATCTTGGTCATTTATTGTAAAATTTTAATACAAAAGATAGGTTCTTTGAATAAAAGATTATATATAACGTAAAGATACACTGAAGATACATAATAATGACAAAATTAAGATTGGCAACTACATCTCTTGTCATAACGTTAAAACAGTTTAATTATTTTGGTAAGAATTGTTCTGTTACTTCACTTAACATACTTTCATTTTAAAATGCCGTAAGACATTGTCACTCTTCTCAATATTTCGCATTTATAATTTAGTGCTAGCAAAATGTCGACCGATTCCTGGCACTGTAAATCAGCACTTTTATTGCTATATTTTCTAAACAATACTTGGTACTATACTTGTTACCCAATGCCATTAGAATAAAGAATTTATCAATAAACTTTCTTCTTTCCTATAGGGATTGAAATCCCTATAAAGTTAACCAATATCCATAGTCATGTGAATGGTAATCCTTTTTTTCATTTTATAACATAGTAGCCTTAGAAAACATTTCTGTACAGCTTCAATTTTGTTAACAAGTGTGTTAGATATACTGTTCCAGACAACTGAACCAAATTCAAGTTCGGATCGAACAAGTATCTTGCATAGGTACATAGGTAATTAACGATTCTATATAAAACCTACTCTTTTTCTTCTTTGTTGCACTATATAATTTAATAATAATAATAATAATAATAATAATAATAATAATAATAATAATAATAATAATAATAATAATAATAATAATAACAATAATAATAATAATAATAATAATTATTATTATTATTATTATTATTTTCGAAAAAGCTTTACTCTGTATTCGGTTTTATAAGTGATGAAAGAGAGAGAGATTAAAGCATGGTAATTGTAAAAAAAAAAAAAAAAAGAAAGAAAGAAAAATGCATATTTCGACAGATTTATGTGTTTCATGAAATCTACATGCGAAAATGCTCATTTTTGGATGTATGTTTGTCCGTCTCGATGAATGTAACTCGTCTAAATGCCATATCGTTCAGTGTAATCGAAATAAATTATAAACTTACGATACTTGTAAAATTCTCTTGGAGGGTTTCGAATACTCTTCCTACTCCCCAAATAAGTGTAATTACTAGAAGTGAAAATAAACCTGTTGAGAATGCTCCAAGAGCATTGTCAGAAATAACTTAAAAAGAATGGAGAGATGGAGCGGGAAGGATAACTGTGATTGTTCCTACATGTAAATCTTTTAATCCACATCTTCTCTTTCTCGCAAAAATTCACAAAATATCATCTCTCTATGACTTACGGTTCCCGAAATATGGCTCCATAAATCTCCTGAAATTCTAACTTTTTTGGCCAATATCTGGGGAACGGTGGCCAGTTGAACAGTATCCACCGGTTACTATTTGATGCCAAAATATTTACCATCCTCTTAGGTATTGATCGACACCAATTTCATCTCTCTATAACTTATGGTTCCCGAGATATGGCTCCTTAAATATCTAGAAATCGGTCATTTTTGGCAATATATCGGGAACGCAAAGAGTAACGCGAAAAATTTAATCATTTTCTTAAATAGCTTTTAATGCTCTATCGAATGCAGGGTTCAAAATTGAAAAAAAATCGCAAATAGCAGACACACACACAGAGAGAGACACAGAGAATTCAATAACGAACTTTAAGTTCGTCGAAAATATACGTATAAATAGTGTAAGCATAATTTTGTTTATATTTCAGAAATCAATATTATAAGTTTAACAACCCTGGACTACGGTATAATTCATTCTTCTAGAAAAAATACATTAGAGGTATTTTACTCGTGGAGGGGTGCTCTTTTAGAAATATTTTCTCACAAACGACTTAGATGAAATATAACATTGAAAGTCAGTTTGTTTGTGACTCTTAATCTCTTGAACCACCAAATCGATAAAATTATCAACATAGATCAGATTCAGACCTGAGATGGCGTTTATCATATCACTTTGACGGTGCAACGTAGGGAAGGGGATGGAAATGATCGAAAATGATCAATATCAGTGTCGAATCCATAGTTTTCAAGGATGCTGAAATGAACAGTTTCTGAGCTTCTTCTTCCTATGCAGTTTAAATCCAAATTCAGCCAAGAAACTTGGGGGAGATACGTAAAAATGATCAAAAATGATCGATATGAGAGAGCGCTTCAGTAATTGTAAAGTGACTGACTAATGGAACATATTACTTTTATTTTATTTTAACCCAGTGAAGCGGGTGATTGACGCTACTTATTCATAAATCATAAATAAATAATATAGTAATAATTGGATCGTGATATAATTTAAAATATGGAAACTTGGAAGTTTATTACAGTGGCATATTCTTTTTATTGGGAATTGGCGATAAATTTTCACATTCATTCAGTACAAAGAGCAGATATCATTTATTTATAGTTTTATATATGCAATAACTAGATTTCTCGCTACATATAAAACTACGCTAACACATGCTAGAATAATAATACTTTTTAAAAGTCCTTCAACATCTTACAATTACGTATACTTTTTTAAAAAAAATCCTTCTATCTTAGAAGGAAGAAAATAATTCATTTAGGGTTAATTTCACCAAACTTTTCAAAGTAAAGTGGGAAAAAATAGTAGGTGGGAAATAAGTAAATGGAGGGAAAGAAAAAATGCCTCGTTTTAAGGATTCATTAGAAGGAAAGAAAGAAAAAGGAAAGAAAAAGTAAAACTTTGAAATGAACTCCTGACGTTTAAAAGTAATTACATGTTATTTAAAATGACACACAAATGTAAAGTATATATACGCAAAAAGAATTCTGTAAAAAAGAATGGAAACATTAACTCTACGATGCCACCATACATAACACTAGAACATTGTTAAGATTTCTTCACAACTTATATACAGCAAGTGTGGAATAAGGTGGTGACAAGGTGGTAGCTAACTGTTCCATGTCTGATTTAGGGACAGAGATCTTGCTGTTAATTAAATTTAATTAACATTACTTCACTTCTTCTTCTTCTTCTACGGAAGGAAAAGGACGTGGGAGGAGAAGGTCTAAGATTAGATGCACAATACAGAAATCTCTAGCTTCCTCTTCTCTGACAAAAAAAAAAAAAAAACTCCAAACGATAATCTTTCCCCTACGACAACATACGGTGTTTTCTTTTTGCTTCGAGATTTTTTAAAAAAAAATACGTACTTGACAACTAATTTTAAATAATATACTGAAAAGAAGCTGCGGGTTTGTTAAATTTATGATAAAGAAAAAAGCTACATAAAGCCTGATTGTACCATCACAAGCATACATTAACAAATACTAATGTAATATTTACAACATTTCTTGTACATTTTTAGAAGATCCAAACGTTACAATTGAAAAGAAAACTTATTAATAATGATAATTTCAAACATTCAAATTTCGAAGACAATAAAATATATTTTTTTAGTATTTTAATATATTTGCTATCATTATACATACCGTATATATATATATATATATATATATATATATATATATATATATATATATATATATATATATATATATATATATGGTGTTCTAAAAGTGGCGCCTACGAACCATAAAGCACTATCTACAATCCAAAATAAAGCGAAAATATTATACGATGGTATACTCTCCTGGGCCTCCTTTCTTTTTCAGGCACTATGGAGAATTTTCACATTATGGCAACGTCGCAGATTAACTTGGAGCCTTAGTATTTCTCTACAAATACAACAAGCAGTTGAATCGATTGATACGATTGCTCGTACACTAATGACCTACATGTGTCAATCAATATCGACTTTAGCTGCCATCTGGAAAGAATCGATATAACTATTTCGTACATTGGTAGATCTAATATATGGTTCTTTGTTTGGGACGTTGCTATATACTGCAATTTATGTCTCCAGACGAGGATTCGAAAAGTATGCATATATATACTTTTTGCATATGCATATATATACGGAGACAAATAGCCTAGATGCTGACGTCCCCATTAAGCCTCAATCAATCAATCAATTGTAGCTATTGGATACATGAAGATATAAGTTGTACTCAGAGCAGAGACTTAGGTAAAGGAAGCTCTCCGGGTTTTTTCAATTCCACTTAACAAGGTATTATGAAAAAAATAAACCTTCATTATATATAGATACGCATATGAAAAGCACACGTGACCTGAAAGAATACGAACGTGGGACCTTAAACTCCCGCATAATGAAATTCTGTGTACACAACTGGCTCAGAGTATAGAACAAGAAAATTATTTCAGTGAATGGGAAGTTGAATCAAATATATAAAGAAATAGTATGAACCTGCACACAGAAAATACAAAATTATTATCTTAGATTTTGTATTAATCCAAACGATTATCTTAGAACATTATTTTCTGAACATAATCGTTTCGTAAAATCAAAAAAGAAAATATAAACATATTAATTTTAACCACCTAAAAGAGAGAGAGAGAGAGAGAGAGAGAGAGAGAGAGAGAGAAAGAAAGAAAGTGCAACATATTTTAACACCCGCTACACAAAACAGCCTGTTATTCGTAAGAAATATTATATCAGGTTTTCTTTACTTCGATTTTATGCTTTTCCATACTTCACTTACAAGGAACAATAACTAAGTGATCGATCAAATTTGGCAGGTAGGAAGTAGATACGATATAAGCGAATATTTCTTCTTCTTCTGCTCTTTTTCTGGAAAGTGGTTCTTGGGGCCCAAAGCCTCCACTGAAAAAGTTCCAAAAGCGCATCCAACTTCGCGCAGGAAATAGACCGAAATTCATTCTCTTTGGTTTACTTTTTCCTTCGCTTTTAGTGACCACTCTCAAATTTTCGGGTGGGGACTTTTGCCCCCGAGAACAGTTTGTCACAGAAAACAAAACCTGATACTTGTTTATTTCTTGTCTAGTATCTAAATTGATAAACTGCTTCAGGTACCGGTTCCGGTATCCATATGCCCCTACCGGTTTCGTTACTCCTGATTGAATAAGCCGTTAAGCTTTCACTTGCAACCGTATACATGTATTAGGAAAAAAAAAACAGTACACGTTGATCGTGCTCTTTGAGAAATCACATGATGCCAGCAATTTTGTTGGTGGTCGTGCAATTTGCGAAACGTTTTCGGAGACTGAAATATATGTTCGGTTCCCACTTAAGGCTGTTCTCTAATATAAATCTACGTTTCATAAATCCTTGGTGCTACGGAGATCAATTCCAAACCTAAAAATAAATTAATTAATAATAAGAATGTGCATATTTACGTATGTTAACAATAATAAACCACTCTTTGGTTCATCTAATTGTAATGTATCTGTATACAGCTGTGAAGTTTTCAGCTCCACCTAAATAATGGAATACAAGTAGTATACAATTAAAATTCTGTGTTCTTCTTGGGGCATCCTTTACTATTGAAGGCATGTATAATACGGGTAATGTATATGATTCTGACATATTCTGCATCTGAAGGGAACCCTGTGAATATATTTCTAAGTCGATTCTCTTTCTTTCCCTGCAATGTTACGATAGTTCGGATTAAAATACATTTCACCATGTTTTGAAATATTACGTAGATATGACTGGTTATTATTATTTCGCCCTTGGTGGGATAGTATGCTGTTACAAGCCAAATTTCAAAGTGAAGTCAACTATATTAGATATGCCAATACTAATCCGGTAAATCAACATAAGGCAAAGAAACAATAACAAAAGCAACTGACTTGGGTTCGATTCTATGCAAAAGTCCACCATCGCAGGACCACAGCATCTTTTCCGTTCACCCTCATCACAACAATGTGTATATGTCCATATCCCCTACACTTAAGTCAACATATAATCTCGCAAACTTTGTTTATTCAGTCCTCAAATTTGTTTCTCGTTCGTTTCCAGATGGCTCTCTTCCCTTCTCCACTATTCTCTTCTTTATCCCTAGAAAGCCCCTCTTACTCTTTTGTCAGAAAATCAAAAGCGGAAAACACGAAAGGCTAAGGTCTGGAATGAGACGATCACCCCAAAAGGGTATGCTAGCAAAATTGTAGACACGATAACGGGAACATGACCTAGTAGAAAGTTCTTTACATACGTCTGAAACAAATTAAATGCCATTATTCAAATAATATGTTTAAATTACCCTTGAAGATAAAATTTTATAATTTCCTAAATTCGGAAGTCACATATTTGAGTTGGCCTCTCATGTTTTATGATCGCAGGGTTGATTTACTTCTTAACCATTATGGAATTGATAACTTGTAAGTTTCCCTATTGCGGAAAAAAATGTCATCATTGTATTTCAAGCAATTTGTTGTTATAAGTTTACAACATACGTAAGCAACAGTCTTATAATTTTTTCTCAAGTCTCAAATACATCTTTAATACAGCAGATTTCATCAATGTATTTTTGTTCTAATTAACAATTAGAGTTCTTTTTAAAATTTTAGTTTTTGTTCATTTTTTAAATTTAATTTTATTTATTTCTGTTTCTTTTTCGAAAATTTTACAAAGTCCAACCTTTTGTGGTACATACCAAGTTCGTCAAGGTCTACTACCATAAGTCCTGTCTAAAGTTGTACGATATCCAGATTTGGATATCAAAAATCGATATCGAGGATATATCGAAACTTGAACAATATATCGATAAATATTGAAACTTGATCGATATATCGATAAATATCGAAAGATCTATAAATACGTCAGAAATTTTTCGATATAGATATTTCGATATTTGAAAATATAGACTAATCAATCAATATATAAAAATATCACAGAGCCCTCCTTAAGATCGATTACTTTGGTTGGTTGGTTGATTGGATTAGAGTTTAGCTTCCATTTCGGCAGCGAGGTTATACCAGATGTGAACCTACAGTTTAACGTGGTATCCGAACCATATAAGTTCCCTCCGAGAATCGAATCCGGCTCTCTCGCGCCAAGGGCACTATGCCAACCGTATAGACAAATGTCGATTATTTTCATCGATTGCAATTTTCATGATCGAGTTTTTTCTTTCTTTCTAATCAAATGAAAGATGAAAATTATGCACAAACTATAGAAAATAAGAAAGAAACTGTATATGGAATCATTCCTTCTTAACCAGCAGATTTATCAAGAAAGATTTTACAGTGATTATAATAAGTACCTCATATATTGTGTGATTTGCCAATAAACTTTCAACGACTTACAACCACAGGTACAGTCATGACATAGTTATTAAATTAAGGTCCAGTGTAACACAGTATATAACATTGACGTTAACATAATGATGACTAATATCACAAAGGATAAACCCTAATAATAAATCGCTAACTTCTCAGTCTCTGCACCGCCTTTATCCTAATAATAAACAGTCATTCTAGCAGATGTCTTTACTAGCGCTAATGATTTTTCTTTTGCCTGGCGCTAATAAATGTCAGTACTTGCGCTATCGAATGTTAAACTATTGAGGCAATTTCTCAATTTAAAGCTATTGTAACGATTTAATTGCAACTTAAAAAAACTGTTAACAAAAGTCAGTAGCCTACCTCCACTATTGGGTGTTAAAGTATAGAGGCAACTTCTCGATTTAAAGCTATTATGACTATTTAATTGCAACTTACAAACTGTTAACAAATGTCAGTACCTGCGCTATCGGGTGTTAAACTATTGAGGCAATTTCTCGATTTAAAGCTATTGTAACGATTTAATTGCAACTTAAAAACTGTTAACAAATGTCAATACCTGCACTATTGGGTGTTAAACGATGGAGGCAACTTCTCGATTTAAAGCTATTGTGACTATTTAATTGCAACTTACAAACCGTTAACAAATGTCAGTACCTGCGCTATCGTGTGTTAAACTATTGAGGCAATTTCTCGATTTAAAGCCATTGTAACGATTTAATTGCAACTTAAAAACTCTTAACAAAAGTCAGTACCTCCACTATTGGGTGTTAAACTATGGAGGCAACTTCTCGATTTAAAGCTATTGTGACTATTTAATTGCAACTTACAAACTGTTAGCAAATGTCAGTACCTGCGCTATCGGGTGTTAAACTATTGAGGCAATTTCTCGATTTAAAGCTATTGTAACGATTTAATTGCAACTTAAAAACTGTTAACAAATGTCAATACCTGCACTATTGGGTGTTAAACTATGGAGGCAACTTCTCGATTTAAAGCTATTGTGACTATATAATTGCAACGTAAAAACTGCTAACAAATGTCAGTACCTCCACTATTGGGTGTTAAAGTATGGAGGCAACTTCTCGATTTAAAGCTATTGTGACTATTTAATTGCAACTTAAAAACTGCTAACAAAAGTCAGTACTTCCACTATTGGGTGTTAAACTATGGAAGCAACTTCTCGATTTAAAGCTACTGTGGCTATTTAATTGCAGTTTAAAAACTGCTAACAAAAGTCAGTACCTCGGCTATCGGGTGGTAAACTATCCAGGTAATTTGTGGATTTAAGGCTACTGTGACAATTTAATTACAACTTAAAAACTGTTAATAAATGTCAGTACCTACGCTATCCGGTTTTAAACAGAGGCAATTTCTAAATTTAAAGCTACTGTGGCAATTTAATTGCAACTTACAAACTACTAACAAATGTCAGAACTTGCGCTATCGGGTGTTAAACTATGGCGGCAACTTCTCGATTTAAAGCTACTGTGGATATTTAATTGCAGTTTAAAAACTGGTAATAAATTCCATTACCTGAACTATCGGATGTTAAACTATGCAGGTAATTTGTAGATTTAAGGCTATCGTGACGATTTACCGGTAATTGCAACTTACAAACAGTTAATAAACGTCAGTATCTGTGCTATCGAATGTTAAACTACACAGGCAATTTGTCGATTTAAAACGACTGTGACGATTTTAATTGTAACTTAGAAACTACTGTCTCAACTTAATTAGCTATGTTGCATTTTCTGGATACTATATTAAAATATGCTGTACGTCAAGTGATTTAAATCAACACAATGTTCTTCAAATTGCATAAATAAAGTATGGATTTTGAGATGGCTGGTAAGGAAACTAATAAATAAATAAATAAACGTAACCAACTATAGATTTTAATTAACCACCATTTTAACCTATAGTGCACAGCACTGAATGTCTGAATTGAACAACTAGTAATAATAATGATCAAGCATTATTTACATGATATTAATCGATTCGCACTTGAATTAAAGAAAGTTAACGTATTTTTTGTATCAAGTCATGGGGATGCACAGAGGAGTATTTAGGTACGAAAATATTTCCTCTCTCCCTCTCTCTGTTTTTGTAGCATGTAAAGAAAGATAATATAGAAGTTTGTGATCCAGTAAAGGAAAGGAAATACTATAATAGAACAATTGTCACTGGTTTAGAGAGATTTATCACTCTATTTATAGACCGTGATATGATGCAGGGATGTCACTCCCAATGATCGATGATACGCTTTTCTGTGGATTCTTCTAGTATGCTCACCCGAAAACAATACTAGCTTTTAGTTGTCTTTCCTGGGTTAGTGGTTAACGCTTATACTATTTGCGAATGGGGTTCCAGGTTCGATTTCCAGTGAGAGAGCATGCCATGCACCATTGTACGTCAGATTCCACTTTAAATTGTAAGTTTCATCCTACATAACCTCGCTGTTGACATTAGAAAATAAACACAAATTACTAATACTAATGTTTAATATTTTGACACCCAATATCCGCCTCCATTCCTTGGGTAGGGGAATGAATGAAACTTGTTTTTCTTGTATGAAGTAAACATTTACTTCAATGTTAACTTACTACCTATTTTAAATGTTGACGATCCCTTAAGAATTGAATGACATTACTTTGTGTCATTATTATCTCTTGTTTTGATATAGTAACTGACAAGTTTCCATATCAAGGAATAATGAACAATGGCACCAAAATAATGACCACGAATTCCGAAAGTCCATTTTAGACATTTTTTTTTTTTAGTTTAAGGCGCCCTTGTCGTAACACAACTTTCCGATGGCGGGGCGCTCCAATTCAGAACCTAGGCATACCATACATTTGGGATTTTCTGACGGGGTGTACATCAATAACTACTACTACATTTGAATTAAGTTTAAATTTCTTAAATCCTCTTTTATGGTGTGAATAAGGAACATTGTTTTGCCTGGTGAATCCTTCTCCTTTGCCCTTCAGAAAATCGACTGAACTATTGCTTTCGCAAAACTTCCCTTTCTTTTAACGAAAACATGACGAAAGAAAGTTTCAGAAAGTGTTGTTACTTTCACTGCCAGCTTCTCATTTTAGATAGTGTATAGGTAGAAGGAGTTATCTCCGTCCCTTCTAAATCCGGCCCTGCATACATATACAAACATAAATGATATACATAAAAATGAGAATGAATTGTCGCCATATATATCATATCTCTAAGACTAAGGGTTATTAATTAAACTTGTCAAGTATTTCGCGGCGCTCTAGGAAGCCTGCAAAGGGAAACAGTTTGGAACCATCTGCCTTAAATCATAAGCTTCCGTTATTGTGAGATAATGCTAAATTTATTCTTTTATTCTCTATTACTGATAAATATTACACTTAAATGTGTTAAATATGTTTTCTACAGATACTCATCCGTTCAGTTATTCCGTTAAATTTGGTTAAAGCCTTTAAGTAACAATAGTATGTACGGCTACATTTCAGGACCATCTTCAAGCATAAACAACTACAAAAAAATGTAGACACGCCGCTTTTACTCAGATTTGCTGGTAGCAAAACATGGAGTTAATCAATGACAGATAAAACCAGAAGAGAAGGTTTATCATATTCAAAAGCTTTAGCCAAAGAACATTATCCACACACAGAAATACACAGGAACGTAACCCCCCTTAGGACATGTCACACAATTAAAGACAAAAACCAACTCTCTTTAGTTTCCAATTTCCATCTTAAAACGTCAGTTGATTTGCAGAGTTAGTATCTACTCCATAAATACAGGAGTACATCTCTTGTCTTTACCAAACAGTTAGGTCCCTTTGATATTTTGCAATGAAGACAATAAAAATGTCTTGTTCCCAGAAATGGGTATTCAAGGCATCTAACAGAGACGTTTCCTTTTCTGTCCCATACAGTATAATTAAACAATTTCTTAAACACACAGAAACATAGGGAGGGAAAGACTGAAGAGATGTTTTAGAATACGGAATATGTTGTTAACCCCGAATTTCTCCTCTGTGATCTGGTATACCATGGTAGGCAATGAGGGCTTAGCAAGTATGTGTAAGCAATATATATATATATATATATATATGGCCATAAAGAGTAAGAGGACATATGTGTATGTGTGTGCGTCTGTTGGACGTAAGCGCTGAGGGCAAGTCAACCAGCAAACACCGCGAGGAAGAAAAGGAGTGAGTGACTATGAGAGAGAGAGAAGAGAAATTTTCAGTCGCTGTAGCAGGCTGTCCGCCCCAGACCTTGTCTGTCTGACGGAAGAACAGGAACCCTGACAGAAGCTTCACACGAATTAGGATGCTATTTTGTGGCTTTGTAATTCCTCACCAATTGTAATTACGCTGTTAATTACTCTATGCTCTTTCCACTTAGCCGTCAGTTACAGGAGTGTCCTTCGTCCTCTCTCGCTTACTGTATCTTTCACCTCATCCTCCCCTCTCTCTCTCCTTCTGGTGATGGTGTTAGTATTATTGGTGTTGTTGCTGCTGTTAGTGTTATAACATTTCTAGTTGTCTACTTTTCTCCTCCCCTACCCCTCCATCTTGTATCTGCATTCCCAAGCTCTCTTCTTCTGATTCCAACTGTCTCTAGATGCTTCACCGCCCGCTACTATCTCAGTTCTTCCGTGAGAAACGTTCTGCCTATGCTGTACCATTAGCTACACAGAAGAGACAAACTAACGTTTCGTCAAGAGATGATGACAAGCATGAACTAAAGATCAAAGATGTTTTCCCCTTTTTCTTACTGAAAAAGGAAGAAAGAAAGAAACTGAATGTCTACTAGTAAGTTGATTTCTGAAAGACTTTAAACAATCTTATCCGTCATTCATGCAGTTGATATGTATAGCTGAATATTTCACAATTAGACTGGCAATCTGTTGCCAATGACATGTAAAATTACAGTCAAGAATAACACAGTGAAAGGTCTAGGTTCATTCAAGCCTCTTCGCTGGGATCAGTTTAAGGAAATAACATTCTATCAATAAATTTGGCCCTATATGTTTCCTTTTATCATCCCGAAGTATACGACAGGAAGTTGTTCCTGAATTTTACAGTGTCCTTTTTGACATCTATAATATATATATATAATATATATATATATATATATATATATATATATATATATATATATATATATATATATATATATATATATATATATATATATATATATATATATATAATATTAAGGTCTGGCTAAAAATAACGGCACTGGTGACAAAATTACGGTTTATTGTCACAAACTTATGAACTCTTCAACATATTCCTCTTCCCTTTCTATACACGTTTGCATACGAAGTTCCCACTGTTGGAAGCAGTTGTGGAAACCTTTAGGTATCACTATCTTGAGTACCTCTGTTGTTTTCTCCTTTATCTCTTCTGCAGTCTGGAAATGAGCTTCCTTGAGGACTGGCGCTCACTTTCGGAAAAAGAAAAAAATCGCATGGTGCCAAGTTCTGCGAATAAAGTGGGTTTTCCAACACTGGAGTCTTCTTAGCTACCAGGAACTGCTTAATGGTCAAAGCAGTATGCAAAGGAGCTGATTAACAAAGTTAGATTCGTGGAAAACGGCACGAGAAGTTGTACAGGAACTCAAGTTCATCATTCGACAGTCACAAGGTATACGTATGGTAAGGAAAATGACGTATAACATTTGGATAGAATGTCTGCTGACCTGGAGGCGATCTTGCCGAAGTCTCTGCAGAAGTAGAGCCAGCAGCTCTGACGGTAAATTTAGAACATTTAGCAAGTCATAATTCAAAAGTCGTAATAATATGGCAGGCGATTTGTAACGTACGATTTTCAAATAACAAAAATAAAATTACTTGAAATAATTGACAAGATTCAACGTTCAACTACCGGCAAAAGCATGATCAGTGATCTTGGTTGCAAACGTGAAATAACACTGTAGTGATTGACAGAAAATCCTCTCCTTCGTTTTGTTTGAACTTGCGCAGCTACCTGTAAAGTATACGCTGTTCTGCGCACCAAAACAGCCCATTTCTAAATCGCATAGTGAGAGACGATGAGAAATAGATCTTGTGCAATAACCGATAGCATCCTCTGCAATTGATGGATACCATTTTTACTTCTAAATACTTCCTGATGTCGCTGTTACACCCGACGAAAACCATGATGGTGTATGGTAGGCGGAGTAATTCAGTGCAGTTCAACTTCCTTTACCGGACAGACAAATATTATACGTGTCATCCAAGAAGTGCACCGAAAACTTGAGAAAGTGCACCGATAACATCTATGAGATGCAATAATCAACAGAAAAAGAACGATAATGTTCTACGAAAGTAATACCCGCAGCGCTGAAATCCGAAATTTTGTCTTGTACATTATACTCACCAGACGTCTCACTTAGTGACTTGCATCTTTCCTGCCATCTGTAGAGCTTCTTGCATGAATACATATTTAACAACCAAGACAGTGCCTAGGGCGCCTTCGAAGACATTAGCAGTTAGAGAGCTGTAGACTTTAACGCCACTGAGATAAATAAGTTTGTTTCTCGTTGCCAAAACAATATTGATGCTGGTGGCTTTTACATCGATTTATTTTATTTAATTTAAGTAACCTATTGTCATTTGAAATTGCTGCTCAAAGTTCTGTATTAACGTTGAAGCAATCCGTAATTTTCAAGTTACATCAATTGAAGATCGTACTACGTATATATATATATATTTTAAATATCTCTAATGTTGTGGATATTGAAGAGGCTGAATAGAATTAGAAAGAAATATGTAAATGTTGCGGTTCCTTAGTATATTTAACTTGTTCTTAAATGTGTGTGAGTTTCAGGTAAAAATTGCACCATTTTATGATTTTTCAAAAATACCACTAACTTCGTATAAGAAAAAAAAAACAATACGAGGATATTGACAAAAGTTTCGGGCCTTACACTGACATATCGCGCCACTGGTGATAAGTCGTTCAATGACTATATAGTGCCATCTATGGAGGAAATATTGTATCCAGTTTCAACTTTCTAGCTGCGTCAGTTTGTTTGGATCAGTCATATTGGTTGAGTTCCCACATGACAATGCTCCAGTCCACATAGCTCTTACTGAAAAGGCTTGTAATATGTTGTGAGGAAAGTCATATTACTTTAGAAAAAAAAAGAGAGAAAAAAAAGTTATTGCTAGCGCCCCGAAAGTTAAGCGGAGACTTAGATAATTATGAACGCTTCGTGGGTGGAAACAGGTGGCTGGGAAGCCATTAGTATTCTGAAGGAGACTCAGGTAACATGTACCTGAATAGAAGTCAAAATAAGTGCATTTATAAAATACTTGTTTAAGTGGCCTCCGATAAGACAGTTAATATCTTTAGTGATAGTTTCTGAATGTTATAAAAAAATTCTACGTGTTTAAAAATGGTTGGCAAGCTATAAATTGTGTAGTGGTGATTTATATGGAAAAAGTTTATAGTCATCCAAGAAATTAAGTGTGGATTTGTCTGTTCAACACGCAGGGCCGGACTTAGCATTTTGGCGCCCCTAGGCCCAATAATTTTTCCGCCCCCTAATCTGGTTAAAGTTACTTTCCTAAAAACCTTTATTAAAAAATCAGGCCTATATGTTAATTGCTTAAACACCACTCCACGATGCAAGTTTTTTGAGGAATTTACTTGGTTCTGGGCTTAACAAAATACTGTTAATGTATTAACAAAAGATTGGTGAATAACTTTGGTTTTGTTCAATTTAGCCATTTGGGCAAATAAATAAAAAAAAACTCTAATAAAGAATGCTTTATTAGCCTGATATTTAAAATCAATTCAAAAAAATATGTTAAGTTATGGCTATTTATTTTTATTTCTAGATATTTTTTTTATTTTTTTCTCTCGGCCGTGCGCCCCCTGGGAGCTTGCGCCCATAAGCCCGGGCCTACCGGGCCTATTGGGAAATCCGGCCCTGTCAACACGTTTGTATTGTATTTTCTGGAAGATTTCAAAGTCACACGTGGTGCCAGCTATTCTATATTTTGGGTTCCAGTTATGATATGCTAAAATGAACTACTGGTAAGCTGTACATATACAATATATCTTGTTCAATTTAATTCTGAAAAAAAAGAAAATGAACATTCAGAAGTTAAATCGGGAATTGTAGAATGCGAATGTTATCTAATAGATTTAAAATGAATAGAACATTTCGAGAACTTGTTTTACTTTCAGTGCTATTGTGAAAGACTGTGTAATGTTTGAACTTTCTGAGCTAAAGTGACCATTAAAATATTATATCTTAATTAATAAAAATGAATTTTATTTATATGATTGGCAGAACTCTACGATGGATTTTTGTCGATTATCGCATTTGCTCGTCTCTTTAGTGTACAACGCTCTTAAGTATAAAACTTTTAAATTATTTGTGTGGTTTTTGACCCGGCACCTTCGGCGTGTTTCATTATATATCTTACGCGTCGTCACAAGCTACAGTGAACGGCTGTGGCTTTGGCACTCACTCTACAGCCCAGACTGAGCATTGCAGCCTTGGTAGTCGTGTGACTGGAGCACTGTCATGCAGGATGCAAGCTCAAAGCATAGCGATTTATTTAAATGACTGACAGCAACGAACTGACGTAGCTAAACTGTTGAAACTGATACGTTATTTCTCCCATAGATGGCACTACATGCCATGGACGGCTTATTACCAGAGGTACGATATTTCAGTGTCAGGCTAAAACGTTTGGAAATACCCTCGTATATATGAAAATATTTAAATTCCTGCTGATAGTAAAGTACTCATTTTTCCTGTCTTAACAGGATCTCTAAAACTTGCATATTTTGAGGTCGTTCCTTTTAGAAAACCAAAAACATACGGAAACGATAGAAAGAAATAAAAGGAAAAGACAGAGACTTCACTCCGACATCTCTTGCTCTCTGTCTGTTTCTCTCTCATCTTTTTTCCGGCATTACTTCTGATAAGAAAAGCGTCCTGATTTCGTTGGATTTAGCTTCCGTTCTATTGTGATCGGTTTTTGAAGAAACTTTAACTGCTTTTCCTAGCAGCACCTCTTTCGTACTTTATTCCCTGTATAATTCCCGGTTCTTCTTCTCCCTTTCTTTGCTGCTTCTACTTCTCATTCTATTGCATTCGATCCCACCACCAAACAGATCTTCGTCTGATTCCCTAAAAAAAAAAGGAGAAAAGCTTCAACAACCTAGCAACAACAACATCAGCAACAAAAATGTGCTCCCATCACAATTGCCTATCCAACAACAATTTACAGATACAAGCAATACAGAACCTC